>NC_092707.1:77953613-78279573 GCF_047496885.1 Scyliorhinus torazame
CTAAACTTGTGAATACAGGTCCAGCCGAACCAATCTCTTCCCACAGGACAGTCCCACCAACCCCAGTATCAGCCTAGTGAACCTCCGCTGCACTCCCTCAATGGCAAGTATATAATTTCTTAGGTAGGGAGATCAAAATTGCACGCAATATTCCAGGTCTAGTCTCACCAAGGTCCTGCATAAATGCAGCAAGACATACATGTCTACATCGAAACTCAAGTCCTCTTGCAATGAAGGCCAACATACCATTTCCCTTCCTAATTGCTTGCTGCCCCTGTCTCTCCACTTTCCTTGACTGGTGTACATGGACATCCAGATTGTTTTGTACATCCACACTTCCCAAGATACCATCATGGTTACATGAGACCACAAAGGAGATAGACGAATGTGTTGTTGAAGAGAAGGATCGAATTATGACAAGAACAGTAACTCAACAGAACAGTAGTTAATAGTAATAACTATGAAAACAGGAGCATTAGTAAAACAGGTCTTGCTTACAGGTCACCCTCTTCATAGAATCATAGAATTTGCAGTGCAGAAGGAGGCCATTCGGCCCATCGAGTCTGCACCAGCCCCTGGAAAAAGCACCCTACTTAAACCCAGGCTTCCACTTCATCCCCGTAATCCAACCTAACCTTTTGGATACCAAAAGGCAATTTAGCTTGCCAATCCACCTGACCTGCACATCTTTGGATCATGAGAGGAAGCCCACGCAGACACGGGGAGAAAGTGCAAACTCTACACAGACAGTCACCCGAGGCCGGAATTGAACCTTGGACCCGAAAGGCAGCATTGCTAACCACTGTGCCACCGTGCCCCCCCCCCCCCCCCCCCCCCCCCCCCCCCCCCCCCCCTCCCGCCTTGCACATTGAAAAACCAGCCAAATCTCGCACATGCACAATAGACCCCATAAAAACAATGACATAGGAGAAAGGCTTATAAGAACACTGTACTTAAATTGACACACTAACAATCACCATTTAAATAATACACTTCCATTCTGTTTTTCACACCAAATCCCACCATGGCAGATGGTGAGATTTGAATTTTAAAAAATCTGGAATTGAAAGTCTAATGCTAACCATATTACCATTGTCAATTGTTGTAAAACCCCACCTGGTTCACTACTGCCCTTTAGGGAAGGAAATCAGTCTTCCTTACCTGGTCTGGCTGACACGTGATTCCAGATCCACACCAATGTGGTAAAATACACTCAAATAAATCATTAAACTTTATTTTAACTGCAGACAAGAGTAGAATTCCAGAGGTGAGATAAGAATGACTTCACTCACCATTAAAGCAACATTTGACCATGTGTGACACCAAAGAGCCCTTTTATACCCTAAGTAAATGGCTATCATGAGAAATTCACTGGCCAGACCAGTATAGCTGTGCAGAAAAGGAAGATGTTTGTGGTACCATTTAAGGTTCGTTCCTCTATCACTCAGCCCAAAAATCTATTCTATGTATGTTATAACCTGCCTGCTTACCACTGGCTGTGGACTAATGGCAATCCCACAATCCTTAGGGAGTATGAGCTTCCCCAAGATTGGGGGGGGGGGGGGGGGGGGGGGGGGGGGGGGCAGAGAAATCATTAGCAGATTCACTGCATAAATAGAGGTGGCCAGTTTGGAACTAGCTAGAGAGGAGTGAGCAGCAAGGGAGTTGCTACTGCTGTTGTATTTATTGTAAATAAATGTTATTTCTTTCTATCCTTCAACTCGTGCTGGATTCTTTGTGGCCATCACAAAACTGGCGACGAGGGTTAAAGTGGATAGCTGTCTACGCTGCTGAAGCCAATGGACATTTGGATGTTTTTGATGCTGCGCTGGAAAGTTGGAACCAGTACGCACAACGGATGCGTTACTATTTCCGGGCAAACAACATCACCGGAAATGAGCGTCAGGTGGTCATTTTGCTCACCGCCTGCGGCCCTCATACTTTTGGGGTGATTAGGAACCTTACAAACCCAGCTGCGCCGGACACCAAGACATTTGATGAACTTGTGAACTTAGTGGCGCAACATTTTAATCCAACCCCGTCCATGATAGTCCAGCGTTACCAGTTTAATCCCGCTGAGAGAGGACCCCAGGAGAATCCCTTGCAGAGTTTCTATCCAGGCTACGCAGGATTGCGGAGTACTGTGACTATGGTGAGACCTTGTCAGAAATGTTACTCGACCGTTTGGTTTGCGGTAAATTAACAATGCGGCCACCCAGAGAAAGTTGTTAGCTGAGCCAACATTGATTTTTCAACAGGCCATTCAAATAGTATTGTCCCGAGAGAGCACAGAACGGGGAGTGCAGGAGCTACAGGGAATGGATGTGCACGCCTTCGGATGCAACCACTTTCGTCCAAAAGCATCTTCCCGCACCCCTGCGGTACCTTGGGCAGGGCGGCATCTGGATCAACGGCAGTGGCTGCCGGACGTTCTTCCCCGTAGGAAGCCTTCTCCAGAACCAATGGAAGAGGAGCCATGTCAGTGTCGGACTTGTGGGCGCTGACCCCGTTGCGGACGCCGGTCCTGGGGGCGCCGTCATTCCAACAGAAACTGGGGCCAGCCCAGGGGCCGTACCTTCCATTTGGATAAACCTGCGGCGACTAAGGTGACAGTACGGATCAATGGTCACCCGCTTGAGAAGGAGTTGGACACTGGCGCAGCGGTCTCCGTGATCGCCCAGAGGACATTCGACCGCATCAAGTAGGATATACAGACCCTTACGTTAACCGACACACAGGCCAGGTTGACCACCTACACAGGGGAACCATTGGACATTGCAGGAACTACGATGATCCCTGTTGTTTATGGACGCCAGGAGGGGAGTTTCCCACTTATCGTGGTGCGTGGCCATGGGCTCAGCCTGTTGGGTCGGGACTGGTTGTGCCATTTGCGGCTGCAGTGGCAGCACATCCTCCAAACAGGTTGGGTTGACGGAGGTACTAGGACGGTATCCAGATGTATTTCAACCTGGTTTGGGGAAAATAAAAGGGGCAGTAGCCCATATTCAAGTTGAACCAGGAGCCACGCCGCACTATTTCCAGGCGCACCCCGTGCCTTATGCCTTGCTTGAGAAGGTAGAAGGGGAGCTCACTCGTTTGGAGTCCTTGGGTATTATCAGGCATGTCCGTTTCGCTGACTGGGCAGCACCAATTGCACCTGTAATGAAGCCAGATGCCAGAGTTCGCTTGTGCGGAGATGTAGTGAATACAGCTTCCCCGCTCGACCGATATTGAATGCCTCGCATAGAGGATCTCTAAGCGAAGCTTTCAGGCGGACTCTCGTTCACGAAATTAGATATGAGTTACACCGACCTACAGTTGGAGCTGAACCCGGCCTCCTGGCCATATGCAACTATTAATACACACCGGGGCCTGCATGAATATACACGGTTGCCCTTTGGGATATCCTTTGCATGCGCTATTTTTCAACGCCTCATGGAGGGCATCTTGAGAAGTTTATCACGTGTTTTGATTACAGGGACGTCGGAGCAGGAACATTTGGAGGCTGCCCTTCGCCGCTTTTCAGAGGCTGGAGTCAGTTTACGTCGTACAAAGTACGTTTTTCAGGCGAAGGAAGTAGTCTACCTGGGTTATCGGGTGGACCGCGAAGGTTTGCACCCCATCGAAGAGAAAGTGCGCGCAATTCAACAGACCCCCGCCCCGACTGATACTTCACATCATCGTTTTTTTCTCGGGAAGTTCCTCCCCAATCTGGCAACTACGCTGGCCCCATTGCACCTTCTGCTAAAGAATCACCACACCTGGGTTTGGGGTCAGCCACAAGAAACCGCTTTCTGGCGGGTAAAACAACAATTGTCATCGTCTGGGTTACTGACCCACGATGATCCTGGAAAGCCTTTGCTCGTCACGTGATGCATCCCAGTATGGTATTGGGGCGTCCTGTCCCACAAGATGGAGAATGGAGCCGAACGGCCGATAGCTTTCGCCTCCCGCACATTGACTGCAGCGGAAAAGTATGCGCAGATCGAGAAGGAGGGCCTGGCGGGGGTCTTTGCGGTGAAACGCTTCCACCAGTATGTGCATGGTTGCCACTTCACTATCGTGACTGATCATAAGCCTCTGCTGGGACTTTTCCACGAGGATAAGCCAATACCGCCCATTGCTTCCGCACGGATCCAGCGCTGGGCTTTGTTGCTCGCTGCCTCAAGAGTATTCTCTGGGGCACAAACCAGGAACCCAGATAGCGAATGCCGACGCACTGAGCCGATTGCCTTTATCGACCAGCCCCATGTCGACCCCCACGACCGGTGAGGTGGTTACAACCCTAAATTTTATCGACGCCTTGGCTGTCACGGCATCACAGATCCGTGAGTGGGCCCAGACGGAGCCAGTCCTGTCAAAGGTTCGGCACATAGTCCTGTATGGTGGGCAGCAGCCAGCTCCCAGGCGAGTTGCGTGCATTTTCCTCCAAGCTGTCAGAATTTAGCATGGAATGCCGTATCCTCTTGTGGGGCACGCATGTGATTGTCACAGAAAAAGGACAGGAGCTGATACTAAGGGACTTGCACAATGGGCATCCTGGTGTGACCAAAACGAAAATGTTGGCCTGGAGCTATGTCTGGTGGCCAGGCCTCGACACCGACATTGAGAAGGTGCATCAGAAGCTTCCGTCGGCTGCCCCCCTACATCACTGGGAATGGCCAGGGTGGCCTTGGGCGCGCTTGCATGCAGATTTCGCCGGCCGTTTTCAAGGATCCATGTTCCTTCTATTAATCGATGCCCAGTCTAAATGGTTAGAGGTGCATAAGATGGTAGGCACAACGTCCTGCGCAACAATCGAGAAGGTGAGATTGTCTTTCAGTACGCATGGCCTTCCCAAGGTGCTGGTCACGGACAACAGCACTCCGTTCACAAGTGAGGAGTTTGCAAGGTTCATGAAGATGAAAGGCATACGCCAAAGCAGCACCGCTCCATACCACCCGGCTTCCAATGGGTTGGCGGAGCGCGCAGTGCAGACATTCAAAAGGGGCCTAAAGAAGCAGTCTTCCGGGTGTATGGACACGAGACTGGCTCGTTTTTGTTTTCATGCAGGACCACTCCACATGCGGTGACTGGGGTAGCACTCGCGGAACTCCTAATGGGCCGGAGACTTCGCATCCACCTTAGCATAATTTTCCCGGACTTTGGCGCAAAAGTACGCCACACCCAAGAACGGCAGGGACATGGTTTTTCTCAGCATCGGCCAATTCGGCAGTTTGCGCCCGGTGACCCAGTGTTCGTTCAAAATTTTGCTGGTGGTGCCCAGTGGGTCTCTGGCATTATCTTTCGCTGAACGGGCCCTATCTCTTACCAGGTGCAATGCCAGGGTCGTCTCCAGCGCAAGCATGTAGACCAAGTTCGGTCCAGAAGACCATTTCTTCCAAAGATGCCCCGCCCCCAGAGCTAATTTCTACAGCCACAGAGACCAGACACAGTGGAGTGTATTCCTCACATCTTCCTCTGGTGCCGCACAAAAGCCTGCGCAGGTCGTTGCAGAACCGCGTGGAGATAGAGACGCCGAGATGACGGAGGCAGCGGACTCCAACTCCGAGATGGAGACACAGGACGCCTCAGAGGGGGTGTCCTCGGGCCGTGGACGTACAACCGTTACGTCGTTCATCATGGAAGCGCCGTTCTCCATCTCGTTACACGCTGCCCGATCTAGCGCCTCGTGCAAATGGTGTCCGGCCTGCGTCAACACGAGTCCGAAGCCCTCCTTCGCAAGATTCCTTGGACAAGGGGTGGGGGGGATGTCATAACCTGCCTGCTTACCACTGGCTGGGGACTAATGGCAATCCCACAATCCTTAGGGAGTACGAGCTTCCCTAATGAGGGGGTGGGAGAAATCATTAGCAGATTCTCTGCATAAATAGAGCTGGCCAGTTTGGAACCAGCTAGGTAGGAGTGAGCAGCAAGGGAGTTGCTGCTGTTGTATATATATATTATTGTGGCTCTCACAAAACTGTATTAACCAAATCACTGATCCCTTGGGATTAGCGTTTGTCTTTTGATAGTTTGACTGCTTGTCTCAATCCCAGTTTAGTTCATCGTATATTCTAAATTAACCTTTTCTCTACACTATTTACTATCTTGCATAGCTCCACAAGATCACCTCAAAGCTCTCCTTTCACTGAAAAACATGATCTTTCCAGTCTTTCTTCGAGAGAAGTTTGTCATCAATATCTCATGAATCCATGCAACAAGAACAGGACAATACCAAAGATTAATTGCAAAGTCTGAACACCATTTTCTCCAATTTACATACACAGTTACTTCATTGCAGTTTTAATGTATACCTACTTGTGTCAATAAAGATTATTATTTTTTTAAATGCTTTGGCTTTATAAGGCAAAATTCTATCGATTTGGTTGATTGCTACTCTGCATTGCTTGGACATGGCACACCATACGCTGTCCTCCAAGTTATTTCATTGCCATTCATAACGATATCTAGGTTCATGATTTTTATTTCCTTTCCACATTCAGAAAGTTACATTTACATATCTACAGTAAATTTACTTTGTTTCAACATTATTTAGCTTCTTTAGATTCAGATTTTCCAATTTTGTAAAATTTGGGTTGCCTCCATTAATTCCACATTCCCGCCTCTAATGTGGAGGCATATAAAGTGATATTCGGATGTCAAGAATCCAAGTAACTGATGAAGATTAGAAACAGTGATGCTCCTAACCCAATGTCCTCCAATCAGTAGCTGCCTTCCATTTTCACTCCCAGCTAACTTTTCTTTTGATCCACCTTATGGTGTGAATCGCTTGTCTAGTTAAGCTCGGTCAAGTTTCCTGAGAAAGGTAAAATCTTCCAAGAGATCCAATTTTTAAATGTCTCTTTTTCAGAACAAATGGAGTTCAATTTACAATGATCTTTCCTCATGACTTCAACAAGATTTCTGGCAAAAAAATTCTCATTTTTAGATATTTAATATTATGATCCCAGACCAAACCCCAAAGATTGCTAGGATACCAGCCAGAAACCCAATATTTTATTTAATTTCTAAGACTGTGAGGAAAGGATACTTTGCTCCAGGAATGATGTCACACACCAATAGGGATTTGGTCTATTAAAACAACCTTTATTACTAACACAGTATTAATAGCTTTAACCTGATCAATACAAATAGCTTTAATTACCAGTTCAACAATGCTTATTAATACAATGTCCCTTAACTGCTAACTTGATTTCCACTTAAATAAACACCAATCATGAGCCGAAATCCACTTTTAAATAGTTAAGACTCAGGAATACTTGCTGTAAGGAGATGTCTTGGATAAACCACTTTGAGAAAGTGACATCCTCCAGAAACCAGCTGCAGATCTTTGCCCGTCCCAACTTATTGTTTAAACTGCCTATCCTGTTCACAGGCAAATCTTTAACTCATTTTCTTGAGACCAGCTGATTCTGGTCTGTCCCCAGTCAAATCTTTAACTGAACTGTTTGGAAAGAAACCGCTAGTCTGTCTACAGATAGATCTTTAACTGAACTGTATTGAGAACAGCTGCTCGTCTTCTGTTCACATCCCAATCTAAAACTAAACTGAAACCTCCATCTGACTGCTTCAGCCCCTAGCTCTTCCCATTAATTACATCATCTCACTAAACTGAACACAATATCTCCAATTATCTATTCCCCAGGGAATCCAATAAACAAAAGTCCATGAGCCCAAACTTTCAGAATGCGTTAATTACACTTCTTGTAGTCACAAAGCCTTACTGCCTTGCAAACCAGGATTTTTAAAAACATTACTGCAGCTATACATTACACACATTAACCCAGGCCTTTAACCTTTACTGCACCAAAAACATATTATAATAATAATCTTTATTAGTGTCACAAGCAGGCTTTACATTAACACTGCAATGAAGTCACTGTGAAAATCCCCTACAATACATCTGAAATTCCTACATTAATCACTTTAAAAAAGCTAGCCAAGTGAAATTTGGTCCTATGAAAATGAGCCTGGGAATTAATCATGTAAAAAGAGATTTGGATGAATTGAACAAGTATTTTGCACTGGTCTTCACTACAGAGGATCAAGTAACATCCCGGAAATGGCTGTAATCAGATAACGTAAGGGAGGAAGGAATACAAAAATTACAACAGGCAAATGGTACTGGGCAAACTGTTGGAGCTGTGGGCTGACAAGTCCACTGTTCAGGATGAACTTCATTCTAGGGTCTTAAAAGAAGTGGCTAGTGAGATAATTGATGCATTAGTTTTAATTTTCTGAAATTCCCTATATTCGGAGGAAGGTTCCATTAGACTGGAAAATAGTAAATGTACCTCCTTTATTCAAAAAGAAGGGAAACAGAAAGCTGGAAACTACAGGGCAGTTAGCTTAATTAACATCTGTCCGAGGGAAAATGTTAAAAGATACTGTCAAAGATGTTCGAGCAGGGCACCTAGATAAATTCAAGGTAATCAGGCAGAATCAGCATGGGTTGGAGAGAGGGAAATCATATTTAACCAATTTATTGGTTAAATTGAAGTAATAACATATACTGTGGATAAAAGAGAAATGCGGTGGATGTACTGTGCTTAGATTTCCAGATGATATCGGATAACGTGCCATGTAAAAAGATTATTGCAGAGAATAAACGTTGGTAAGATAGGGGTAACATATTGGCATGGATAGATGATTGGCCAGCTGACAGGAATCAGAGATTGGGCAGAAGTGGGGCAAGAGTCATACGGGTTCAAAACATTAACTCTTTCTCTCTCTATAGATGTTGCAAGACCTACTGAGCTTTTCCAGCAATTTGTTTTTATTTGGGTCATTTTCTGGTTGGCAAGATGTAACAAATGGTGTGCCATAGGAATCAGTACAGGGGCCTCAACCTTTTACAACTTACGTGAATGACTTAGATGAAGGGACTGAAGACACAGAAGACATAAGGAGGCTACAAATATATATAGATAGGTTGAATGAGTGGGCAAAGATCTGGTAAATGGAGTATAATGAGGGAAAATATTAAATGTTCCATTTTGGCAGGAAGAATAAAAAAGCATATTACCCAAATAGTGAGAGATTGCAGAGCTCAGATATAGAGGGATCTGGGTGTCCTAGTGCATAGGTCACAAAAAATTAGATCGCAGGTACAGCAAGTAATTAGGGAAGCTCACAATGTTATTGTTTATTGTGAGGCGGATCGATTACAAAAGTAGGGAAGTTATGCTCCACTTATACAGGACATTGGCAAGTCTACATCTGGAGTATTGTGATTGGGCACGCATGCGCAGTGCAGCCGCTTTCGTTTTGAAACGGTTGCAGCTTTTTGTTCTACAAGCTCGGGGAGGTTTTATTCATTTAATTTTTTTTTTTCATTTATTTTATTCATTTTTCTTTACAAGTTCGGGGAGGGTTTATTGGATAAAATTTTACTGGAAAAAAAATGCAGAACTTTGGACAGATAGAGACTCCATACTTTCCGACACTGGAAGGCTTCACCTTCATCCAACAGGTTCCACTGGAGGAACGTGTACGAGGGCCAAAGGGATCCAAAACCATTTCCTCCATTTTTGTCAGCAGCAAACAAGGCAAGAGAAAATGGTGGTGTAGCCATCTCAGGTGGCCACCTGCAAAGGACCATGGGAATTATGGCCAACCCAGGACTCAGACAGACTCAGAGTATTTGCAACTCAGATAGCCAGGCCCGATCGAAACCCCCGCTCGTTTACATTCTAATGCCCCATTTCCCCAGAACAAAAGGACTGTACTCAGGTAACCAATACAGACACGTCGGCGCCGCAAGGTCAATGACCGCTAAGGACACGCCCAGCCATCAAGGCACCCACCCCTTTACTGGCCAAAATCAAAGGCAGTGATCGAAGCCTGTTGAATTATTGGGTCCAGGTTAAGGATTGCCCCAAAGAGCGCAAAATCCCAGAGGGATAAGAAGAGACACAGCCATGTGCTCGGTCTCTCTTGGCCCCGGCCTACGCCTAAAACCAAGTGTAGCATTACGACCAGAAGACAAGTTCAAGACCAACGATCGCCACCAGACGGATGAGCCCAGCAGAAACGAAGCCACTTCTTCTACCCAGCCACGCAAGATCCGAACAAAGGCCTTGTTCATCTGCGAAGAGGCGGTTGCCCTGAAGTTAAGTATAGGTTATTGTAGTTGTTAGGTGTAATATACCTTGTCGTGTTTTATGTTGCATGTCGAAGTAATCCTTGTGCATAAATAAACTATCTTTGAACTTGAACTGACTAACTGGTTGTTTGGGCTTTGATCGATATCCAGTAAAGCCTTGTGGTGGTATCATTTGATACCTGGCGACTCTGAAAAGCAATATTATCATTAATAACTGCCATATCTAGTTAATTTGGCAACATTATTGGTGCCGATTGGTGGGATAGTATTCCACTCATTAAAAAGAGCAACATTATTGGTGACTCCGGTGCCGATTGGCAACAGTGGGTCGCACAGGTCAGCCGGCGTGGGTCGCGAAGGTCGGCCGGGTTGGGTCCCGAAGGTTGGCCGGTTGGTAAAAATGGGTCCCCGGAAAAAAAAGTTTGAAGAACACTGCTTTGGATGCAAAATCACAGAGGACAGATTCCTCCATTTTGTAGCTGCCAGCAAGCAAAAGTCCTTAAAGAACTGAAGATGAATAGTTTTGTAATATGGAAGAGGGGTCCAGAGATAGAAACAGGCCAGGGTTTCACAACTGAATCTGCTGCACAGAACTGCTCAGAAGAGTCCACAGCAGGACAAAGCAGTGCTGGTGTGAACTGTATAGAGCTCCAGGGCCTCTGGTGAGCAACCCATTAAGCTGAAATCAAGAACAAAGCAGTCGATTTCTTGACGCATGTTAATTGTGCCAATGCAAATTAGGATGCAAAGCCTATGTGTGTTATAGCACAGTGGTTAGATTGTTGCTTCACAGTGCCAGGGTCCCAGGTTCGATTCCCGCTGGAGTCACTGTCTGTGCGGAGTCTACACGTTCTCCCAGTATCTGTGTAGGTTTCCTCCGGGTGCCCCGGTTTCCTCCCACAAGTCCCGAAAGACGTGCTTGTTAAGTGAATTGGACATTCTGAATTCTCCTTCAGTGTATCCGAAACAGCGCCGAAGTGTGGCGACTAGGAGATTTTCACAGTAACTTCATAAGCCTACTTGTGACAATAATAAAGATTATTGTGACTAAGTACTGGCGAATGAAAGTTTAAAACCCTCAAAATTCAAAGGCGAGTTAGAGGACAAACCTCATTTTATTTTCAAAGGATGCAGCGAAAACTTAAATCATCAGCTGAAGTCCTTTGCAAAAATCGAACATTGAATGACAAAGCAAGTGAGATTGTGAGGACCAAGCAGGCTTACCTGTTGCAATAAAAGTAAGCGGAAATGGTGGGCAACAGAGGCCAGCTGACGCAAGCCACAAGGGTGGTAAAAGTGGGTCCCGGGAAAATAAGTTAGAAAAACACTGGTGCACAGTGTCTGGTCCACAAACTCAAATTGGCTACCTGTGCTCTGCAACATTGTGCCACCACAAATCAGTCATGTGTCTAACACAACACAACTGCTAGAAAGAATACACAAAACACCGGATCTACCACTGGTAAAAGACATCGTCCATCCACCTAGCAAATGCATTATCTCAAGACTGCCAATCTGGACCAACCTGCCAGAGCCAGGCTGTTCTGCTGTGGACCTGTTGAAGGACCTGTGGCACAACACCAACAACACAGTCCAAAATCAACACTTGGATGATGGTCCCACGTTGTAAATTTTATGCTTCAACCTGCCTTGTGATAAATGAATCACACGGAGCACGTTTTTCCAATGGAGTTGGACCCTGCCGCAACAACCTCATCCGTTGGCGGCACCGTGACTCACCTATGTGCAACTGTGGCAAAGTGCAAACCATAGTGCATATAATTGACAAGTACCCCGACCTGTGCGTCAGTGTCAGTCTTACTGCCCTCCACCAGGCTGTTGAGAATGTCGCCAACTGGCTGAAGAATTTCAAAGATGACATAATCAGCGCATACAATAGTGGTATTTGTAATTGATCTCCTTATTTAAAGGAGATAAATGCATTGAATGTCGGGGCCTTCCGGTGATGACATGAAAGCAGGTCGGACAAAAGGTGGCTCCTGCTAAGGTCACGGTATTTTGATCCTTTTTGCCCAATTTGGTTGGGAAATTTTGGGTTCTAACCAGTAGTTCGGTTGTTTGGGTGAAAGAGAGCAGGGAGAGGCATTGAAGGACGTAGAGCAGGCCTTGTTGAATCAAGAGGATCAGCTGGTCTCGTTGGAAGCTGAAATACTGCTTCTGACAGATAGAGACAAAAAAGTCAAAGTCAAAGTGGACAATATGGAGAACAGGTCATGGCATATAAACCTCAGAGTGGTGGGCCTGCTGGAGGTAGGGAGGACTCGAAGCCTATCAAGTATTTTTCGAAAAAGGGCAGCACGGTGGCGCAGTGGTTAGCACTGCTGCCTACGGCGCTGAGTACCCGGGTTCGATTCTGGCACCAGGTCACTGTCCATGTGGAGTTTGCACATTCTCCCCGTGTCTGCGTGGGTTTCACCCCCACAAACCCAAAGATGTGCAGAGTAGGTGGATTGGCCATGCCAAATTGCCCCTTAATTGGAAAAAATAATTGGGTACCCTAAATTTTAAAAAAAAAAAAATGTTTTATAAAGTATTTCTCGAAAATGTTCTCTCGGCCGGTGGGTGGAAGAGAGATATTTTTTCAGCTGGAGTTGGACAGGGCGCACCGGGCCTTGTGTCAAAACAGAGGCCGAATGAATCACCGCGCGCAATGATCGTGCATTGTCACAACTACCAGAGGAAGGAGCTGGCCCTGGAGCGGACAAAGAAGTGTTGGAATATTTGGGATGGAAATACGGTGCGCATGTACAAGGTTGTTGGTACTGAATTGGCAAAGCGCAGCCTTGCACAGGGCGACGGCATATAAACCTCAGTGATGGGCCTATTGGAGGACGTAGAGGGCTCGAGGCCTATCGAGTGGTGTCTACTGAGGCCTGCGCAAGGGTATGCAGTTCAGAGTGATGTAACCAGCGCATCAGAGAGTCTCGTTGGGTTCAAAGGACCATTATTTCAACTCGTCGGAGCAGGCTGGGGCCTGTGTCAAGGAACAAGAACTGGGAATGGTTTGAGGAGTGTTGGCGGGTGGTTATTTTCTTTCTGTTGGCGACGGTAATTATGAATATTGTAATATTGTGAGTTATGTTTGTTGTTCTCTTTGTGGCCTTGTTGTTTGACCTGGGCGACGGGTGGGGTTCTTTGTTTCTGTTTTCTCTTTAGGCGATTAGGTCCATGGGGGATGGTAGAATGAGGGTTTTTTTGATAGGGTAATTGGAGGGAGAACCATGGTGTCATGTTGGGACTTAGATGTGAGAGTAGGGGACCTGGGTGGGGATGGGACCATAGGCCTTTGTTCTGGTTGTTTTAGCTGTTGTCCTTGGGGGAGGGGGTGCAAACACCTTGCTAGTGAGGGGTTAGGCTAGTAAACGGGAGTGATGTGGGGGAGGGACTGCGACTTATTTTGCTAGTTAGGCAAGGCTTGATGGGTCAAAGAGTGTGGATGGGATGGGGGTTAATGGAAGCAGCAGGTAGTCTGCCGACCTGGGAGTGGAGGGGGTGCTGGCAGTGAGCAGAGGCTTTTCTTTATCTCACCCTTGGGGTGGAACAGGCTGCCATTTTTGGCGGTCCTGGGGCTTGTCGGCAAGTGTATGACCTATCACAGCAGTGATAATGGCTGACTTCAGGGGGGTTGGGGTGACAAGCTTGGTCACCTGGAACGTGCGGGGGCGTGAGGGGAGGGGGAGAGAGTGAGAGCAGTTAAAAGGATGAGGCGTTTTGTCCATCTAAAAAGCCTGGGAGCCGAATGTGGTATTTTTACAAGAGACTCACGTGCAGAACAAGACTAGGTTAGGCTCTGGATGGCCAGGGTGAGTCAGGTGTTCCACTCGGCCTTTGACAGTAGAGCCTTGGGGGGGGGGGTCCTCATTAATAAGAAGGTTTGGTTTCATGTAGAGAGGGTGGGGTGGCGGTGGGGAAGAATTGTGTGTTAGGGTGTTAGAGGGGGCACAAGTGGTTCTAGTGAATGTATATGCCCCAACTATGGACAGCGTGTCATTCAGGAAGCAATTGTTACCAGCGGTGCTGGATCTGGACACCCACCATCAAGGATGTGCTATGAACGATGTGCTGGACCTGAAGGCAGATCGATCCAAGCCGAGATCGCTGGCCCTGGTTGGGATGGCGAGAATATTGTCTGCATGCATGGAGGAGGTGGAACGGACAGCCCATGAAGGTTCACGCACCCGGGAGAGGGGGAGTTTCCGTTTTTATGATGGGACACAAAGTGTATTCGCGGATTGATTGCTTTATTATGAGTTGGACTCTTCTGGCGGGGGTGGGAGTGAAGCTGAATATTCAGCAGTACCCCACTTTGGATGGACCTGGCGCTGGAGGTTGGTCAAGAACGCCGCAGGTGATGGCGACTGGACCTAGGTTTGTTATTGGACTTGGGGCTGTGTGTGAGGATCTCAAGGGCCATACAGGAGTACATTGCAAAGAATAATAATGGGGAGGTCTCATTCTCAGGTTTGTGTGAGACATTGAAAGTGATCAGGGGAGAGATCATAGTGTTCAAGTCACATGTGGACATGAAGGCTAAGGAGGAGCTACAGAAATTGGTGAATAAGATCGTAAGTGTGGATCGCAGGTACGAGTGACCCGACCCCAGAACTTTTGGCATGCGGAAAGAAACTGTAAACGTAATTTGTTTGATGTCCACGGATAAGGCAATGCGGCAATTGAGGCAGACAAAAGGAGGCGACGAATATGCAGATAAGGCGAGTCGGCTCTTAGCTCATCAACCGTGGCTCCGGGAGGCAGACAGGGAGATTGTTCAGGTTAGGGACCGGGAGGGTAGGATGAAGGCAAGTATGCCATATACGTTCCTCACCACCATTTTCACCTGTGCTGCCACTTTTAAGGATCTGTGGACCTGCACGCCCAGAACTCTGTGTCTCTATGGTCCTGCCATTTATTTTACAGCTCCCACCGGAATTGGATCTACCAAAATGCATCACTCACATTTGTCTGGGTTAAATTCCATCTGCCATTTCTCTACTCAATTTTGCAGCCTATTTATATCCTGTTGTATTCTCTGACAATCTTCATCACTATCCACAACTCCTGCAATTAGTATCATATGCAAACTTGCTAATCTGACTTCCGGTGGATGCCATGGAGTAGGAGGTCGCACATTTGGTAGCTCCTGCTTGTGATGAAACTTTTGGACCTTTTCTCCCTTTTTTTTTGGGAATTTCACTGGATAAATTGGTGTAGAGTGAGACAGTGAGGAGAAATCCCTCATCAGTGTATGGAACAGTGGACTAGAAGTGGCAGTGTAAGGAGACATAGTCAAGCAAGGAAGACGCGTGCAGAGCCGGCAGCGCAGGAAAGCATGGCGGAGTCACAGGACCCTGGTGCGGTGGCACAGTGGTCGACGGTACAGCTGGTGAAGTTCTTTGAGGAGAGCTTCGCCAAGCTAAAGAAAGATACGCCGGAGCAGATTAAGGCATCGATTGATCGGGTGTAACAGGGTTTAGAAATCCATGGACGGCGATTCAGAAGGTGGAGGTAAAGGTGTCCAAGCAAAAGGACCATTTAACCGCTTTGGAGGCCGAGGTGGGGCTGATCAAGGACCACCAGATAAAGTTGCAGGAGAAGTTGGAGGACTTGGAGAACAGGTCCAGGAGACAGAGCCTGAGGATCGTCAGCCTCCCTGAGAGCAGTGAGGGCTCAGACGGGAGAGCATATGTGGCAAGTATGCTGGAAAAGTTGATGGGAGATGGGGCGTTTATGTGACCCTTGGAAGTGGACAGAGCACATAAAACTCTTGCAAGGAAGCTGCGAGCGAATGAACCGCCAAGGGCGATGGTGGTGCGAATGCACCGGTTCCTGAACAAGGAACAGGTTTTGCGGTGGGCCAAGCAGGTACAGAGCTGCATGTGGGAGAACGGAGAGTTGCGCATCTACTAGGATCTGGGCGCAGAACTGGCCAGAAGGCGAGCCGGATTTAACAGGGCAAAATCGGCCCTCTTCAAGAAGGGGGTGAAGTTCGGGATGTTGTATCCAGCGCGTCTTTGGGTTACGTTTGAGGGCCAGGAACTTTATTTTGAATCACCGGACGAAGCTATCGAGGACAAAAGGCTAGCAGGGGTCACTGAATCCTGGGACAGGGCATTGCGGTGGCGATTTGGTCAAAATCACTTCTGTGTTGTTTTGAATATGCAGTTCTCTCTGTAACAAGGGGTTATTGTTGTTTCTTGTTCCCTTTTTCTTTCTCTGGTTGCTTTTGCTCCTTCCTTTTATCTTTGGTTTTCGTTGTGATAAGATGTTTGAACGACTAGGCTGATTACTTGGAACATCAGAGGGCTAAATGGGCCGGTTAAGAGGGCTTGCGTGTTCACGCATCTGAAGGGATTGAAGGCGGACGTGGCAATATTACAAGAGACACACCTAAAGGTTATAGACCAGACCAGATTGAGGAAGGGATGTGTCGACCAGGTATTTCATTCAAGGCTGGACACAAGTCCAGGGGGGGTCGCAATCCTGATTAACAAATGGATGGCATTTGGGGCAGGGGGAATTGTGTCAGACGCGGGGGCAGGTACATTATGGTGAGTGGGAAGCTTGAGGGGATGCGGTGGTACTCGTGAATGTATACGCACCAAACTGGGATGATGTGGAATTTATGAGGTGGGTGCTAGGTAAGATCCCGGACCTAGAGTCACAAAACCTGATCAAGAGGGGAGATTTCAATACAGTCATTGACCCAGGATTGAACCGTCAAAATCTAGGACAGGGAGGGTGCCAGCCGTAGCGAAGGAATTAAAGGGTTTATGGATCAGATGGATGGAGTAGACCCATGGAGGTTCGGACGGTCAAGAGTGAAGGAGTTTTCCTTTTTCTCCTATGTCCACAAAGTATATTCTCGGATCGACTTTTTTATCCTGAGCAGGGCTCTGCTGCCGGGGGTGGTTGATACAGAGCACTCGGCAATCGTGGTGTCGGATCATGCCCCGCATTGGGTGGATCTACGGGATAGTATGGAGAGAGGACAGTGCCTGTTATGGAGGTTGTATACGGGACTATTAGCAGATGAGGGTGTGTGTGGGCGGGTGAGCAAGTCCATCCAGAACTATTTGGAAATAAATGATACGGGGGAAGTCTCGGCAGCAACGGTGTGGGAAGCTCTGAAGGCAGTGGTTACAAGGGAGTTAATTTCGATACGGGCCCAAAAAGAAAAGGTGGAACGAGCAGAGAGGGAGATACTCCAAGTGGATAGGACATATTCGGAAGCCCTGGACGCGAGGCTACTGGAGAAGCGGGGGACATTACAGGCGGAGATTGGGCTGTAATCTACAGGGTAGGCGGTGGAACAACTGAGGAAGGCAAGGGGAGCGGTGTAGGAGTATGGGGAAAAGGCTAGTAGAATGCTAGCACATCAGCTGAGGAAAAGGAAGGCGGCCAGGGAGATAGGGAGAGTAAAGGACAGAGGTGGGAATGCAGTCCTGGACCCAGTGGTGGTGAATGAGGTGTTTAAGGACTTTTATAGGGTAGGGGGGATGAGGCAGTTCCTGGGTCAGCTGAGGTTCCCGAGGGTGGAGGAAGAACTGGTGGAAGGGCTGGGATCCCCAATTGAAATTGAGGAAATAATGGAGGGGCTGGAGGTCATGCAGTCGGGCAAGGCCCCGGGGCCAGACGGCTACCCGGTGGAATTCTATAAGAAGGAGATATTGGGCCTACTGCTGGTGAGGGCATTTAATGAGGCACGGGAGAGGAGAGTCCTTCCCCCAACAATGTTGCAGGCCCGATCTCATTGATTCTGAAGCGGGAGAAGGACCCTGAGCAATGCGGGTCATACAGGCCGATCTCCCTATTGAATGTAGACGCCAAACTGCTGGCTAAGATATTGACCACAAGGATAGAGGACTGTGGCCCAGGGGTGATAGGGGAAGACCAGACGGGGTTTTTAAAGGGCAGGCAACTCATGGCCAATGTTAGAAGGCTCTTAAACTTATCATCATGATGCCCTCGTACGGGAGGGGGAAGAGATGGAGGTGGTGGTTGCGATGGATATGGAGAAGGCCTTTGATCGGGTGGAGTGGAATTATTTGTGGGAGGTGTTAGGAAGGTTCGGGTTTGGTCAGGGCTTCATTGATTGGGTGCGGTTGCTGTATCAGGCACCAGTGGCAAGTGTGCGTATGAATCGCCTGATGTCGGGCTAATTTCAACTGCACCAATGGACAAGGCAAGGGTATCCCCTCTCCCCGCTGTTATTTGCTCTGGCCATAGAGCAATTGGCTATGGCGTTAAGAGTTTCCAGGAACTAGAAAGGGGTGGTCTGGGGGAGGGGGTTATGCGGATCTTAGGAGAATTTGGCAGGTTTTCGGGGTATAAATTGAATATGGGGAAAAGCGAGATGTTCGCGATCCAGGCGAGGGGGCAGGAGGAGACTGGGAGAGCTGCCGTTTAGAATGGTAGAAAGGTGTTTTCGCTATCTGGGACTCCAGATGGCGCGGGAATGGGCAAGTTAATCTGGGAATTGCACAAGTTAAACTTGTCCCGGCTTGCAGAACAAATGAAGGGGGACTTTAGGAGATGGGACATGCACCTGCTGTCACTGGCGGGGAGGGTACAGACCGTTAAAATGACAGTTCCCCCCAGATTTCTGTTTGTCTTCCAGTGTCTCCCCATATTTATCCCAAGGGCCTTTTTTAAATGGGTGAATAAGGTGATTTGGGGCAGTGTGGGGGCGGGTAAAACCCCGCGAGTGAAGAAAGTGTGGTGGGAGCGTAGTCGGGGGGAGGGTGGGTTGGGGGTCGGTGTGGGAGCGAGTAGAGGCGGCATCATGCAAGAACACAAGTTTGGGGGCACTGATAATGGCACCTCTGCCGTTCTCGCCAGCCCGGTACTCCACAAGCCCGGTGGCAGTGGCGGCTCAGAGTCTGGGGGCAGTGGAGGAAATATAGGAGAGCGGAGGGAGCATCGGTCTGGACCCCGATTGTGCCGGGAAAACTGGATGGAGGGTTTCAGAGATGGCAGAGAGTAGGCATTGAGAGGATGGGAGATCTATTTATAGATGGGAGCTTCCCTAGCCTGAAGGATTTGGAGGACAAGTTTGACTGCCAGCAGAGAATGGGTTTAGATATCTGCAGGTAGGGCAGCACGGTGGTGCAGAGGTCCCAGGTTCGATCCCGGCTCTGGGTCACTGTCTGTGTGGAGTTTGCACATTCTTCCCGTGTTTGCGTGGGTTTCTCCCCCAAAACCCAAAGATGTGCAGGCTAGGCGTATTGACCACGCTAATTTGCCGCTTAACTGGAAAAAATGAATTGGGTTCTCTAAATTTAAAAAAAAAAGATATCTGCAGGTACGGGATTTTCTGAGAAGGCAGGTTCCGACCTTCCCACTCCTGCCACCACGTGGGATACAGGACAGGGTAGTTCCCAGAACATGGGTGGGAGAGGGGAAGGTATCGGATATCTACAAAGAACTTATGGAGTCGGAGAAACTCAGATAAAGGTACTAAAGGGTAAGTGGGAAGATGAACTAGGGGAGAGATCGAGGCAGATCTGTGTGTGGAGGCCTTAAGCAGGGTTAACACATCCTGATCACGTGCCAGGCTTAGCCTGATTCAATTTAAGGTAGTCCACCGGGCACACATGACGGTGGCCCGGACGAGCACGTTTTTAGGGGTGGAGGACAGGTGTGCGAGGTGCGCGGGGAGTCCAGCAAATCAAGTCCACATGTTTTGGGCATGCCCAAAGAGGGGTTTGGCAGGGTTTTGCTAAGGCTATGTCCACGGTACTTAAAACATGGGTGGTGCCGAGTCCAGACATAGCGATCTTTGGAGTGTTGGAAGTCCAGGAGTCCAGGGAGCGAGAGAGGCTGACGTTTTGGCCTTTGCCTCCCTGGTAGCTCGGAGACGGATACTGTTAATGTGGAGGGACTTGTAGCCCCCGAAATTAGAGACTGGATTAGTGACATGGCTGGGTTTCTCAGTCTCGAGAAAATAAAGTTTGCCCTAAGAGGGTCAATGTTAGGGTTCGTCCGGAGGTGGCAGTCGTTCGTCGACTTTCTCGGAAAAAATTAAAATGTCAGCAAAGGCAGAAATCTAGAGGGGGGGGGGTTAGGCTAGGCTATTGTTTCATTGTTAGGGGTGCGAAGAACGTGATAGGGATGGAAATGTTATATGTACCATGTTTGTGTTGCTGTTATCGTTATTATTATATAAACTACAAATACCCCAATAAAATGTTTTTTTTTTTTAAACTTGCTAATCAGACCTGCTACAACTTCTTCCAAGTCATTTATATATATTACAAAGAGCAGAGAGCCCGGCCAGGTGGTAGATGTTTCAGTAGGGGAGCATTTCGGTAACAGGGACCACAATTCAGTAAGTTTTAAAGTACTGGTGGACAAGGATAAGAGTGGTCCTAGGATGAATGTGCTAAATTGGGGGAAGGCTAATTATAACAATATTAGGCGGGAACTGAAGAACATAGATTGGGGGCGGATGTTTGAGGGCAAATCAACATCTGACATGTGGGAGGCTTTCAAGTGTTAGTTGAAAGGAATTCAGGACCGGCATGTTCCTGTGAGGAAGAAGGATAAATACGGCAATTTTCGGGAACCTTGGATAATGAGAGATATTGTAGGCCTCGTCAAAAAGAAAAAGGAGGCATTTGTCAGGGCTAAAAGGCTGGGAACAGACGAAGCCTGCGTGGAATATAAGGAAAGTAGGAAGGAACTTAAGCAAGGAGTCAGGAGGGCTAGAAGGGGTCACGAAAAGTCATTGGCAAATAGGGTTAAGGAAAATCCCAAGGCTTTTTACACGTACATAAAAAGCAAGAGGGTAGCTAGGGAAAGGGTTGGCCCACTGAAGGATAGGCAAGGGAATCTACGTGTGGAGCCAGAGTAAATGGGCGAGGTACTAAATGAATACTTTGCATCAGTATTCACCAAAGAGAAGAAATTGGTAGATGTTGAGTCTGGAGAAGGGTGTGTAGATAGCCTGGGTCACATTGAGATCCAAAAAGACGAGGTGTTGGGTGTCTTAAAAAATATTAAGGTAGATAAGTCCCCAGGGCCTGATGGGATCTACCCCAGAATACTGAAGGAGGCTGGAGAGGAAATTGCTGAGGCCTTGACAGAAATCTTTGGATCCTCACTGTCTTCAGGTGATGTCCCGGAGGACTGGAGAATAGCCAATGTTGTTCCTCTGTTTAAGAAGGGTAGCAAGGAAAATCCAGGGAACTACAGGCCGGTGAGCCTTACATCAGTGGTAGGGAAATTACTGGAGAGAATTCTTCGAGACAGGATCTACTCCCATTTGGAAGCAAATAGTGAGAGGCAGCATGGTTTTGTGAAGGGGAGGTCGTGTCTCACTAACTTGATAAGAGTTTTTCGAGGAGGTCACAAAGATGATTGATGCAGGTAGGGCAGTGGATGTTGTCTATATGGACTTCAGTAAGGCCTTTGACAAGGTCCCTCATGGTAGACTAGTACAAAAGGTGAAGTCACACGGGATCAGGGGTGAGCTGGCAAGGTGGATACAGAACTGGCTAGGTCATAGAAGGCAGAGAGTAGCAATGGAAGGATGCTTTTCTAATTGGAGGGCTGTGGCCAGTGGTGTTCCACAGGGATCAGTGCTGGGACCTTTGCTGTTTGCAGTATATATAAATGATTTGGAGGAAAACGTAACTGGTCTGATTAGTAAGTTTGCAGACGACACAAAGGTTGGTGGAATTGTGGATAGCGATGAGGACTGTCAGAGGATACAGCAGGATTTAGATTGTTTGGAGACTTGGGCGGAGAGATGGCAGATGGAGTTTAATCCTGACAAATGTGAGGTAATGCATTTTGGAAGGTCTAATGCAGGTAGGGAATATACAGTGAATGGTAGAACCCTCAAGAGTATTGAAAGTCAAAGAGATCCAGGAGTACAGGTCCACAGGTCACTGAAAGGGGCAACACTGGTGGAGAAGGTAGTCAAGAAGGCATACGGCATGCTTGCCTTCATTGGCCTGGGCATTGAGTATAAGAATTGGCAAGTCATGTTGCAGCTGTATAGAACCTTAGTTAGGCCACACCTGGAGTATAGTGTTCAATTCTGGTCGCCACACTACCAGAAGGATGTGGAGGCTTTAGAGAGGGTGCAGAAGAGATTTACCAGAATGTTGCCTGGTATGGAGGGCATTAGCTATGAGGAGCGGTTGAATAAACTCGGTTTGTTCTCACTGGAATGAAGGAGGTTGAGGGGCGACCTGATAGAGGTCTACAAAACTATGAGGGGCATAGACAGAGTGGATAGTCAGAGGCTTTTCCCCGGGGTAGAGGGGTCAATTACTAGGGGGCATAGGTTTCAGGTGAGAGGGGCAAGGTTTAGAGGAGATGTACGAGGCAAGTTTTTTTACGCAGAGGGTAGTGGGTGCCTGGAACTCGCTACTGGAGGAGGTGGTGGAAGCAGGGACGATAGTGACATTTAAGGGGCATCTTGACAAATACATGAATAGGATGGGAATAGAGGGATACGGACCCAGGAAGTGTAGAAGATTGTAGTTTAGTCGGGCAGCATGGTCGGCACGGGCTTGGAGGGCCGAAGGGCCTGTTCCTGTGCTGTACATTTCTTTGTTTGTTTGTTCTTTGTACTGATCCCTGCAGAACACCACTGGTTACAGACCTCCATTCGGAGAAACACCCAATGCTACTCTGTCTTCTATGGCCAAGCCAGTTCTGAATCAATCTAGCTAGTTCACCCCTGACCCCATGAGATTGAATCTTTTGCACCAGCTTGCCATGAGGGACCTTATCAAATGCTTTACGAAAGTCCATGTAGACAACATCCACAGCCCTTCCCTCGTCAATCATTTTTGTCACCTCCTCAAAAATGTCAATTAAATTAGTGAGACATGACCTCACCCGTACAAAACCATGCTGTCTGTCACTAATAAGACCATTCTATTGTCAGAACCTCTTCAGATTTGCACTATTGCAAACTAGCATCTCATTTGCTTCTTTTCTTAATGTCAGAACCTCTTCAGATTTGCACTATTGCAAACTAGCATCACATTTTCTTCTTTCAAATGAGAACCACCAAACATTGTGACGGCTGTTTCATAGATTTCTCATTTATATCCTTTTGATTTCTTTCACATTCAGTGCCACTTCTATTTGACCTACATTATTATTTTAGACATGAAAACATGATATTTTTTCAGACAACTATTGCTCCGATGCTCCTATGTTTGGTTGTCTTGCTTGTTGCTAGTTTGCTAGCTAACCAAGAAGCAAACATTGGGCATTGGGAAAATTTGATATGCTATAGGCAAATAGTTAAAAAAACAAGTTTTGAAAATATCATAACTGCAGTCGAAATACAAGTTTGTATTGTTCTGAGTCACGGTCAGATTATTCGTTTGCAGCTCAGCGGTGAAACCTTGCACCAGCCTCTCAGCTAGACTGCAAAGTGGGTACAGCAAGTAAGTTAGATACCAATGTGAATGATGGTAAAGACCACCATTCCAGAAGTCACAATTCAAAACTTGTAAACCAATAGGGAACAAAGAGGGGGGGGTACCTGTACCCCATACAGGTACAAGGTTAGTATAAGGTTATGCTCTCCCTCCTCCTCTGTTCTCTTTCCAGTTGTTTTCTTCCTTGTGCCCCACTGGGCTTTTGTTCCTTTTGTTTTGTATTTTTGTAGTGCACGAAGTACATTTTTACAATCAAACTCAATCCCGCACTACCACTGGACCCTCGGCTCTTACTTTAAAAATAAGAGATCCTACCGATGCAAAGTACAGCAACTGGGAGGTCCATGTAATTTTCTTTACAAATGCATCTGTAAAACTATTCTCACTTTTATTAGTCATTAAATTGCAAAATGAACAGTCAATCATTAAGTGAAACAGATCAAGTTATATTCTCTGGAAATAATACTGGTTACCCACCTACCCCATTTTATTCCTCTGTAAATTGACCACAATTGACAGAGAATGCAACATCTCGTTCTGAGAGACAGAGAAAAGGGTATGTGAGCAGATAAGAAGACAAATAGGAGAGGTGCAGTGGCTGATTAATAGGTCATTATAATGCTGTATTTTTCAGGTGCTGACAGGATTAACGAGTTTTAAACAAATTAGTATCATTCACCATAGCTAATTGACACTTGCAAAATTCAGTTCTTGATTTGGTATTTCAAAACATATACCGGTTCATTGATATTTGCTTCGGAAGTCAAAACTTACGCTTATGGATGAGTTTGAACAAGTTCTCACTTACAAAATAAACGGCTCCAAAGCTTCCATGTCCAATTTCATGCAGGTCAACAAACAGTTCCTCTGGGTCTTCTTTAAAGAACAGTTCTGAAACCTCTGGATCTCTCGCTGCCCCTTTACGTGTTGAAGATGGCATTCTTGCCAATCAGAGCCTTGGAAGGATTGGTGTTGGGTTCACAAATTTCTCCCTTCATCGACAAATGCTATTTAAAAACAGCAGTGGCTGTAAAAGATGACCTGAACAATAAGGGAAAATAACAAATACTGCAACATTTCAGTTCAGTTCATTTGCTTTCTGAAGTGATAAATATTCCAAGAATCAACTTTACATTGAAGTGAGATAGTGGAGTGCACATTATATTCCAGGAATAATACATCTATTAACAACATCAAAATATATTCAAGACTGGCATCTTGCCCTATGTTCAAAACAGTTATCTGCTGCCAGTCATTTGTCATCAGCAGTAACTTCAGATCCAGCCTCCATTTTCCTGACTTTCCCTCAAGTATTGCATTAATGACCCAGGGAGGCCACTCCAAATGATGTAAATTTGTCCTTGGCTAAGAGTTGCAGTCCAAGGATAAGTCTTGGCAAGTGGATTTGGGGCTTTCTATCATGTGGAGAATTTCTAAATCAGATTCTACGCCTTTCTAGAAAAAAACGTTTCACAAATTTAAAGTAATTCAGCAGAATGCCTTGGCAATTCTCGTGTTAGGGAAGTTAAGACATCTCATTCAAAGTCCTCAGAACTAACCCAACATGCAGGAACATGCCAGACAAGTAGCAATCAGCTCTTATGAAGATCAAAATTTTCACCAGTGCTGTTGACCAGACCCAAGAGTTTCCAGAGAGCTATTCTTCAATATAAAGACAAGTGGAGTCACCAATTTAACTGTTTTGTCAACTCGTGTGTCTCGAAAGTGCAAGTATGTACACCAGGGCTCATTTTTGTTATGCTAAAACAAACATATCTAAACTCGCTCCCTCTCGGGAATTGGTACTTTTCCTTCAACTCCTCCTGTCATGCGAACCTACCCTCCACAAACAGATCCCTTATCCTCTTGACCCCCTCCCTTTTCCCAAACCTTTAGGTTGCGTCTATCCCAGGCAGCGCAAATCTATAGTTTCCACAGATTGGCGACAATACTGACATGTCCTACGATCCAAAATTCTGCATGGTAGCACAGTGGTTAGCACAGTTGCTTCCCAGCTCCAGGGTCCCAGGTTCAATTCCCAGCTTGGGTCGCTGTGCGGAGTCTGCACGTTCTCCCCATGTCTGCGTGGGTTTCCTCCGGGTGCTCCGGTTTTCTCCCACAGTCCAAAGATGTACAGGTTAGGTGGATTGGCCATGATAAATTGCCCCTCGTGTCCAAAGGGGTTGGGTGGGGTTGCTGGGTTACGGGGAGAGGATGGAGGCATGGGCTTGGGTAGGGTGCTCTTTCCAGGGCCCGGTGGGGACTCATGGGCCGAATGGCCTCCTTCTGCCCTGTAAATTCGATGAAAATGCCACCTAAACAGATTCCAGATTTTGCAAGATGCCATCATTATTGGGTTTGTTGTGAATGTGGCCAGGGAAAATGGAAGGGGGCAGTGCCCTTAAACATGACCTAATACAAGAGACCTCTTCCATTTGCCCCCACCCTGATCTCCACTCCACCCCAACACTGTCGCATCTTTTCAATATTCGCCGCCCAGTAGTAGAACATTAAATTTGGTAACACCAGTAATGCAAGTCCCCCCGAACACTGTCCGTCCTGCAGAAAGGCTCTCTGAATCCTAGGTGTCTTACCTGCCCACCCGAACAAAAAAAGATTTGGAGAGGAAGATTGGGAGGGACTGGAACACAAATGGGAATCTTGGCAGAATGTTCATTTTGATCATCTGTACCCTCGGAAAGCAGGATGTTATCCCCCCTCTTCAAGCCCCCTTTTACCCCGCTCCACCACACTGGCCAAGTTCAATTTGCGCAACAAGGTCCAATCATGAGTCACTTGAATCCAAGTTATCTCAATTTAGTCTTGGTCAGCTCGAACTGCAGTGTTCCCAAATCTGCTCATTAAGGAGACGGAACAAAATGGATCCAAACTTCCTTAACAGCCCCATTATCTTCCCCATACATGTTCGAGGGTCTGAGACATAGAAGCAGTTACGGTTGTCCACTTAAATGGACACTCTTATGCTCCTTACTTCCTCTCTCAATACCTCTCCAGCCTTTCAATGACCCAAGTGCGATAACTAAGGCTAGTGCAAACAAGGACAACGGACATCCCTGCCTCGTGCACCTGTACAGCCGGAAATATCCTGAGCTCACCGCATTAGTCCTGACACTCGCCGTGGGAGCAGTATATAACAGTCTCACCCAGGAAATAAATAATGGCCCAAACCCAAATCGTCCCAGAGTATCAGAGGATTTTCCACTCCACCCAATCAAATGTCTTCTCTGCACCCACAGAGATGATTATTTCAGCCACCTTCCCCCTAGATAGGGAGATGACCACATTCAATAATCGCCTGATACTGGCCGACAACTGTCGACCCTTAACAAAGCCAGTTTGGTCCTCGATGACCACCTTTGGAAAACAACCCTCCAGACGCTTCGCCAAGACCTTAGCTAACATCTTTACATTGATGTTCAGTAAAGAAATAGGCCTACAAGACCCACACTCCACTGGATCCTTATCCTTCTTCGGGATCAGGGAGATCGACACCTACACCAATGTGGCTGGCAATTCCCCCCCCCCCCCCCCCCCCCCCGATGACAGAGAGTAATTGTACATCCCCAATAAATTTGGTGCCAGTGACCCTGCAAATTGTTTATAAAATTCCACCGGGAAGCTGCCCGGTCCTGGTGCCTTCCCGATCGCATGGAACTGATGGCCTCCAACTCCTGTCCCCTTCCCCTATCCACCACTGTGAAATGCAGCCCGTCTAAAAATTGTTCCAACTGTGAGCCCTCCGTCGGGAGCTCAGACACAGAGCCCCCGATAAAATACCTCAAATGCGCCATTAATTTTGTCCTGAGCCATCACCAGCCCTCCCCCCTTGCTCTTAACCTGGGCCATCTCTCATGCAGCTGGTGAGCTGATAAACAGCTGACCTCCTCCCCATAGCCATTGAATGCTCCCAATTAGCTATGCAGTTGGTTAACCGCCTTCCCCGTCGATACCAAATTGATTTCTTCCTGCAACCTCTTTCCCTCCGCTAACAGCTATTTGTTGGGGTTGTGGAGTGCTTCCAAAATTGAGTCGAACAACTTCTGCCTGTCCACCCTCCCAATCTTACCCGTGCGCCTTATATGAAATTACCTCCCCTCTGACACCGTCTTCTGCGCTTCCAAAAACGTGGAGGGCGAGACTTCCTATTTTGGTTGGACTCTAAATAGTTCCCTATGGCCGAGGCTACCTTCACACAGAGCTCCTTTGTCCACCAGGTGTGCCATGTCTAACCTCCGCAGGTGCCGCTGTGCTCGACCTGCCTCCAGCCACAATGTGATGCATGATCCAATATCACTATCGCAGTGTACTCAGCCCCCACAACCCCTCAGGAGTACCGATTTACCCACCACAAAAAAAGTCTGTTCAAGAGTTCACGGATGCACGTGGGAGAAGGAAAACTCCCTTTCTCCCAGATGATTGAACCTCCACGGATATAGTCATCTTGACTTGGAATCAAAATTTGAATGGAACAGTTACCCCACCAGCTTTCCTTGGCCTCGTCTTATCCCTAACCCTCAAATGCTTCTCTGCAAGAAGATTCCATCAGCTTTCAAGCTCTCCAAATGCGCAAATACCCAGGGGTTTTTGACCGGATCATTTAGCCCCCTCACGTTCCAAGTAATCATCCGAACAGGGGGTCTCTGAACCACACCCGCCCCCCATCATTAGGATCCGCTATATCCACTTGGAGGGGATATCCAGTGAATCCAGTCCCACCACTGTTCCAGGCCCACCCAAAATGGTCACCATAAGCAAAACTAACCACCAAGAAACCTGCATCAACAGCACCTCTGCCCTGCCCCTTCCTCCCTCAGCTTCCTAAACGCCACCCCTTACTCACCCCCTTTGAATAGTCAGCACACTCAACTAACTCCCAAAAACACCCTCTCTCCAACCCCCATAACAATGAAAACCCAACCAACCAACACATACCACCTCCCACCCACTGACCAAACCAGCCCCATTGCCCTCCACCCACCCTCCCAGGCTACCCGCTGCAGCCCCTCCCTCACACGGCTCCCGCTTACTAGCATCCCTGCTAACATGGTGACCCCCACTTGTAAAACGACAAAAAGAACCCAACCCAAACCTCACTCTGAACTACTGCAAACCAGAAGAACAAACCCAACCCCCTCCTTGACGGGGCCCAATACCCCAAATTCTCATTAAGAGAAAACACCGAACTCAAAGTAATCCCAAGATCAACCATGGTGAAGAACCAACACATCAACATGCAAAACCTCCAAATATTCAAATAACAACACCAGAATTGTACATCATCGCCATTAATTATCCCCACAAAGTATTTGTTTGCAGTGTTGGAAGAGTTTGGAATTGGGCCTAAATTCACAGCATAGGTCAAATTATTGTATGCAGATCCGAGGGAGTGTATGGATGAGCAAAATGAGCTTGGAGTACATTCAGCTACAAACAGGAACGAGACAAGGATGTCCTATGTCCCCTCTACTATTTACTTAAGCAATAAAGCCCATGGCCATTGCATGAGGAGCTCAAATCAATTGAGGGGTTAATGGGGGGGGGGGGGAAAGAGAAAGAGAGATGGAGGTGGAACACAGGGTATTACACACCAACGATTTGTTTTTAAATATATATCTGATACAATATCTACGATCGGAGACATTTGGGGACTACTAAAAAGGTACTGAGTCTTCTGAGGCTACGATTGGAGACATTTTGGGACTACTAAAAAGGTACTGAGTCTTCTGAGGCTATAATTGGAGACATTTTGGGACTACTAAAAAGGTACTGAGCCTTCAAGTTAATTTTTGCAAAAAATGAGCACTTTTAAATTTCAACATCGAGAGAAGGACAGAGCACGGGAGATGCCCTTTAGGGCAGCAACCAACCACTTTAGGTCCTTGGGTAGAGGTGACTCGAGGTTGGGCTCAGATCCGTAAATTAAATTTTGAAAGCATAACAGCGAGGGTTAAGGAAGACTTACAAAGATGGGATAGTCTGCTCGTATTGCTTGCTGGCCGAGTGTAGGTGGTACAAATGAATGGTCTACCCCAGTTTTTGTTTTTATTTCTGCGTTTCCCGATCTTTTTATCTAAAGTGTTTTTTGCGGCGGTGGAACAATTGATCCATTTGTTTATATGGACTGGGAAGGTCCCGAGGATTCGTAAATGGTTGCTTCAGAGGAGGCGACAATTGGGCGGCCTAGCCCTGCCAAATCTTATGTGCTATTACTAGGAGAACCGGATACAGTGTGGGTACGGATAGAGGAAGAGGCAAATAATGGGGCGGAGCTATGGGCGCTGGCTACAGCGCCACTCCTGTTGGCACCATTGAAATACTCGAAGGGCCTGGTTGCAGTTTCAACACTGCAGTTTCGCAAACAGTTTAAGTTAGGGGCAGCGTCAAAACTGATGCCAGTCTAAGAAAACCATATGTTTGAACCGGCAAAAATAAACTCTGGCTTCCAGGACTAGGAGGAAAAAGGTGAGACCCGTTTCGGAAGGTTGGCACCAATACAATTGCAGATAGTTCACAGAACACATTTGACGAGGTTGAGAATGAGTCGTCTGTTTGAAAGGGTTCAGCACATTTGTGAAAAGTGCAGGAAGGGGCCAGCCAATCATGTGCACATGATTTGGTCATGCCTAAAACTGAGTAAGTTCTGGAGCACCTTTTGTAGCGCCATCTCGACAGTGTTACGGTTGGACCGAGAACCCAGTCCCGTATGGGCCATACTTGGGGTGTCGGACTTGCCGGAGCTCCAGACAGGGGCGGGGCAGATGTCTTAGCCTTCGCCTTGCCAGTGGTGAGGAGGCAGATCCTATTGGGTTGGAGGTCAGTGACATACCTATAGAAAGCTTTACGGTTTTCCTTATCCGACCTGCCAAGGACTTCTCATGTCCCCTCCTGGCTCTTTTTAGCTCTCTCTTTAGGTTCTTCCTGGCTAACTTGTAACTCTCAAGCGCCCTAACTGAACCTTCACGTCTCCTCTTTACATAAGCCTCCTTCTTCCTCTTGACAAGTGTTTTGACTGCTTTAGTAAACCACGGTTCCCTCGCTCAACCACTTCCTCCCTGCCTGACAGGTACATACTTATCAAGGACACGCAGTAGCTGTTCCTTGAACAAGCTCCACATTTCAATTGTGCCGATCCCTTGCAGTTTCCTTCCCCATCCTATGTCTTGCCTAATCGCATCATAATTACCTTTCCCCCAGCTATAACTCTTGCCCTGCGGTATATACCTATCCCTTTCCATCGCTAAAGTAAACGTAACCAAATTGTGGTCACTATCATCAAAGTGCTCACCTACCTCCAAATCTAACACCTGTCCTGGTTCATTACCCAGTACCAAATCCAATATGGCCTCGCCTCTTGTTGGCCTATCTACATACTGTGTCAGGAAACCCTCCTGCATACATTGGACAAAAACTGACCCATCTAAAAGGACTCGAACTATAGCGTTTCCAGTCAATATTTGGAAAGTTAAAGTCCCCCATTAACCACTACCCTGTTACTTTCGCTCCTATCCAGAATCATCTTTGCAATCCTTTCCTCGACATCTCTGGAACTTTTCGGAGGCCTATAGAAAACTCCCAATAGGGTGACCTCTCCTTTACTGTTTCTAACCTCAGCACATACTAACTCAGTAGACAAGGTCAAACGTCCTTTCTGCCACCGTAATATTGTTAGGGAAATCTAACAATAAAACAAATTTAAAAGCTTTATATCTAAATGCAAGAAGCATTCGTAACAAACTTAATGAGCTGACGCCGCAAATAGAAACAAAAGGTTATTACTTGGTGGGGATACTGAAATGCGGTTACAGGGAGACCAGGTCTGGGAATTGAATATCCAAGTGCATTCAGTATTTCGGAAAGATAGGATGAAAGGAAAAGGAGGTGGCGTAGCCCTGCTGGTGAGGAAAGGGATCAGTGCTGTAATGAGAAATGACACAAGCACTGGAGATCAAGATGTCGAATCAGTCTGTGTAGAAATAAGGAATAACAAAGGGAAGAAGTCCTTGGTAGGAGTAATCGAAAGGTCCCCAAACAGTAGTTCTGCAGTGGGGCACAGTATAAGCCAGGAAATACTGGGGGCTTGCAAGAAAGGTACAGCAAAAATAATAGGTGCAATAATAATGGGTGTTTTTAATATGCACATAGACTGGAGGAATAAAATTGGCAAGGGTAGCCTGGAGGCAGAGTTCATTAAATGGTTAGAGATTGTTTCCTGGAACAGTATGTTGTGGAACCAACCAGGGAAGGAGGCTACTCTCGATTTGGTATTTTGTAATGAGGGGAGATTAATTAATGACCTCCTAGTTAAGGATCCACTAGGGAGTAGGGACCACAGTATGGTAGAATTCAAGATTCAGTTTGGGGGTGAGAAAGTGGATTCCCACACTCGTGTTCTGGAATTAAACAAAGAAAATTACAGAGGCTTGAGGTCAGATTTTCCCCTAAAGACTGAGCAGGAAGGCTAAAAGGTAGGACAGCTGATGAGCAGTGGCAGTTGTTTAAGGAGGTACTCAATTCCTCACAACTAAAATATATCCCAGTGAGGAAGAAAGACGAGTAAAAAAAACATCCCTGGCTAAACAAGGAGATCAAGGACATTATAAAGGCAAAAACTAAGTTATATCATATTGCAAAGGCCAGTGGCGGACTGGAAGATTGGGAAGCTTTCAAACATAAACAAAGGGATATTTAAAAAGGAATTTTAAAAAGCTTAGGTAAATTACGAAAACAAACTAGCACAGATTATCAAAAGGATAGCAAAAGCTTCTACAGGTATAAAAGGGAAGAGAGTCGCCACGGTGAATGTTGGCCCCTTGGAAAATGAAACTGTTGAGTTAATAGTGGGGAACACAGAAATGGCAAAGATGCTAAATCAATACTTTGCCTCAGTTTTCATGGTGGAGGACACTAGTATCATTCTGATAGGAACGGGCAATTCAGAGGTAATAGAAAGGGTGGAACTTGGAACAATCAGCATCAATAGGGAAACGGGGCTCAACAAACTCTTGCGATTGAGAGCAGATAAGTCCCCAAAGCCTGATGGCTTATATCCTAGGGTGTTAAAGGAAGTGGCAGCAGAGACAGTGATCCATTGGTTATGATATTCCAAAATTCCATGGACACAGGAAGAGGATAAATACATATGGGCCGGAATTCTCAGGTCTTTGACGCCGAAATCGCGTTCGGCGATTGACCGGAGAATCCACATCAGCGCCAAAATCGGGGACAGCTCCACCTTTTCCAAGCTCCACCCCCTCCAAAACGGCATACTCTAGGAGTACACCTCATGCCATATGGACGTACTCAGGACGTTACCCGAGGCCCTTCCCCCCAATGCTCTGCCCCCGAAGGGCCGCGTTCCCGACGGTGTGCGTCTCTCATGCTATTTTTTGTTGGGAACTCAGCGTGGTGGCTGCAGACTGAGTCCAGCACCGCCACAGTCGGGGGAGAGCCGATCCGCGGGCAGGGGGGCTTTGGCAGGGGCTGGGTCTGGGTCTGGGGGTGGAAAGCCTGGCCAAAGGGGGGTACTATTTGGCAGGCCGGGTGCACGCGCGGTGGCCGCCGTGCGCATTTCTATCGGCAGCTGGAGCCAGGTGCTCTACGCTGTATGCCTGCTAGCCCCCCACCAGACAGGGGATCGGTGGCCGTTTTGCCGGTCATAAAAGGCCACCGTTCCCTCATCGGCATCAGCACTTAGTCAGAATTGGAGAATCCAGGCCATGTTTATTGAATACAAATTGTCAAACTAAAAATAATCTGCACGTGCATTTAAATGAAGTCAGGATAGATTTAAATAAAATAGGAGATAAATGCAAATTTAATATACAACTAACTGATATCCATCTTGATAGGCAATCCTGAGGGCTGGTTTAGCTCAGTTAGCTGGGCATCTAATTCCTGATGCAAAGAGAGGCCAACAGCGCAGTACTGACTGAGGTTATTCATTAAGGCCGTGCCTTCTCAACCTCGCCCTTCACCAAAGGTATGGTGATCCTCAGGTTAAATTACCATCAGTCAGCACTTCCCAGTAAAGGGGCCTATGATCATCTGAGACTATGGCGACTTTACTACTATACTGGAAAGAAAGCTCGCTAGTGCATACAAGCCTCAACACGCTAATCAGTACGGGATCATTAACGACCATGGCTGGGCATTCCAGACTGACGAGATTTTTGCTGGTGCTGCCGGCTAGGGCAACACAAACAACATGAATGACTTCAACTTTTGTTATTCGTTTTGTTTTTAAAACCTTCCTATTGTTTTTTCTTGGTGGAGTAGATTACTTTTTAAAAATTATACATTAAAGTAGTAAAATAACTGAAATGGGAGTAAAACAATTTGGTCCTGGTTTTAGTTAGAATAACAAGTTTAGTTCAAGTTTATTAATATTCTTCTTCGAACAGCCTAATGGATAAAGATATTGCTAGAGTAGAAGGGAAGAGCCTCGGTTCAGTCTGGTCTCAGTAAGTTGCAATAATTGGAGTGTACATCAGGAACCACCTCTTGTCAACATACTTTTGACTTGGAAGGGTAGCAAAATATCTGTAGCAAGACTGAGCCTCTATGTGAGAGAATGAAAATAACAAGAACAGCTTGGAAAATTGCCCTTCCTAGCCTCCATTTTAAAAAAGGTTTTCATGGACATGAAAGGTTTCCATTTAGCTGCATTCTTTCCTCTGCCAATTACATGGTCAACATTCAACATTCAACTCTGCCAGGATATTCATGGAAATAGTCTTCTGGGATGACTGTTCTTAAAGAAAGATTCCAATGTGCACTGCACAAACACTAATGCTGCTTCTTATTCTGCAAATTGCAGCATTGACCCCATATCCAAAAACTGAAAAATCCCACTAACATGCTCTTCAATGTATTTCTAATCCATCAAGTTACATTTTTCTTCAAACTACTGTAACCTAGCATTTCTAATAATTTTTCTCCTCTTTTAAACATCTCATTCATAACTTGCGCTATGTTTTGGAGTTTAAAAAAAAAATCAACTTTCAAAAGTGTGATTTCATTAATGAAAATCTTGTTGAGATTATCTTTCACCGAAACACATCATGAATGTGGCTGCATCTGACATGTTAAATTACAAAAACAAGCATATGTATTGACAAATCTTAAACTACTTCTAGTTCTGAAAGAAGAATTATAATGCAACAATCAACAAAAAACAAGATTAGCCTTGAATTCCAAATACAGTGTTGAGAGCCACAAGCCTCAAATTTTAGCAAAATAATTTATTTATTATTTTGTGTTTTCGGTTTAAAATGTTGAAAATCTAAAAGTTTTTTTTTAAAGTTTGATGGTAACAATTGGATTTGTATTAAGGATGGCAGTTTTGTCAAAAGCATTGGGAAATGGACCTGATTGGAGGGAATACAAGGTCATGGCACCTCTTTAGAGAACAGCGTTATTGACATGGAGCTATCAAGTGTTTGCTGGAGCAATATATTGCCAATAGAATCTACAGTAATTCAGCACACACTTCCAAGTATAAAGGTTGAAAATTTTCAACATATAGCACATGAAAAGTTTAAGTTGAACTTCAATAACACCTAGCTAAAAGATTCTGAACTCTGACAACTTTGCTCTCTCCCTCATTTCTGTAAGGAAAATATTTTTTTAGTAAGCGAAACATACCTTTCAAAATGATTTACTTAAATATCTTGCTTCAGCCGCTGCATATCAGGGTCATATTTTGTTTATTCAATAGTTTCTGTTCTTGGATCTTGCAGTTCACACAAGGCACCTGTAAAAAAAGACCCCTTTTTAATGTAAAAATGCATTAAGCTCAAAATAGCAGGTCTAAAACAGTATTCTGTGCTGCAGACAGAATTGATTGTACACTAAACCTAAAATTGCCTGCAGCTTCCGACATCTCTTCATTTAACAGTTGGAGCAGCATTTTGTCATTAATTGACTATAGATATTGACTACTACATCAGAGATGTCCAACATAATTTCTGCATATTTAAACAATTCTTTCCTCTCAGATTAAAACACTTCCAAAGGTGATATGAATAGAAGGGAATGAAACAAAACCAGTTCTCCTACATGTTGGTGGTAAGAAATGTTTTCGCCTATGATTTTATGGCATCTCATTTAACACTCCCCATTCCAAAAATAATATCTGGTTCCATTTTAATCTTAACCTGATCACGAATGCAGACTCAGTGGGTGCTAAAATTAAAGACAACACAACATTTATTGTAGTTATCATCAACAAAGTATAAACAACACACAAAGTATGTGAACTACAAGCTACAGTTAACCATTGTTAAAACGTCAGACCCTTGTGTCTGCGTGGGTCTCACTCCCACAACTCAAAGATGTGCAGGGTAGGCGGTTTGGCCATGCTAATCATAGAACTTACAGTGCAGAAGGAGGCCATTCGGCCCATCGAGTCTGCACCGGCTCTTGGAAAGAGCACTCTACCCAAGTTCAGCACCTCCACCCTATCCCCATAACCCAGTAACCCCACCCAACACTAAATTGCCCATTAATTGGGGAAAAAAAATTAAAGTTAAAGGGTCAGAGGGAGACAAAGAATACAGAACTCCAAACATGTCCTCAAACGTACACGGAGTGATGGTGTGGATTTTAAAAGTTAGAACAGATAGAAATCAGCCAGCCTCTGTGTGTCTTCAAACCTGTGACTGCAGTTAGTCACCTATTTCCCAATATACCCTTAATGAAACATTTCAACTTAAGTTAGAATGAAATCGGTTTTAAATGAGAACATTGAAGGGAAATTGGAGATGGGCATCAAATGCTGGCCTCGTCACATCCCATTAAGGAATACAAAAAAAACTTGAGAAACTGGTTTGTCTCAAGCAACTTTTGGTACCAGGACCATCAGTTAGTCATCCACCGAGCAGTACATTGTAAGTAGTCAGTGGAATTCACTACCCTTTAATAGTTTTCCACGAATAGACCCATCAAGAGTAATGAAGAGAATTCAAGTCACCACAGCAACAGGATTTGAATTTAGTTTAGAAATGAGGACAGGGCGAGGAGAGTCTTCTGTGTTTGCACTAAAACAACCGGGTTGTGTAACCAGTTTAAACCCCATCACACACACCGGAGTCATCTGCCAATCTCAGTTTCCTTACACCAAATCTTATTTAAAATTAATAAGCTGCAGAGGAAGAAAACGGGCAAAAGCAAAAACAAAATGAAATGAACTTGCTAAAGAGCATCCTTCACAACTTCAAGTCATCTCAAACCCACCTTACTGCCAACAAAAATTTAGGGTTCCAGGGCAGCTAATTTTCACTCAGTTAAACTGCATAAATAGCAATGGTAAATGGCCAAATAATCTGTTGGTGGCAATGGGTTAAGGATTAAATATTGACCAGTACACCCAAGAAGTTTTAATTCTTCTTTGAAATTTATCTCGCATAGAATTACATTCACTTAGGTATTAGAATGTCAAACTAATTTATCTACTCAAGTCTCTGGAATGAGGCTTTAGAACTCAATGTGTAACAGTACGACCACCAAGGCAGCAGTCAATCCAGCTCTATAATTTGATACAATACTGCTATTGCTCAATGCCACTTTTCTGAAAAAAATGTAATTTTGAAGAGTGAAAATTAAGCCTAACGACAGTAAATGTTGAAGCCCACAACATTTAATAAGGGGCAGTGGAAGAATTAACATAAAAGTGGCTAGGGCCAGAAAGCAAAGACTATTGCAAACAGTTGTTTTTCAGGCTGGTGGAAATATATAGTGTTGCCCCTTGGGGTTGGTATTAGGACCACTGCCCTTTCTCAATTAGCAATCTGGACTTGTGTATAGATGTAATTTCAAGGTTTTCCAAAACATGGGTGATGAGGATGGCAGTAGATGCCGAAATAATATTGATAACATCAAAATTCAAATAAATAGGAGTGGGCCATTTGACCCCTCCAGCCTGTTCCACCATTAGTTAAGATCATGGCCTTAACTCCCCTTCGCTGTTTGCCTTGTATAACCCCCAACTCCAGTGCTGATGAAAAATCTGAATATATTCAAAGCTGAGTAAGACAATGACCCTGCCTCCACTGTTCTCCGGGTAGGGTATTCCAAAGATCAACAACCGTCAGAACAATTTTCCTCATCTCAGTCGTAAGTGAGAGGTCCTTATTTACCCTGGTTCTAAACTCCATGAAGAAAAAAATCATCTCAGTGTTTCAATAAGAGCACCTCTCATTTTTCTAAACTCCAATGACAATAGGCCCAATCTGCTCAACCTAAGCAGTGTCTAGTTTCTGAAAATTTGCTCTCTCATTTGCCTAAAAATAAACCCTTTGGATCAGCCTTTACATTTTTGAGGCCTCAATGTCTAAAGATCAACCAAATTGTATCATAACCTTCAGCATTTGGATCAATTTGGAGCTATTAGCATCAAATAGAGTAGCACATCTACAACACATGTTATCTAGTCTGCAGGCAATTGAGCTTCCAACGTGGAAATGGCCACGGCAAAGAGATATTTCCTCTGCATCATACCAAGCGTTAACAGTCATCATCAAAAGCGTGGCTTTCCATAATCATTTGAGAGACACAAAGACAAAGCTCTTAAATAAGTTTATTGAATGTTAACAGAGTCAAATTGCTTGATAATTTTGCTGGTCATTGCGCTGTGGAATGAACTGACGCAGACTACAAAATTCCAAGGTTTAACCATTCAGCTGAGCAGTTAGTTCACCTCAGTTGCAACATATTGTTCAGCAGCAGAGGGAGCAATAAAAATAGCCAGAGTTTTGTTCTTGATACGAGAGCAGGATTAGGCATGCCCATGAAGACTTCCATATTTCAATATTCTGCCAACCTAGAAATTAACCACCTAAAGCACGTGGTGAGAAAGTCACCCAACACCCTAGAATTTCCATTTATCATGTGTTAGTGCGTTCTGGAGAGATGTGAAAGAGGAAAGAGGAATATAGGAACACCAAATTTTCTAACTACCCAAAACAAATGGTGCTCCAGCACTCCATACCAAATCAAATTCAAAGGGCTAAAATGCTTTCCATTTTACTACTTACTTGTTTAAACTAGCAACTCATAAACATAAGTATTGTTGATGGGCACATTCTTATTTTAAGAGATTAGTTGAATATGCTATCATACACAAATACTGGTCTTGCAATGGAGGGAAAAGGCCACTTTGTTGTATATAAGCACGGTCATTATTTCCAACAAAAAGGGCAACATATTTTAGTGGATGAGCAAGAAAACATTACATTCATGTACACACAAATACTAAAAATACATAGCCCATCAGTATTTGTGAATGAATAAAAAACCACGTCCATAATAGGACACCAAGATTGAAAAGGGAGGACAGGAGACAAAATAAATAAGTAGTGATTAGGTGTAATGCAAAAATTAAGTGAAGCTAGAAGGGCCTTGAATCATGGGTATGTCCTTGGACCTTCCGAGCTATCTGTGCTCCTCCAGTTCAAGCCCCTTGCACATCCCCAGTGGCTGCTATGCCTTCACTTTCAGAGTTTCACTTTCAGCGGCATGATGCTCTGGAATTCCCTCTTTATTTGTCTTTCTGCCTTTTAAAATATTCCTTAAAACCTACCTCTCTGACGCACCGGCCCTCAAATCTCCTTCTAAGATTTGGTGTCAAATATAATTTGAGATGTCACTCTTGTGAAGCACCCTAGGATGTTTGTTAAAGGCACTACATAAATGCAAGCTACTGCTGTTGTGAGGTGTGTGTCAGGAGCATAAATAATCATAGAATTTACAGTGCAGAAGAAGGCCATTTGGCCTATCGAGTCTACACCGGCTCTTGGAAAGAGCACCATGCTTAAGCCCACAGGTCCACCCTATCCCAGTAACCCCACCTAACCTTTTTGGACACCGAGGGCAATTTATCATGGCCAATCCACCGAACCTGCATATCTTTGGACTGTGGGAAGTAACCGGAGCGCTCAGAGGAAACCCACACAGACTCAGGGAGAACATGCAGACTCCGCACAGACAGTGACCCAAGCCAGGAATCGAACCTGGTATCCTGGAGCTGTGAAGTAACTGTGCTAACCACTGTGCTACCGTGCTGCCCACAAATGACGTTAGCAGGATCCTTATGACATCAATTATCAGGCCTTGATGGCAGCTGTATGATTAATTTGCATTTATAGCACAAATTCAGCAATTTCAGGACATCAATTAATTTCAATGAAGAGGCTCATGGCAGGGTTACCACTTTATCAGTTTTCGCGAGGCTAATGCAAAACAGTGAAAATTATCCAACAATCTGCAGATAATTAGAACTTATGATATTATTGAAATTCTGAAACATAACCACACTACTTGTTCCAGGCTACCAATGTCTAGAATGATGTGGGATATCAATCGGATTTCTCTGCATATCTTTCACATACAATAACACAAGAAAAAAAAAAGTATTTGTAAAGCATTATAATCTGCTATTTATGGCCGCCTGGAAGAAAATGATCACATTATGGCCAAATTGTCTACGGTGGTGTTTATACCTCATGCAAATCTCCTGTCACTCATACCTCTTCCCACCCTGTCCCTAGAACTATTTATACACAAAGCTCCCGCTAAATGTGTTAACTTTAGATGCTTCAACCACACAATGTGGCAGTATATGCTCATTAAATTCTGTAAAGGAATTCCTCCTATGTTATTTAAAATTAATTTCTGCAAAAAAAAATAACACGTCACATCGTTATTTTCCAAAATAACCACTTTCAACACACCTCCTGCATAGATGAATTTGAATTGCACCACGGTGCATGTCTACATATGATTGTAATATTATATATATGGAGGCCTAATAAATAACAAAGTGTTTCCAAGTGACTACTGTACAAATACAAAATTGGGACAGATTTTGGCTTTACGGTCATGTAGTTTGGGTGGCAGGGAGTGGAGCCAAGTTGAAAATAAAACACAGAAACAGCCATCATAATACAGGTATACCACTAACATTATCTTCTTTGGTGAACACTCACTATCTAGTTTGATTGTCTACCTAAAAAACTCCATGTTACTGGTAATGAGTTCTTGCATGGCTGATGAGCTGGATCCTAGAACCGTAACTTTGTTGCACACTTGGCATTCTTTCCTGGAGGGAATCGGTCCTTGGACTCTAGATCGTTGGTATTTCTTTCTCTGGCTCCTTTGACGGTCTTCTTCTTGCCGTCAGGTGTTCTCAAAAAGAATTATGTTCATTCAATTAGGAAGTTCCGCCAAGTAGGTCTCTTCTGAGCATAGGTCTCCCAGGCATTGACATCTATGTTGCATTTCTGGAGGCAAGCCTTCAATGTGTGTTTGAAGCACTTCCATTGTCATCTTCTTGTTCAGGAGCCTTCCTTGAGCTGCGTGAAGAAGATTTGATTTGACAGTCGGGCCTCTGACATCCTAAGCACCTGGCTGGCCCAGCGGAGTTCGTTTTGGATGATTATGGCCTCAATGCTCGTGCGCTTGGCTCATTCAAGGATACTGATGTTAGTACGTCTGTCCTCCAAGCTAATGCGGAGACTCTGTTTCAGACAGCATTAAAGGTACCTCTTCCGGACCTTCAGGTGGTGTCTGTACATAGTCCAAGTATCTGAGCCGTAAACGAGAGTTAAGAGGACAACCGCCTTGTACACAAGGATCTTGGGTGTCAGCACAGATGTTGCAGTCGTCAAAGGCTGTCACCTTAGGTGTCTGAAGGAGGCACTCATGGATTGGATATGGTGTTGGATCTCCACATTAATGTCAGCCTTAGAGTAGAGCTGGCTCCCCAGGTATCAGAAATGTTCCATGTTTGGTAGAGCTTCTCTGTTGGCCTTGATGGAAGGAGAGATCTTGCTCTGGGATGAGCTGGTAAAGGACTGGATTCTTCTTGAGGTTGAGACCGAGATAGATTCTTTGGTATGCTTCCGCAAAGTTGTCAAGTAACGCTTGGAGATTCTTCAGAGAGACTGGAGGTGGCCATGTCATTTCACGAACGATATCAGTGTTGTTTTCTTCTTGGATTTCACTCCAACCACCCTATAGACAATGTCCATTTAACTGGGAAGCTTGCTCCTGACAAGGTGAAAGATGGTGGCGCTGAAGATGGAGAAAAGGGTGAAGAAAAGAATTCTGGTGCCCTGTTGCTCTGCGGTTATTAGCTCACATTTCCCAACAACTTTGTGAGCGGAAATGTTTAAACATAATACATGCAATCATAACTGTCGCTGTATATCTCAAGGTACTGCGCTCCACCAAAATCTGGCCCAATTGTGTAAACCTCAACTTTATATTTAAAATCAAGGAGGCTTCCGGTTGCGGCTATGCCTAGGTAGGTCGCACGTTCAGCAGCTCCCGCCGGGAAAGCACTTTTGGGCTCTTCAGAGGGGCCCCAACGGGAATTGTTCGACGGCTCCCAGTGTGGGAAGGTGACAGCAAAGTTCCCCCGACACTATATGGATTGGACCAGGAGTGGAGCGGTTAAAAAAGTGATCCTGGTGCAGCGGAAAGTGCGAGGGAGGAAAAGCAAGATGGTGGCGGGTGGAGATCAAGCAGCGTGGGCGCAGGAGCTCCTTAAACACTGCTTTGCGGAGCTGAAGACAGAAATGCTGGCGCCAATGAAGGCGGCGATTGAGAAGCTGGTGAAGACCCAGAAGGCCCAAGGGGCAGCGATCCGGGAAGTGCGGCAAAAAGCCTCGGAGAACAAGGACGAGATCTTGGGCCTGGCGGTGAAGGTGGAGGTGCACGAGGCGCTGCACAAGAGGTGGCAGGAAAAATTTGAGGACCTGGAGAATAGGTTGAGGAGGAAGAATCTTCGGATTCTGGGTCTCCCTGAAGGAGTGGAGGGGCCTGATGCCGGGACATATATGAGCACGATGCTCAATTCGCTGATGGGCGCGGGAGCGTTCCAGAGGCCCCTGGAGCTGGATCGGGCTAATCGGGTCCTGGCAAGGAGATCCAAAGCCAACGAGCCGCCAAGGGCTGTGGTGATGAGGTTCCACCACTTTATGGACAGAGAGTGTGTCCTGAGATGGGCCAAAAAAGAACGGAGCAGCAGGTGGGAGAACACGGAGATCCGAATTTACCAGGACTGGAGTGCGGAGGTGGCTAAGAAGAGAGCTGGTTTTAACCGGGCTAAGGCGGTTCTCCATCGGAAGGGGGTGAAGTTCGGGATGCTGCAGCCAGCGCGATTGTGGGTCAAGTTCCAAGATCGGCACCACTATTTTGAAACTCCTGATGAGGCATGGAACTTTATCCAGTCTGAAAAGTTGGACTCAAACTGAGGGTTTGTTGTGGGGGGAATGTTTACTGTGTTTACTGCGTTTGGGGAATGTTCTTTTTGTTTTGGTGCTGGGTGGGGACGGGTGAATGGATTTGATCTGGGGGCTGTGGGAGAGTGTGGGCGTCGGTGTTGGAGGGGCAGGGATGGGGAGTTGGGGTAAGGCCGCAAAAAGGAGCTGCGCCAGAGGGGGCGGGGCCGGCAGACGGAAAGCGCGGGCTTTTTCCCGCGTTAGGGAAGGATGGGGGCGCGGCTGGGGGGAAAGGCGGTGCTGGAGAGGAGCGCACATGGACTGCCAAGGGGTGGGGGGATTCTCACACTGGGGGGGTCGATGGAATGGCGGGAGAGGCCGAGGTCAGCAGGAGTCAGCTGACTGACGGGTGTGTCATGGGGCGAGCAAAACAGCTAGATGAGGATCTAGCTGGGGGAGGGGGAGGAACTGAGTTGCTGCTGCATTGGCCAAAGGGGAGCTGGAAGTAGGAGAGGTAGTCGGGGCGGGGGTCCGCCGTCTGGGGGACTGGAGGGTGCGGGAGGCGCGGGCACGTGACTGGCCTAGAAAAGGAGATGGCTAGTCGGCCCGAGGGGGCAAGTAGACCCCTGATCCGGCTGATAACTTGGAATGTGAAGGGCCTGAACGGGCCGGTCAAGAGGGCCCGGGTGTTCGCGCACTTAAAGGGACTGAATGCAGACGTGGTTATGCTCCAGGACACACATCTGAAGGTGGCAGATCAGGTTAGGTTGAGAAAGGGATGGGTAGGGCAGATCTTTCATTCAGGGCTGGATGCGAAGAACAGAGGGGTTGCAATACTGGTGGGGAAGCGGGTGTCGTTCGAGGCACTGAATATTGTAGCGGATAATGGAGGTCGATATGTGACCGTGTGGTACTGGTGAACGTATATGCCCCGAACTGGGATGATGCCGGATTTATGAAACGCATGCTGGGTCAGATTCCGGATGAGATTTTAAGGGTAGACAGGAGTTATGCAGAGGCACCCGAGGAGGGGCTACTTAGGGAGCGATGGAACCTCCAGATGGAATTCGACCTGATGACCACGGGGAAAGCAGAGGCACAGTGGAGGAAAGCGCAAGGGGCGGTTTATGAGTATGGGGAGAAGGCGAGTCGGATGCTGGCACATCAGCTTCGTAAGAGGGAGGCAGCGAGGGAGATTGGTGGAGTTAGGGATAGAGGGGGGGAATACGGTGCGGAGTGCGGTGAGAATAAATGGGGTATTTAGGGACTTCTATGGGGATCTGTACAGGTCTGAGCCCCCAGCAGGGGGGGGGCGTGCGACGATTCCTAGATCAGCTGAGGTTCCCGAGGGTGAAGGAGGAGCAGGTGGCTGGTTTTTGGGGGCGCCAATTGGGCTGGAGGAGCTGGTTAAGGATTGGGGAACATGAAGGCGGAGAAGGCCCCGGGGCCGGATGGGTTACCGGTTGAATTTTACAGGAAATACATGGACCTGCTGGGCCCGTAGCTAGTGAGGATTTTTAATAAGGCGAGGGAGGAAGGGACCTTGCCCTCGACAGTCCAGGGCGCTGATTTCTTTGATTTTGAAGCGGGATAAGGAACCATTGCAATGTGGGTCGTATAGACCGATCTCGCTCCTCAATGTTGATGCTAAGTTGCTGGCGAAGGTGCTGGCTACGAGAATTGAGGACTGTGTCCCGGGGGTGATTCATGAGGACCAGACGGGATTTGTGAAGGGTCGGCAGCTAAATACAAATGTGCGGAGGCTCCTCAATGTGATTATGATGCCCTCGGTGGAGGGGGAAGCGGAGGTAGTGGCAGCTATGGACGCGGAGAAGGCCTTTGATCGGGTGGAGTGGGAGTATCTTTGGGAAGTGTTGCGGAGGTTTGGGGAGGGGTTCATCAGTTGGGTCAGGCTGCTATATAGAGCCCCGGTGGAGAGTGTGGCTACGAACCGGCGGAGAACGGAGTACTTTCGGCTGTACTGGGAGAAGAGGCAGGGTCCAATTGTGTGGCTATTATTGGGCCCCTTATCCCCCTTGTTTTTTGCACTGGCAATTGAGCCGCTGGCCATGGCACTGAGGGAGTCCAGGAAATGGAGGGGATTGGTTTTTTGGGGGGGGGGGTAAAGAGAGAACCGGGTGTCGTTGTATGCCGGTGACCTGTTGTTGTATGTTGCGGATCCATTGGAGGGGATGGCGGAGATCATGCGGATCCTTAGGGAGTTTGGGGACTTTTCGGGCTATAAACTCAACGTAGGGAAGAGTGAGCTCTTTGTGGTGCATTCAGGGGACCAGGGAAGGGGGATAGACGAGCTACTGCTGAAGAGGGCGAAAAGGAGCTTTCGGTACCTGGGGATCCAAGTAGCTAGGAGTTGGGGGGCCCTGCACAAGCTCAATTTGACGCGGTTGGTGGAGCAGATGGAGGAGGATTTTAAAAGATGGGATATGCTGCCACTCTCACTAGCGGGTGGGTGCAGTCGGTCAAAATGACAGTCCTTCCAAAGCTTTTCTTTGTGTTCCAGTGCCTTCCCATTTTGATCCCCAAAGCCTTTTTCAAACGGGTAAGCAGGAGCATCATGGGATTTGTGTGGGCGAATAAGACCCCGTGGGTGAGGAGGGTGTTTCTGGAGCGTAGCAGGGACAGGGGGGGACTGGCGCTGCCGAATTTGTGTGGCTATTATTGGGCAGCCAATGTGGCGATGATCCGTAAGTGGGTAATGGAGGGAGAGGGGGCAGCGTGGAGGCTAGAGATGGCGTCCTGTGTGGGCACGAGCCTGAGGGCGCTGGTGACGGCACTGCTGCCGCTCTCGCCGACAAGGTACACCACGAGTCCGGTGGTGGCGGCGACGCTGAAGATCTGGGGGCAGTGGAGGCGACACAGTGGCGGGGTGGGAGCCTCGGTTTGGTCCCCGATTCGGGAGAACCATTGGTTCGTCCCGGGAAGGATGGATGGGGGGCTTTGAAGCTGGCATCGGGCAGGGATTAGAAGAATGGGGGACCTGTTCATCGATGGGACGTTTGTGAGCCTAGGGGCGCTGGAGGAGAAGTTTGGGCTACCCCCGGGAAACGCTTTCATGTACATGCAAGTGAGGGCGTTTGTGAGGCAGCAGGTGAGGGAATTCCCACTGCTTCCGGCAAGTGGGATTCAGGACAGGATGATTTTGGGTGTAGGCGTTGGAGAAGGCAAGGTTTCGGCGATTTACCAGGAGCTGCAGGGAGAGGAGGAGGCCTCGGTGAAGGAGTTAAAGGGCAAGTGGGAGGAGGAGCTTGGGAAGGAGATAGATGAGGGTCTGTGGGCTGATGCCCTGAGTAGGGTTAACTCTTCCTCCTCTTGCGCCAGGCTCAGCCTAATACAGTTCAAAGTTACTCACAGAGCGCATATGAGGGGGGCAAGGTTAAGGAGGTTCTTTGGGGCGGAGGACAGATGTGGGAGGTGCTCAGGGAGCCCAGCAAATCATGTCCACATGTTCTGGTTGTGCCCGGCGCTGGATGGGTTTTGGAGGGGTTTTGCGAGGACTATGTCCGAGGTGGTGAACGCCCGGGTCAAGCAGAGCTGGGGATTAGCATTATTTGGGGTATCGGACGAGCCGGGAGTGCAGGAGGTGAAAGAGGCCGGTATTCTGGCCTTTGCGTCCCTAGTAGCCCGGCGGAGGATTTTGCTACTATGGAAGGATGCGAAGCCCCCTAGTGTGGAAGCTTGGATCAATGACATGGCAGGGTTCATCAAGCTGGAGAGGATAAAGTTTGCATTGCGAGGGTCTGTGCGAAGGTTCCTCAGGCGGTGGCAACCGTTCCTAGACTATCTCGCGGAGCATTAGGAGGTCAGCAGCAGCCCAGGGGAGGGGGGGGGGTTTCTTTTGGGGTGGCGTTTGGATTAAGGTGGGGGGGGGTTTCCAGGGCAGCACGGTAGCCTTGTGGATAGCACAATTGCTTCACAGCTCCAGGGTCCCAGGTTCGATTCTGGCTTGGGTCACTGTCTGTGCGGAGTCTGCACATCCTCCCAGTGTGTGCGTGGGTTTCCTCCAGGTGCTCCGGTTTCCTCCCACAGTCCAAAGATGTGCGGGTTAGGTGAATTGGCCATGATAAATTGCCCTTAGTGTCCAAAATTGCCCTTAGTGTTGGGTGGGGTTACTGGGTGATGGGGATAGGGTGGCGGTATTGACTTTGGGTAGGGTGCTCTTTCCAAGAGCCGGTGCAGACTCGATGGGCCTAGTGGCCTCCTTCTGCACTGTAAATTCTATGATAAAATTTGTGTTTTTTACTGTTATATGGGGGGGTTATTGTATATGGGGGAAACCCAAAGTATAATTTCTGCTTGTTGTGTTCTTGTTTCTTTCTGGGGGGGGGGGGGGGTTTGTTGAAAATCTTGAATAAATATATATATATTTTTTAAAAATATTTAAAATCAAGAAACTGTAGGTGATACAAGACAAGTGTAAAAAATAACATTTAAATTTTGGACTAATTACCAAATAAATAGCTAGCACAAGTCCATTTGCCCAAATACTCCTTGCAGGTCAGCAGCGTTTCACTTGCACTTTGTTCAATTTGATTTATTGTATTCGCTGCTCCCATTGCAGCCTCCACTACATCGGGGAGACTAAACGCAGACTGAGTGACCGCTTTGGGAACACCATCACTCAGTCTGCAAGCATGACCTCAACCTTCCTATTGTATGCCATTTTTAAAAATTAATAATCTTTATTGTCACAAGTAGGCTTACATTAACTGTAATTAAGTTACCGTGAAAAGCCCCTAGTTGCCACATTCCAGCACCTGTTCGGGTACACGGAGGGAGAATTCTGAATCAAAATTGCCTAACAGCACGTCTTTCGCGACTTTTAACTCAGCACCTTGCTCTCATACTCAAGTCCGTACTTGGCCTGGGGCAATGCTCCAGAGAAGCCCAGGGCAAGCTGAAGGAGCAGCATCTCATCTTCCAGTTGGGCACGTGACTCAACGGCGAGTTTAGCAACTCGGCATTTCTCCTCCATCTTAAACACCAATTTCTTTTTGTTTATTGCATACATGTATTGCCTCAATGCAAAGCACTCGCTTCCCCTCTCACAATGGGCCATCTCTCTTTGTTTTTAAAATTGCTACCTTTTGTTGCAAAAACTGTATAAAAACTGGCAAGTCATGCTATAGTTGTATAGAACCTTGGTATGGCCGCACTTGGAATATTGCGCACCATTCTGGTTGCCACACTACCAGAAGGACGTGGAGACTTTGGAGAAGGTGCAGAGAAGGTTTACCATGATGTTGCCTGGTCTGGAGGGTTAGCTACCCGGAGAGGCTGAATAGACTCGGATTGTTTTATTTAGAAAGACGGAGGTTGAGGGGTGACCTGATAGAGGTCAAAAGATTATGAGGGGCATGGATAGAGTGGATGAGCAGGAACTCTTTCCCAGGGTGGAGGGGTCATTCACCAGGGGGCAGAAGTTTAAAGCCCGTGGGGCAAAATTCAGAGATGTGTGAGGCAGGTTGTTTACACAGAGGGTGGTGCGTGCCTGGAACGCGTTGAGAGGAAAGGTTGTGGAAGCAGATACATTAACGGCGTTCAAAAGGCATCTTGACAAACACATGGATAGGATTAGTATAGAGGGATACGGAACAAGGAAGTGCTGAGGGTTTTAGCAAAGGTTGGTATCATGGCCGGTACAGGCTTGGAGGGCCAAAGGGCCTGTTCCTGTGCTGTAATGTTCTTTGTTCTTCATACCGTCTCCCTCCTTTCAGTTCTGATGAAGAATCCATGGACTTGGACCCTTAACTCGGTTTCCTTCCTGATGGATGCTGGCTGACCTGAGTTTTTCCAGCATCCTCTGTTCTTGTTTCAGATTCCAGCATCCAGAGTATTTTGCTTATTTTATTACACTTAAGCATATAATTGGATACAAAACAGGGCCGGGATTCTCCTACCCGGCGGGGCGGGGAAATCCAGCGTAATGGAGTGACAGGAACCACTCCGGCGTCGGGCCGTCCCAAAAGCAGCGGAATTCTCCACACCTTTAGGGGCCAAGCCCTCACCTTGAGGGGCTAGGCCCGCTCCGGAGTGATTTCCGCCCCGCCAGCTGGAAAGGCCTTTGGCGCCACGCCAGCCAGCGCCGAAAGGACTTCGCCGGGCGACGCATGCGCGGGAGCGTCAGCGGCCGCTCACGGCATCCCCGCGCATGCGCAGTGCGGGAGGTCTCTTCCGCCTCCGCCATAGTGAAGACCATGGCGAAGGCGGAAGAAAAAGAGTGCCCCCAGGGCACAGGCCCTCCCGCCGATCGGTGGGCCCCAATCGTGAGCCAGGCCACCATGGGCGCACCCCCCCCCCCCCCCCCCGGGCCAGATCGCCCCACGCCCCCGGAGCCCGCCCGCGCCGTCTGCTCCCACCGGTAAGGTAGGTGGTTCAATCCACGCCGGCTGGCGAGGGTTGACAGCGGCGGGACTTCAGCCCATCGCGGGCCAGAGAATCACCGGGGGGGGGGGGGGGCCGCCGACCGGTGCGGCACGCGACTCCCGCCCCCGCCGATTCTCAAGTGGTGGAGAATTCGGGACACGGCGGGGGCGAGATTCACGCCAGCCCCCGGCGATTCTCCGACCCGGCGGGGGAGTCGGAGAATCGCGCCCCAGATGTCAGACTGTACAGTAACCAAGTTTAGAATATTGCTCCTCAATGTTCTCTTCTCTCCTGAAGTTATTAGCCTAGATTTTTCAGTCAGCAAATGGTATTTGCCACTAACTTAAAAGAAAGCTTGCCAGCATGATCTCGCAAGCTCCTTGACATGGACTACTACTTTTGTTTTAAACTGTGGAATCTCTTGGTTTCTTCCTTTGAATAAATAATTGGGATGTCAAGATTACTTTTCAAAGAAAGTGACTGAATTTGACCAAGATCGCAAGAACCAGGGTTTATTTCTGGAGGGATAGAATTGAAAAATAAACTTGCGCTAAACTTTGTTCAGGCAACATATGGAGCACTGCATATAATTCTAGTCGTCATATTATAGAGACACTGGAGCTGGTGCAAAAAAGATTTCAGATAGAATCAATGAACGGTTATAGCCCATAGGAGGCCATTCTGCCAGTCTTCTGTGCCAGCTCTCTGCAACACCAAGTCGTCTGGTCCCACTTCCTTGCCCTTTCCTGTAACACTGCAAATTATCTCTCTTCAGGTACTTACCCAACTCCCTTTTGCAAACCTTAACCACAATCAGGCAGTGCATTCTAAATCCTAACTACTCAGATCCTAACCACAGACCATGAAAAGTGTTTTCCCTCATGTTGCTGTTGCTCTTATACCATCCGGATGTCATGTGGGTTTATAGGGGACTCTATAGTCAGGGGCACAGATAGTGCTGCTGTGGATGTGAAAGAGCCTCCAAGATGGTATGTTGCCTCCCAGGTGCCTGGGTCCAGGATGTCTCTGGACGGGCAGGGAGCGTGTTGAAGGGGGAGGGTGAACAGCTAGAGGATATGGTACAAACTAGTAATAATGACATTGGCAGGAAGAGTGACAAGGTCCTGGGCAGCACGGTGGCACAGTGGTTAGCACTGCTGCCTCACGGCACCGAAGTCCCAGGTTCAATTCAGGCTTTGGGTCACTGTCCGTGTGGAGTTTGTCACATTCTCCCAGTGTCTGCATGGGTTTTGCCCCCACAATCCAAAGATGTGCAGGGTAGGTGGATTGGCCACGCTAAATAAGTATTCACCAAAGAGAAGGAATTGGTAGATGTTGAGTCTGGAGAAGGGTGGGCAGATAGCCTGGGTCACATTGAGATCCAAAAAGACGAGGAGTTGGGCGTCTTGAAAAATATTAAGGTAGATAGGTCCGCAGAGCCTGATGGGATTTACCCCAGAATACTGAAGGAGGATGGATAGTCAGAGGCTTTTCCCCAGGGTAGAGGGGTCAATTACTAGGGGGCATAGGTTTAAGGTGAGAGGGGCAAAGTTTAGAGTAGATGTACGAGGCAAGTTTTTTACGCAGAGGGTAGTGGGTGCCTGGAACTCACTACCGGAGGAGGTAGTGGAGGCAGGGACGATAGGGACATTTAAGGGGCATCTTGACAAATATATGAATAGGATGGGAATAGAAGGATACGGACCCAGGAAGTGTAGAAGATTGTAGTTTAGTCGGGCAGTATGGTCGGCACGGGCTTGGAGGGCCGAAGGGCCTGTTCCTGTGCTGTACATTTCTTTGTTCTTTGTTCTTTGTTCTGAGGCTGGAGAGGAAATTGCTGAGGCCTTGACAGAAATCTTTGGATCCTCACAGTCTTCAGGTGATGTCCCGGAGGACTGGAGAATAGCCAATGTTGTTCTTCTGTTTAAGAAGGGTAGCAACGATAATCCAGGGAACTACAGGCCGGTGAGCCTTACGTCAGTGGTTGGGAAATTACTGGAGAGAATTCTTCAAGACAGGATTTACTCCCATTTGGAAGTAAATGGATGTATTAGTGAGAGGCAGCATGGTTTTGTGAAGGGGAGGTCGTGTCTCACTAACTTGATAGACTTTTTTGAGGAGGTCACAAAGATGATTGATGCAGGTAGGTCAGTGGATATTGTCTATATGGACTTCAGTAAGGCCTTTGACAAAGTCCCTCATGGTAGACTAGTACAAAAGGTGAAGACACACTGGATCAGGGGTGAGCTGGCAAGGTGGATACAGAACTGGCTAGGTCATAGAAGGCAGAGAGTAGCTATGGAAGGATGCTTTTCTAATTGGAGGGCTGTGACCAGTGGTGTTCCACAGGGATCAGTGCTGGGACCTTTGCTGTTTGTACTATATATAAATGATTTGGAGAAAAATGTAACTGGTCTGATTAGTAAGTTTGCAGACGACACAAAAATTGGTGGAATTGCGGATAGCGATGAGGACTGTCAGAGGATACAGCAGGATTTAGATTGTTTGGAGGCTTGGGCAGAAAGATGGCAGATGGTGTTGAATCCGGACAAATGTGAGGTAATGCATTTTGGAAGGTCTAATGCAGGTAGGGAATATACAGTGAATGGTAGAACCCTCAAGAGTATTGAAAGTCAGAGAGATCTAGGAGTACAGGTCCACAGGTCACTGAAAGGGGCAACACAGGTGGAGAAGGTAGTCAAGAAGGCATACGGCATGCTTGCCTTCATTGGCCGGGGCATTGAGTATAAGAATTGGCAAGTCATGTTACAGCTGTATAGAACCTTAGTTAGGCCACACTTGGAGTATAGTGTTCAATTCTGGTCACCACACTACCAGAAGGATGTGGAGGCTTTAGAGAGGGTGCAGAAGAGATTTACTAGTATGTTGCCTGGTATGGAGGGCATTAGCTATGAGGAGCGGTTGAATAAACTCGGTTTGTTCTCACTGGAACGAAGGAGGTGGAGGGGCGACCTGATAGAGGTCTACAAAATTATGAGGGGCATAGACAGAGTGGATAGTCAGAGGCTTTTCCCCGGGGTAGGGGGGTCAATTACTAGGGGGCATAGGATTAAGGTGAGAGGGGCAAGGTTTAGAGTAGATGTACGAGGCAAGTTTTTTTACGCAGAGGGTAGTGGGTGCCTGGAACTCGCTACCAGAGGAGGTGGTGGAAGCAGGGACAATAGTGACATTTGAGGGGCATCTTGACAAATACATGAATAGGATGGGAATAGAGGGATACGGACCCAGGAAGTGTAGAAGATTGTAGTTTAGTCGGGCAGCATGGTCGGCACGGGCTTGGAGGGCCGAAGGGCCTGTACCTGTGCTGTACTTTTCTTTGTTCTTTGTTCTCATTGGAAAAAAATGAATTGGGTACTCCAAATTTATTTTTAAAAAGAGTGACGAGGTCCTGCAGCAAGAGTTCATGTGGTTAGGTTAAATAATTAAAAAACACGACCTCTAGGGTTGTCATCTCAGGAATACTCCCAGTGCCATGTGCCAGTGAGGCTAGAAATTGGAAGATAGTACAGCTAAACAAGTGACTAAACAGCTGCCATTGGGATCTCATTCCAAGGCAGGTGGGACCTGTGTAAGAAGGACAAGTTACATCTAAACTGGATGGGCATAAATAGCCTGGCCGCGAGGTTTGCGAGTGTCACATGGGAGGGTTTAAACTGGTGTGGCAAAGGGGTGGGAACCGGAGCAATGGGTCAGAAAATGAAATAACTGAGGGGGAACTAGAGAATCGGGCCAGAAAGACTCAGAGGAAAAGCAAGCAAAAGGTGTTGCTGAACACAGTGGGACTGGTGGTCTGAAGTGCATTTATTTAAATGCGAGAAGTATAACAGGCAAGGCAGATGATGGTAGAGTTTGGATTAGTACTTGGAACTATGATGTTGTTGCCATTAGAGTTGGTTGAGGGAGGGACAGGATTGGCAGCTAAACATTCCAGGAATTAGATTTTCAGGTGGGATAGAGGGGGATGTAAAAGGGGTGAGGGAGTTGCACTGCTGGTTAAGGAGAATATCACAGCTGTACTACGGGAGGACACCTCAGAGGATTCATGCAACGAGGCAATATGGATATAGCTCAGGAATAGGAAGGGTGCAGTCACAATGTTGCGGGTTTACTACAGGCCTCCCAACAGCCAGCGGGAGGTAGAGGAGCAGATATGTAGGCAGATTTTGGAAAGGTGTAAAAGCAACAGGGTTATTGTTTTAACTTCCCCTATATTCACTGGGACGCACGGAGTGTTAAGGGCTTGGATGGGGCAGAGCATGCAAGGAGCATCCAGGAGGGCTTCTTGAAACAAATATGTAGATAGCCCAACTCGGGAAGGAGCCATACTGGACCTGGTATTGGGGAGTGAGCCCAGCCAGGTGGTTGAAGTTTCAGTAGGGGAGCATTTTGGGAACAGTGACCATAATTCAGTAAGCTTTAAGGTCTGGTTGGCTAAAGATTATAGTCCTCGGATGAAGGTGCTAAATTGGGGAAACGCTAATTCTAACAATATTAGGCAGGAAATGAGAATCTTAATTGGGGACGAATGCTTGAGGGTACATCAGTATCTGGCATGGGAGGCTTTCAAATGTCAGTTTTTTTTTTAAATTTAGAGTACCCAATTCCCCCCCCCCCAATTAAGGGGCAATTTAGAATGGCGAAGCCACCTACTCTGCTACTCTGAGTCGTGGGGGTGAGACACCCAGCCACGGGGAGAATGTGCAAACCCCATACGTACAGTGACTCAAGGCCAAGATCGAACCCAGGTCCCCAGCGCTGTGAGGCAGCAATGCTAACGATTGCACCACTGTGCCTCCCTTTCAAATGTCAGTTGATAGGAATTCAAGACCAGCATGTCCTGTGAGGCTGAAGGATAAGTATGGCATGTTTCGGGAACCTTGGATAACGAGGGATATTGTCAACCTAGTCCAAAAGAAAAAGGAAGCATTTCTAAGGGCTCGAAGGTTGGGAACAGACAAAGCCTGTGATGAATATAAGGAAAGTAGGAAGGAAATAAAGCAAGGAGTCAGGAGGAGGGCTAAAAGGGGTCACAAAAAGTCATTGGCAAACAGGATTAAAGGAAAAATCCCACGGCTTTTTATACATATATAAAGAGGGTAGCCAGGGAAAGGGTTGGCGCACACAAGGACAGGGGAGGGAATCTATGGTGGAGCCAGAGGAAATTGACAAGGGACTTAATGAGTACTTTGCATCAGTATTCACCAAAGAGAAGGACTTGGTGGATGATGAGTCTGGGGAAGGGTATGTAGATAGTCTGGATCACATGGAGATCAAAAAGGAGGTGTTGGGCATCTTGAACAACATTAAGGTAGATAAATCCTCAGGGCATGATGGAACCTACTCCAGAATACTGAGGAAGGCAAGGGAGGAAATTACTGGGTGCTTGAGAGAAATCTTTGTATCCTCACTGGCTACAGGTGAGGTCCCAAGGACTAGAGAAAAGTTAATACCATCATTCCTTTGTTTAAGAAGGGTAGCAAGGACAATCCAGGAAATCACAACCGGTGAGCTTTATGTCAGTGGTATGGTAATTACTGGAGAGGATTCTTCAAGACAGGATTTACTCCCATTTGGAAGCAAGTGGACATATTAGCGAGAGCCAGCATGGGTTTTTTTTGTTGGGGGGGGGGGGGGGGGGGGGGGGGGGGGGGGGGGGATCGTGTCTCACTAACTTGATCGAGTTTTTCAAGGAAGTGACGAAGATGATTCATGAAGGTAGGGCAGTGGATGTTGTCCACATGGATTTCATGGCAGACTGGTACAGAAGGTGAAGTCACACAGGATGGGTGAGCTGGCAAGATGGGACCTTTGCTGCTTTTAGCATATCTAAATGATTGAGGAAAATTTAACTGGTTTGATTAGTAAGTTTGCAGAAGACAAAGGTTGGTGAAATTGCGGATGGCGATGAGGACTGTCAGAGGATACAGCAGGATATAGATTGGTTGGAGACTTGGGCGGCGAGATGGCAGATGGGAGTTTAATCCAGACAAAGTGAGGTAATGCATTTTGGAAGGTCTGATACAGGTGGGAAATATACAGCAAATGGCAGAAGCCTTAAGAATATTGACAGGCAGAGGGATCTGGGTGTACAGGTCCACAAGTCACTGAAAATGGCTCTGCAGGTGAAGCAGATTGTCAAGTAGGCATACAGTATGTTTGCCTTCATCGGCTGGGGCATTGAATATAAAAGTTGGCAAGTCATGCAGCAGCTGTATAGAACCTGTTAGGCCACAAATGGAATGTAGTGTTCAATTTTGGTCGCCACACTACCAGAAGGATGTGGAGACTTTGGAGAGGGTACAGGGTTTATCAGGATATTGCTTGGTATGGAGGGCATTAGCTATGAGAGGTTGGATAAACCCAATTTGTTCTCACTGGAACGACAAGAGGTTGAGTTCGACCTGATGGAAGTCTACAAAATTATGAGGGGCATGGCCAGAGTGGATAGTCAGAAGCTTTCTCCCAGGATGGAAGAGTTGATTACCAGGAGACATAGGCTTATGGTGCAAGGGCAAAGTTGAGAGATGTGCACGAGGGAAGATTTCTTTTTTGACACAGAGGGTAGTGGGCGCTAGAACTCGCTGCTGTAGGAGGTGGTGAAAGCAGGTAAGATAGTGACGTTTAAGAGGCATCTTGACAAATACATGAATAGGATGGGAAAAGAGGCATACAGACCCCAGAAGTGTAGAAGGTTTTAGATTAGACGGCCAGCATGGTCGGCGCAGGCTTGGAGGGCCGAAGGGCATGTTCACGTGCTGTACTTACCTCTGTTGTTCTTTGTTCTTCAATCTCCCCATGTGACTGAAGTCCCTCTTCCTTGGTTCTATTCTCTTTTATTCCTCTCTTCCTTGAGTCTATTCTCTTTTATTCCTCTCTAAAACATTCATACCCTTCCTAAAGTCCAGTGTCCAGTATTGCACAAAATACTCCAGTTGATACAAACCAGTGTTTCATAAAAGGCGCATTATAATTTCCTTTATTTTGTACTCTTATCCCTGTATTTATAAAATCCAGGATCTCATAAGCTTTTAAACAATTTGTCCTGCTATCTTCAGTGATTTAAGCACCCCCCTCGGTTTATTTTCCTGCTTTTTCCCTACCCCCCCCCCCCTTTAGAATAGTGTCCGTTATTTTAAAATGCCTCTCCTCTTTCTTCCTACCACAATGCTTCACATCACACACTTCTGCAGCAAATTCAGTCTACCATGTGTCTGCCCATTCAACCAGCCTGTCTATACAATCATTATCCTGCGCAATCTTGCACCATCTGCAAATTTTGAAATGGTGCTCTGCAAACCCAAGTTTAGGTCATGAATATATTTTTTAAAGCATTGCTCTCCATACCAACCCCTGGGGAATGCCACTGCACACCTTCCTCCAAAGATGTGCAGGTTACGGCGATAGAGTGGGGGAGCGCGCCTAGGTAGGGTGCTCTTTCAGAGGGTCGCTGCAGACTCAAATGGGCCAAATGGCCTCCTTCGGCGCTGTAAAGATTCTATGTTTCTATGAATCCAACAAAAATAAACTCATTAACCACTACTGTCTATTTCCTGTCACTGAGCCAACTTTGTATCCATGTTGAAACTGTTGCGTTTTATTTCACGGCTTCAACTTTGTTGTTACGTGACTCTTATCAAATACCGTTTGGAATGCATACTCTATCAAATGCATGTGCACAACATCATTGCCTTAAAAAACTCAATAAACTTGATTTGCCTTTAACAAGACCATACTGGCTTTACTTAATTAACCCACGTGTCCAAGTGACTTAATTTTGTCCAAGACTATCGTTTCCGAAGGTTTCCCAACCACTGAGGTAATACTGATTGGTCTGTGGTTGCTGGGTTTATCTGGCACCCTTTTTGAACAACGGTGGCATTTTCTATTCTCCAATCCTCTGGAGGACTGCAAGATTGTTCCCGTCCTTTTACAATTTCCTCTGCAGGAAGCCATTCGGCCCATTGAGTCTGCACCAGCCCTTGGAAAGAGCACCCTACCCAAGCCCACATCTCCACCCTATCCCCATAACACAGTAACTCCACCCAAACATTTTGGACACGAAGGGCAATTTAGCATGGCCAATCCACCTAACCTGCACATCTTTGGACTGTGGGAGGAAAGCAGAGCACCCGGAGGAAACCCATGCAGACAAGGGGAGGACGTGCAGACTCTGCACAGACAGTGACCCAAGCCGGGATCGAACCTGTGCTAACCATTATGCTACTATGCCACCCCTGATAAATGTGAGATAGTATATTTTGGTGGGAAGAATAGAGAGGTCACTTATTACTTGGATGTGAGAGCTGGGGTAGAGAAACAGGAGGATCTCAGAGTAAATACAACAATTGCTAAAAGTTGCAGCACAGGTTTGCAGGGCCATAAAAAAAGCAACGGAAATCCTAATCTTTTTTTCCTTGAGAGATAGAACTGAAAAGTCAGGAAATTATGCAAAACATGTGCCAAATCTTGGTTGGACCACACTTTGTGCAAATGGTTGCCACATTTTAAAAAAGTATATGGTGGCATTGGAGGGTGCAGACAATATTTACAAGGTTGATACCTTAAATGCGTGAATATAAAAACCAGGAAAGGACGCACAAGCTGGGTCTCTTTTCTCTTGGAAAAAGGAATGCCGAGTGACCTAGCAGAGACATGAATTAGAAGGAGTAGGCCACCAGGCCCTACAAGCCTGCCCCGCCATTCAATATGATGATGGTTGATCTATGCCGGCCTCAACTCCTTTTCTGCGCCATTTCTCCATAGCCCTCTATTTCTCTATCTATCAAACATTTATTCACCTCCACTTTTAAAAACTTCTAATGATCCAGCCTCCACCACCGTCCAGGGAGTAACCATAATCTGCAACAAGAAATTTCTACACACCTCAATTTTAAATGACCGGTCCTATCTTATAGCTATGTCTCCTTGTTTGAGACTCTTCCACTAGTGAGAACATGTCACTAGCTACCCTGTCAAACCCCCTCAGGATCATGTATGTTTGAATAAGGTCACCCCCCACTCTTCTGAATTCCAAGGAACATAGCCAACCTATTTAGTCTCCCTTGATCGTACAACCCTCTCATCCCAGGAGTTAGCCTGGTGAATCGCCTTTGGACTTCCTCCAATGTTACCATATCCTTTTTTAGGTACGAGGATCAAAACTGTATGCAGTATTCCATTTGAGGCCTCAACACCCTGTACAATTGCAACAAAACCTTATTTTTAAACTTTGCAATAAAGGCCAAATTGTTGTTTGCCTCAACTACTTGTGGCACCTGCCTGCTAACTTTTTGTGATTCATGCACTCGAACACCTAAATCCCTCTTAACTTCACTCACATGCAGTCTCTCTCTATTTAGATAACAATCTGCCCTATGATTCCTCCTATCGAAGTGCATAACCTCATACTTCCCCAAATTAAACTGCATTTGCCAGGTTTTCACCCAGTCATCCAGTCTATCTGTGTATCCGTTACAGAATCACAATATCCTCTCACAACTTGCTCTTCCAAGCTTTGACAAATTTGGAAACCTTATATTCGGTACCTTCCTCCAGGTCATTAATGTATACATTTGCAGGTCAAGTACTGATACCTGCGGTACTCCACTGGTTACATCTTTCCACTTGAAAAATGGCCTATTTATTCCAACTCTGTTTTCTTTCTGACAGCCAGTTTACAATCCATGCTAACACGAATCCTCCAATTCCATTGGCTTTTACTTTATGCACCAGTTTCTTATGCGGCACCTTGTCAAATATATTTTGGAAATCTAAATTAATTACATCTGCAGGTTCCCCTCTGTCTACTCTCCGTTAGATCCTCAAAGATTTTGAGCAAACTTGTCAAACATGATTTACCCTTCATAATCCATGCTGACCATTTGATTATAATCAGCTTTCCTAAATAATTAGCGGTTTCCTCTTTGATTATTGACTCCAGCATCTTGTCAATAATGATGTTAAACTAACTGGCCTATAGTTCCCTGCCTTCTGCCTTTCTCCCTTTTTGACCAAGGGGGTCATATTGACTGTTTTCCAATACCATTCCGGAATTTAGCGAGTTACGAAAAATTTCAACCCTAGTTTTTGATAGAGTAGATACAGGAGGACTGTTTGTTCTTGTGGGCAAGAGCATAACAAGAGGCCATCATTATAAAATAGTTGCCAAGAGATCCAATAGCGAATTCAGAGGAAATTTCTTTACCCAGAGAGTGGTGAGAATATGGAACTCATGACCACAGGTAGCTGAAGTAAATAGTATAGATGTATTTCAGGGAAAGCCAGACAAGCGTAGGAGGGAGAATGGAAACAATAATAGACTTAGATGAGAAAAGATGGGAGGGGTTCAAGTGAAGCATAAATGCCGACATGGACTGAATGGGCCAAAAGGTCTGTTTCTGTGCCAATTATCCTATGTAATTTACAAGGTTGATATCTTAAATGTGTGATTTATACATATTTATGTAATTACACGTAATGTGTAATTTAACCCTTCTCGTTCCAGTATTATTAATGAAATGGTGCTGCAAACTCTCTCTGGCCAATAGCTCCTGAGGCATGGTGTCTAAAACTTAACAAAATAAGTATGATGGTTTCTGACCAAGGATCTGTACAACTCGTGCACAACTTCCTCCCCTTTGCATTTCAACCCTTAAACACAAAGGCCAGCATTCCATTAGCCGTTTTTGTCTCACTCATTCACAAAAGCAGAGAAACAATTTAGCTGAAGTGTAATATTGTGACAGACCAGAATCAAAGTTAACATTGGTTCATAAACTACAAATCTTCACATTCTAAAGTGTGTAATTGGAAATAATGAAGTCAACCGTACACAATTCTTCACAAGATACAACACATGATTGTTATTAAAGCCATAATCCGTCATTCTTTTTCAACCAGAAGTTGGGAGTACTGCAATAGGCCATCATTCATTTGCTGATGCCAAGAGATTTTTTTGCTAAAGAGCAGAGTGTAAAAACATCTTAAAAAAAACAAGATTCAATTCGACACTGAAAGCCGTTTCAGCAAAATCATCCAACTCAATGTTCGTATTTTATGGATATTCTAGTTTAGAAATTTCACAAATTTCAGAAGTCGTGGATGACAAAGTAATCAATGCTGAGGTAAACTACAACAAATTACAGCAGGAGAATCATACAATTGCAGAATGGCAAGCTAATTAGCGAAGTTCAAAACAAAAAATTTGCTTGTAGCAGCAATTGTCATGTTATTCTCATAGGCTTAAATAATGAGCACAACTACACTTATGTAACTAAAATATAGTGCAAACCCAAAAACTTAAAACACAACAATTTCAGCTCGTCATATTTTTGTCTTTCCCCCCACCCCCAAAGTGGCTCAAACTAACATTCAACTGAATGGGCAACACATCAAAAAAATACATAATTCTTCCAAATTCAAAGGGGAAAAAAAACAAGCTTACGGAGTTTTGCATGCTTCATTTCAATTTCATTGTTCGGCATAAGTAGCACAAAACACTGGGCCCTAGAATGCATGGCTGTTGCTTAAACAAGTAAAACATTCTCATTGCATCTTTCCACATCTCCACCTCCCATTTGGCTATTCCTCCAGTTACACTATTTCCCTCTGTATTTAAGTTAAACTTCTTAGCTTCATCTTTGGGCCACTCAAGCCAAATATTCTATGCATACTTACATACCTTTTTCAAAGTTCATTTTTACAGGATGTGGGCTTCGCTAGCTAGGCGAGCATTTGATGCCCATCCCTAGTTGAGAACGTAGTGATTACCTCCCTTCCTGAACTGCTGCAGTCCTTGTGATGGTAGGTACACCTACTGTGCTTTTAGGGCGAGAGTTCCAGGATTTCGACCCAGCAACAGTAAAGGAACGGCAACATATTTCCAAGTCAGGATGGTGAGTAACTTGGGAGGAAAACTTCCAGGAGATGGTTTTCTGCCCTTGTCCTTCTAGGTGCTAGTGGCAGAGGGTTTGCAAGGTGCTGCCAAAGGAGCCTCGAGTTTCTGCACTGCATCTTGTGGATGGTACACACTGCTGCTACTGAGTCGGTGGTGAAGGAAGTAAGGGGTGCCGATCAAGCTGGCTGTTTCGTCCTAGATGGCGTCAAGTTTCTTGAGTGTTGTTGGAGTGCACTCATCCAGACAAGTGGGGAGCATTCCATCACACTCCTAACTTGTGCCTTGTAAATGGCGGAAGGCTTTGGGGAGTCAGGAGGCGAGTTACTCCCCGCAGGATTCCTAGGCTTTTCACCTGCTCTTGTCGCCACAGTATTTATGTGGCTATTCCAGTTCAGTTTCTGGTCAGTGATAACCCCCAGGATGTTGATACTGGGGGATTCAGTGATGGTAATGCCATTGCATATCAAGCAGCGATGGTTTGATTCTCTCTTATTAGAGATGGGTCATTGCCTGCCACTTGCCTGGCATGAATATTACTTGCCACTTGTCAGCCCAAGCCTGCATATTGTACAGGTTTTGGCTGCATTTGTACGTGGATGGCTTCAGAGACTGAGGCTTCACGAATGGTGTGGAACATTGTGTAATTATCAGCGACACATCCCCACATCTGACCTTGCATTGAAAGGAAGGTCATTGATGAAGAAGCTGAAGATGGTTGGGCATGGGTAACTACCTTGAGGAACCCCTGCAGTGCTGTCCAGGACCAAGATGACTGAGCTTCAAAGCTTCAACAACAGCAACCATCTTCCTTTGTGCTAGATATGACTCCAACCAGTAGAGTTTTCCCCCTGATTTCCATTGACTCCAGTTTTGCTAGGGTTCCTTAATGTCATACTCGATCAAATGCTGCCTTGAGGTCAAGAGCAGTCACCCTCACCTCTGAAATTTTGCTCTTTTGTCCATGTTTGAACCAAGGCTGTAATGTGGTCAAGGGCTGAGCAACCCTGGTGGAACCGAAACTGAGCATCAACGAGCAGGTTATTGCTAAGTGTCGCTTGATAGCACCATTAATGACCCATTTCATCACTTTACTGATGATAGAGAGTAGACTGATAGGGCAGTTACTTGGCCAGGTTGGATTTGTCCTGCTGTGTGTGCAGGACATACCTGGGCAATTTTCCACATTGCCGGGTAGATACCAGTGCTGTAACTGTACTGGAACAGCTTGGCTAGGGGCGTGGCAGGTTCTGGAGCACAAGTCTCTAGTACTATTGCCGGAATATTGTCAGGGCCCCTAGCCTTTGCAGAATCCAGTGCCTTCAGCCTTTTCTTGTTATCACGTTGAGTAAATCAAACTGGCTGAAGACTGGCTGGCATCTGTGATGCGGGGGACCTTTGGAGGAGACCGAGATGGATCATCCACTCGGCACTTTTGTCTCAAGATTATTGAGAATGCTTCAGCCTTATCTTTTGCATTGATGTAGTGGACTCTTCCATTATTGAGGATGGGGATATTTGTGGAGTCTCCTCCTCCAGTGAGTTGTTTAATTGTCCACTACCATTCACAACTGGATGTGGCAGGACTGTAGAGCTTAGATCTAATCTGTTGGTTCACTGAGCTCTGGCTACCCAAAGCTAATAAGTAATTTTCCCAAAAGCCAAGCATTATTTACAGAAATCAGAGCACAGCAATAATGGCTGTTTTAAATAGGATTCAGCATATACTGACACTGGACAAATTTTTTTTTTTTTTTTTTTAATATAAATTTACAGTACCCAATTATTTTTTTCCAATTAACAGGCAATTTAGCGTGGCCAATCCACCGAACCTGCACATCTTTGGCTTGTGGGGGTGAAACCCACACAGACACGGGGAGAATGTGCAAACTCCACACGGATTCAAACCCGGGTCCTCAGCGCCCTAGTTCCAGCGCTAACCACTGCGCCACGTGCCGCCCCTAACACTGGACAAATCTAATCACGAGGTAAAAGTGGGAATTTAAAAAGTCTCTTTCAGAAACTATTATTGCTCTCATTTCAACAATTGAAATACGTACTTCATTACAGTAAGTTCAACAGGCATGATTTCAATGTGCCTGTAAGAAATGATTCACCAAGCAAGCAGTTTGAGCCAGCTCTATAGCCTTTTGAAAAATATGCGATACACAATATCCAGTACGTAAACACAGCTAATATTTTTACTCAGTATTTTATCAGAAAATGAATCACTGATGCAACAGGTACAATTACAATTGGGATTTGAAGAACAGTTGAATAAAAAAATCATTTATCTGCATAAAAACGCAAATAAACTCAACAGATCACACCCTACTCAATAAAGGTTTTTAAAAATATGTTATTTACCCCGAGACAAGGAAGTTCCTGTCTGAGTCAACCATTGTGTACTGGAAACACTATTATAATGAAACCTCTCAAAACATCAGGAATAACCTGGTCAGTTATATTAAGTTTTTAACTCTTGTTAAACTTTATTCATTATTAAGCTGGGCTCCCAAATTCAGCTGCATAACAAGGAGTGCACTCCACTGGGGCATTAGATGTAGCACAAGGCACCAGGTAAACAAATTTTTCCAATTTCCTAAATCATTCAAACCCCCAGAAAACTTTTACCGAACTTGCATCTTTTTTCATTGACTTTCATCATTTGAGATAGGAACTGGTGAAAAGAAACATTTTTATTGGCTGAAAACAAACTTTTTTTAAATGTTGAAGGCACAGATACAGCAAGTTCAATCTTGGATACACGTGTCTCAAATCGGTCCGACTGATAGATCAGAAGAAACCGTTCCTATTGACAAAAGGATGAAGAACCAGGGACAATGACTTCAGTGGTTATCACTGTTGCTTCACAGCACCAGGGTCTCAAGTTCGATTCCCAGCTTGGGTCACTGTCTGTGCGGAGTCTGCACGTTCTCCCAGTGTCTGCATGGGTTTCCTCCGGGTGCTCCGGTTTCCTCCCACAAGTCCCGAAAGACATGCTGTTAGGTGAATTGGACATTCTGAATTCTACCTGTGTACCCAAACAGGCGCCGGAAAGTGGCGACTAGGGGCTTTTCACAGTAACTTCATTGCAGTGTTATGTGTGCCGACTTGTGACACTAATAAAGATTATGATTAAGGTGAATAGCAAGATCTCGAGGTAACATCAGGAATATTCCTGGGAATTTTTATGCAAAGAGCTGTTAGGATCTGGAATGCACTGCCCGAGTGTGATGGAAGCAGATTCAATCATGGCTTTCAAAGGGGAATTGGATAATTACCCAAACAGAAAACAATTGCAGGGCTACAGGGAAAAAGGGCAGGAGAGTAGGACTAACTGAGTTGCTCCAACAGAGAACCAGTACTGAATGGTGGTGTCTAATCTAAGACAGCTTTGACAAAGAGTCATCCAAACTCGAAACGTTAGCTCCATTTTCTCTCCACAGATGTTGTCAGGCCTGCTGAGATTGTCCAATATTTTCTATTTTTATTTCAGATTCCAGAATCCGCAGTAATTTGCTTTTATTTATTCTAAGACAATGTTGGACATAACTAGAAGAGAAGTTAAGCACCAGTTTTCACTATATATTATTTGGCAGGCTAATCAAGGAGCAGTACTTCAAGGATCCCCCCAACCCACTAACCAAATGAAGTTTAACGTCAGTCTAAAGCCGAAAGTATTTTTGTAAGAGAATTAACAGCAGTCGTCATACTCTGGATGGAAGTAGGCTTTGTGTTGTGGAAGAGCAGATAGGGATAGAGGTTCACAAGACATTCAAGGCAGCATCTCAAGTTTATGTGACTAAAATAGTTGGCATAACTCTAAATTTTAATTCAAGAAGCAGAGAATATACCATTATGATATAGTTATTAGCCCAAAAAACGTAACACTTTGCGACTGCAAGTGTACATACCAAATCTATTTCAAAATTCATGTTAAAGGTGAGAAAAATTCACAATTGTGAAGTATGGAGAAAAACCACAAACATCTCCAGCAGATCAGCGTGAAAAGATTCTATGTTAATCTCCAGCAGATCAGCGTGAAAAGCACAACTCTTCAGTAAATGAAGAATGAAGCAGCACTGCACATGATGCAAACTGAACAGCAAACTAAATCTGCACAATGCAGATCTTAGTTACACTGGTTCATTTTTCATGCTGAAAGATTTGAAGCTGCAAAGTGCTCAAATCTCAGTTAATAGTACGGCATGTAATGCTCAACACGACAGAAAAACTAGTGAGACTGCTAAACAAATGCACTAGGCTGGTATGAGAAACATAAAAATTAAATAGACTTAACATTGATGATTTAATTTGTTAAAACAATACAGAATATGGGGCAGTGTATCTGAACTGTTTAAAATCACAAAGCGTGAGCCAGGGTATAGATAAGCAGACTGTAGTTGAGCAGCCACAGACACAAGATTAAATGCAAGTTTTAGAACAGAAGACAAGAAAAAAATCTCACAAAGTTGTGATGCCTTGGAATTTATTTGCAGGATTAGTGATTGGTAGAAACTATGTCAACAATCAAGATTAAATTGGATACATTGATGAAAGGAAAAGGGAGGAAGGGATTTGGAGAAAGGCAAGTAGATGAGATTAGAACTGTTTGCTCACTTGGAAGATAAAAGTCGACAAACCTGTTTGTGTTGCAATTTCTATCTATTCGTATTTTTTTTTTTTTTAAAAGGAAAAAGACAGTAAAGCAATTGAAGCAGGTAAACCAGAGTCTGAAATAATTCTCCTTTGCAGCAAAATTATTTGATTGCATATCTGTACATCTCATAATTGCTGTCAAGATTACAAATTCATAGTACACATTAATGCAAGCCTAATCCTATATTCAAGATCATGATTTTAGAATCCTGAATAAGTTTCTTTTCGAGTACTTTCTTCTTTTCATATAAATTCTCCACGTGATACCATTCTCCAAAAGAGATATTGATGTTTCTAAAGCATGGCTTCCCAAACTGCGGTTTACAACCTTTGATGGAGTTGCAAGGATGCCTACCTGAAGGTAACAATCCTGGCTGGGGGGAGGAGATTGCCCAGTCTGGAGGGCTCTGGCTGGACAGTCCTGGACCCACTGAATCAATGCCGCCAAACAGCAAGAGGTGGATGACGATTCCAAAGTGCCCTTTAACATCAGAAACCCATTTTTAGTGGAGTGGGCCGAGGATGTGCGTGGGTAGAGGCCAACAGGTGTAACTCAATCACTGACCATGCTGGAAAAAGGTGTTTAAGCCACTGAACCCGGACGTTACATGGTGGCTTGAAACTTTATTGTATTGCTGGTCGTGTTTGCCTTGCACAGGCTCTTGCCCAGACTGGCGACTCTGCTTTACAGGCATCAGCAACCAGAAATATGCATTAGGAGGAGTAGGCTACTCAGCTTAGCTCAAAAATATAATGGCTGTACTGATTTTAACGTCACTTCCCACCTACCTCAGAAAAAAAGGGGAAGAAGGGGAGGAAAAGCTAGTGCGAGAGCAGAAGGGAGGTAGGAAGAAAAGCGGTCAAGTGGGGGGGGGGGGGGGGGGGGGAGAGAGAGAGAGAGAGAGAGAGAGAGAGAGAGAGAAATGTGGGATGACAGATTGGTGTGTCGGGTGAATGGGTTTGGGAAGTGGAGTTTGTGTGTCTGTATGTATGGTATGGGGGGGGAGAAAACAGTGAGAGGTGTTGTGAGAAGGGGCACATGCGTCCCATGGGGAAAAGGGGGGTAGATTACAATGTGTGGTGGGGGTCAGGAAGAGGGATTTCATGGAGTCCATCATCCAGAAATATGGAGAGCTTGGTAGAAAGGTACACGAGCACATAAAATAACAGCTTTACAAAGTACTTAAAAACAGATTTTCATTTATATCATCCATATTTTGATCTAAACTAGGAACAATTTATATGACGTTACTGTGCTGCTTTACTGCGGTTTTGTTTTGGCATCCGGGGTCATGTTAATTTTCAGGTGATAGATCGTGGTCACCTTGGAAAGTAGTTTGGGAAGCACTGCTCCAATGGCAGTTGCAATCACAAATAATTATGCACATACAATATATCTAGGTGGATATACTTAACATTGTCTGCCAGAATATGTCCCCAATGTAATTTCAACGTGGCTGTTGTGATGCAGATAGAATGTACAATAAAACCAATGTAAAATTCCACCTGAATGTACATCACATGACAATAAAGATCAACTTGACAGCAGGGATAGGTGGCACATTATAACTTATTCAATTCTCCCAAATAGAACAAATCATCCTGCAAATTATAAACTTGTTGCAAATTATAGCAGAGAAAAAAAAAGTTTAAAGTTTATTGCGCAGTTGCACACAATCTTCCTACTGAATGGCATTTGAAAAGGCGTCACATTGCACAGCTAAGCGGCTGACGGAACAGGTGACCCTATTGAAAACGTCCCGCAGCAAGACTGCGAGCAGTCAGAAATACCGGGCATGCAATGTGGAAAAGTCCTCCCAATCAGTGCAGACCGGTGCGACTGTAAACCGAAACTAAAAAAGAGCCGAGGGAGACGTACACGGTCGTGCCCAGGGGCACCGGATGGCTGAGCGAAAATAGGGGGAAATGCAGAGCTGCCCTCACCCCACGATTTTATTATACCCAATACCCTGATGCATCCCAATGCGCCAAGGCATCCAACCACTGTATACTTGGAGGGTCAGTGGTCACCTGGTCCGCAAACATTAACTGGGGGGGGGCGGGGGCATGTTGGTTGAGAATACCAGCAGCCTCTGCCAGCTCCGCCGCCAGCGCATCAACACAGACAGACTCTCCTACTATTGATTTACAGTAAACCAGAAATGAATAAAGCCTCCGCCCGCGGGTCGCTGAGGAGCAACATGGGGAGTTCGCAACCCTCCCTCCAAACAGCTCTTGGGAGCACGAGCCCCTCCCCACTCGGCTGACCCCAGAGACGGGACCGGTGGGGTGCACAGGGAACTTACACTCACTCCCCCGGTAACATCCGTTCACCGCGCCCCCGGGCCAACACGTTCTCTCCGCCCGCACCTCGCGGGACGGAGACACTCGCTACCTCGAACCGACGCCCTCCTCCCGACCCCCCTCCAACAGTTGCCCCGCTTCACTCCACCCACCCAAAAAAGACACCGACTCCCCGGTGTAAAGGGCCCCGATTGAGGGAGGGGGTGAGGAATCTTTGCTCTTCTCTCTCTCTCGTGTTCAGGCACAGCCCGCCCCTGTTTACCGCCTTCCCGGGGGGGGGGGGGGGGGGGGTTATTGCCGCCGGTTAGCTCCCACCCTCCGGTTTTTACTCACCTCGCTTTCTCTCTCGGACACGGAGCGCAGTTCGACTTCCTGGTGAAGGCCAAACGGCGCAGGCGGAAACGCATCTAGTGGCGCTCCTCCTCCGGGTGACTGGCAGCAGCTCCTTCCCTCCCCGCCCAGTGTTGTCACCGAGATCCCGGCGCCCGCTACCGCTCACCACAACCGACACTTTCTCGCCACCACCAATATGGCCGCCCGCCGCCACCCTCCCTCCGGCCGCCTCCCTCCTCCTCCGGCCGCCTCCCTCCTCCTCCGGCCGCCTCCCTCCTCCTCCTCCCGCCGCCTCCCTCCTCCTCCTCCTCCTCCCGCCGCTGCCTCCCTCCTCCTCCTCCTCCTCCTCCTCCCGCCGCTGCCTCCTTCTCCTCCTCCCTCCCGCCAAAGAAACCCCGGGCGTTCCGCAAGAGAATACTCCCTGGCACACACCCCACCTCTGCCCTGAACCGTACAGGCAGTGACCGTTCTGCAGGTTACTGGCTGGATGGAGCACTCACTCGAATGAAGTGAAGTGCTGCTGATTTAGAGGGGGAAAAAATAAAACGAAAGCGAAATTAACTTTTCGGGATGTTGTCCCTTTTGTATTATTTAAATGAGTTCACACCACATGTTTCATTTTCAATCTCAAACCAAAGTGAGTGAAATGAGTTAAGTACAGGTCAACCATGATCTAATTTGAATGGCCTACTGTTGCCATAGCCTTAGGCAAAGTTTTAATTTCATATTCCAATAACTGCATAAAGACATTCAAATGCATCATTATTTATTAACTCTTGTTCCCTGTAGGGCAACACGGTGGTGCAGTGGTTCGCACAGCTGCCGAGGTCCCAGGTTCGACCCCAGCTCTGGGTGACTCCATGTGGAGTTTGCACATTCTCCCCGTGTTTGCGTGGGTTTCACAACCCAAGGAGGTGCAGGGTAAGTGGATTGGCCATACTAAATTGCCCCTTAATTGGAAAAAATGAATTGGGTACTCTAAATTTATTTTTTTAAACCTCTTGTCCCTCTGTCCACATTTTCAAAATCCACAATGTCCTTGATTTTTCAATGCTTTGCCAACCAAGCTTGAACAAATTTCCATCAGATAATAATTCCAGAAGTCATTTCCAAAAGCCTTAATCCACATGTCCCTTTTAAAAGGTACGTATTATTTAAGATGGAAGTATAAAACAAGGGAACATAATTTAAATCAACATAGGTTATAATCAGTGATCATGTTAGAGATTATTGGAGCAACTTTAACATCAAAATACCTTCGTTACATTCCAGAGGAAACATTGACAACATGAAAGTCACATTTCCCCATTTTATTTTCTTTGAAAGGGAATGTATGTTATTTTCAAACTGAAATTGGAAAATTTATAATGGTAAATATTTACCGTGATGCAGAAATGGTGAAAGTGTTTGTGACATCATTATTTGTTACTTCAATGCATTGCACATTTAAAAGAAAATAAACAGTTCTGACGCAGGGGTACATCTAAAACATTAACTTCCTTTTATCTTGCAAGATTCTGACTGGACCTGCTTTCTCTATTCAACACTTTCTGTTTTTGTTTCAAATGAATAGCAAATAAAGTGTTGACTCTGATGTAATTTAATTAATGGAGATCTTAAATTGTATTAACAATGCACTGCAAAGTCAGGAGGGCTAAAGGGGGTCACGAAAAATCATTGGCAAATAGGGTTAAGGAAAATCCCAAGGCTTTTTACACGTACATAAAAAACAAGAGGGCAGCCAGGGAAAGGGTTGGCCCACTGAAGGATAGGCAAAGGAATCTATGTGTGGAGCCAGAGGAAATGAGCAAGGTACTAAATGAATACTTTGTATCAGTATTCACCAAAGAGAAGGAATTGGTGGATGTTGAGATGGAGAAGGGTGTGTAGATAGCCTGGGTCACATTGAGATCCAAAAAGAAGAGGTGTTGGGTGTCTTGAAAAATATTAAGGTAGATAAGTCCCCAGGGCCTGATGGGATCTACCCCAGAATACTGAAGGAGGCTGGAGAGGAAATTGCTGAGGCCTTGACAAAAATTTTTGGATCGTCACTGTCTTCAGGTGATGTCCCGGAGAGAATAGCCAATGTTGTTCCTTTGTTTAAGAAGGGTCGCAAGGATAATCCAGGGAACTACAGGCCGGTGAGCCTTATATCAGTGGTAGGGAAATTACTGGAGAGAATTCTTCGAGACAGGACTTACTCCCATTTGGAAGCAAATGGATGTATTAGCGAGAGGCAGCATGGTTTTGTGAAGGGGAAGTCGTGTCTCACTAACTTGATAGAGTTTTTCGAAGAGGTCACAAAGATGATTGATGCAGGTAGGGCAGTGGATGTTGTCTATATCGACTTCAGTAAGGCCTTTGACAAGGTCCCTCATGGCAGACTGGTACAAAAGGTGAAGTCACACGGGATCAGGGGTGAGCTGGCAAGATGAATACAGAACTGGCTAGGTCAAAGAAGGCAGACAGTAGCAATGGAAGGGTACCTTTCTGATTGGAGGGCTGTGACTAATGGTGTTCTGCAGGGATCAGTGCTGGGACCTTTGCTGTTCGTAGTATATATAAATGATTTGGAGGAAAATGTAACTGGTCTGATTAGTAAGTTTGCAGACGACACAAAGGTTGGTGGAATTGCAGATAGCGGTGAGGACTGTCAGAGGATACAGCAGGATTTAGATTGTTTGGAGACTTGGGCGGAGAGATGGCAGATGGAGTGTAATCCAGACAAATGTGAGCCAATGCATTTTTGAAGGTCTAATGCAGGTAGAGAATATACAGTGAATGGTAGAACCCTCAAGAGTATTGACAGTCAGAGATATCTAGGTGTACAGGTCCACAGGTCACTGAAAGGATCAACAAAGGTGGAGAAGGTAGTCAAGAAGGCATACGGCATGCTTGCCCTCATTGGCCTGGGCATTGAGTATAAGAATTGGCAAGTCATGTTGCAGCTGTATAGAACCTTAGTTAGGCCACACTTGGAGTATAGTGTTCAATTCTGGTCGCCACACTACCAGAAGGATGTGGAGGCTTTAGAGAGGGTGCAGAAGAGATTTACCAGGATGTTGCCTGGTATGGAGGGCATTAGCTATGAGGAGTGGTTGAATAAATTTGGTTTGTTCTCACTGGAACGATGGAAGTTGAGGGGCGACCTGATAGAGGTCTACAAAATTATGAGGGGCATAGACAGAGTGGATAGTCAGAGGCCTTTTCCCAGGGAAGAGGGGACAATTACTAGGTGGCATAGGTTTAAGGTGCGAGGGGCAAGGTTTAGAGGAGATGTACGAGGCAAGTTTTTTACACAGAGGGTAGTGGGTGCCTGGAATCCGCTGCCTGAGGAGGTGGTGGAAGCAGGGACGATGGTGACATATAAGGGGCATCTTGACAAATACATGAATAGGCTGGGAATAGGGGGATACGGATCCAGGAAGTGTAAAAGATTTCAGTTTAGACGGGCAGCATGGTCGGTGCAGGCTTGGAGGGCCGAAGGGCCTGTTCATGTGCTGAACTTTTCTTTGTTCTTTGTTCTTCCCATGTACTTAATGATCTGTTGAGCTGCTCGCAGAAAAATACTTTTCACTGTACCTCGGTACACGTGACAATAAACAAATCCAATCCAATCCATTCTTTGTTCCATGTTTCTGACATCTTCAGCATTGATCAAAAATGTCCTCCAAACATAAATGCTTTTCCAGGATTGAATCACTTTAAACGGCAGAGATTTTCTGCAGAAGCAAACAGGACAAGTTCACAGTTGAAGTACTCCCTTTCCCAAAGACACAACCCTCGAGAAAGAAATGTCACTTTTTTTTTTTGAAATCTCAAAATAAACCAACCTGTTGGAACAAAGAATAATTTTGTCTTTTAAAAAATGATCAAAAGCTTTGCAAAGGGTTTTTGATAACTAGCTTCTGGTTTGCAATATCTTCAATGGAACAAAACTTAACATTGGTTTCTTATATTATAACTGTAGAAGTTCACATTGCACGTGGAGGCCACTTGGCTTATAATGCCTTTACTGGCTTGTCAATAAGGTAATCCAAAACCAATCTCATTGGCCTGCCCATTTCCCTTAAGCTTTATAACATCATTGCAGTGTTAATGTAAGCCTACTTGTGACAATATTAAAGATTGTTATATCATTATTAAATAGTTCTCTAATTTTCCTTTAAAATTAATAATGGGCTTTGCCATTAACCACAGGTTGCACAGACTTCTGTTCCCTAGAATAGAACGGGGAAGAAGTGGTCTTAAAGAATTGATCAACTAAATGGAGAGAAATTATTTCCTCTGGTGAGGATATCCAGGAATAATGTCAGGAAGCTCTTTCTCATGCAAAAGATAATGGAAATTTCAAAGTCTCTACTTGAAAAAGCTGTTAAATTGGATATTTCAAGACTGAGATTGATGGTTGTTTGTTGGGCAAAGCTATTAAGTAATATTAAATCAAGGTGGGTAAAAGGATTTGAGATACAGGTCAGCCATGATCTAACAATAATATAAGAGACTTGATGGGTTGAATGGCCTACTCCTGTTGCCGTATGCCTTAGACAAAGTCTTAATTTCAAACTTCAGTTATACATTACTTTAAAAAAAAATCAAATGCTTGTTCTTGTTCTTTCCAAGTCCCTATTTTCAAAATCTATCATTTCTCAGAATCCCTGAAGTGCAGGATGAGGCCATTCGGCCCATTGAGCCTGCACCGACCCTCTGAAAGAGCACCCCACGCAGGCCCACTGCCCCACTCTATCCCCACCTATCCTGCATTTCTTTGGACATTAAGGGGCAATTCAACATGGCCAATCCACATAACATGCACACCTTTGGACTTGGTTTTTTCATGGCTTTATCCACTGGCTCCTGTATGGTCAGTGAATTATTGGAGAAAAAGTAGTCTTTGTTATTAAAACAAGAAACTCCTACTGAAGTCTTTTATAGCCCTTTTTGTTATTTGCAGAGGTTCCTGTTCATATTCCAGACACTCCTAATCTTTGTATCGAAGGCCTTCTTTCGAAAATTGGATATGATTATTTCAGACTTTGTATGGGCCGTGAGTGAGGTTAAGGGGACCCTGTTACAGAGTCAGAGGCAGAAGGGAGGGTTGGCGTTACCGAACCTGCTACATTATTACTGGGAGGCGAATGTGGAGAAGGTGAGGCAGTGGTGGGAAGGAGAAGGGGTAGAATGGGTTAGGATGCAGGAAGAATCCTGTAGGGGGTCCAGCTTGAGGGCTCAGGTGATGGCGGCATTGCCAATGTCACCAAGGAAACATTCGGAGAGCCCTGTAGTGAAGATCTGGAACCAGCTGAGGAGGCACTTTAGGATAGAGGGGATGTCGGTGTTAATGCCATTGTGAGAAAACCACGGTTGTGAGTCGGGGGGTTTTAGATGACATGTTTAGGAAGTGGAAAGAAGTGGGGCTGGTTAAAGTGAGGGATTTGTACCGGGAAGAAGGATTTGCCAGCAGAGAAGAACTGAAGGAGAGGGTAGAGCTGCCAGAGGAAGTGAGTTTAGGTGCCTGCACGTTTGACGGCAGGTTTGGAAAGAGTTCCCCAGGTTGCCGAGGTACACCCTGCCGGAGCAGCTGCTGCTTCCAGATGTGGAATGGGAGGGCAGGATTCGAGACATATATGGGTGGCTGGGAGAGCAGGAGGTGAGCAGATAATGAAGATTAATGAGAAATGGGAGGGGGAGCTGGGAGGGGAGATAAACTGGGGAGTTGGAGTGAGGCGCTACGAGGGGTGAATGCGACCTCCTCATGCGCAAGGATGAGCCTCATAGAGTTCAAGGTGGTACACAGGGTACATATGACCTGGGCAAGAACGAGTGGGTTCTTCTAGGGAGTGGGTTCTTCCAGGGAGTGGCAGACGAGTGTGAGAAGTGTGGGCGAGGACCAGCGAATCATGTTCATATGTTCTGGGGCTGCGAAACGTTGGGGAGATTGTGGGCGGGCGTTCGTGACACTAACAGGAATAGTGGGGGTAGAGGTTGAGCCAGACCCTTTGGTGGCGATATTTGGGATATTGGAGAAGCCGGAGCTGATGGAGGGGAGGAGGGCAGATGTTGTGGTGATTGCTTGACGAAGAATTCTGCTGGAATGGCTTTCAGCAATGCCACTGGGGGTGGCGGCTTGGCTGGGGGACTTATACGACTTTCTTCGGTTGGAAAAGATTAAGTACGAATTAAGGGGTTCATTGGAGGGCTTTGAGGCAAGGTGAGGGATGCTTTGTGGCCGTGTTTGAGGAGATGTTTGTCACCGGGGTGGGGGAAGGGGTGAAAAAGGGAAAAATATGTACAAACTGTATAGCTGTGTGTTGAGGAGCTTGTTTTTCAAACTGTCTATGTTTTGTAACCTTTTATAGACATTTTTTTTAGAAGAACAGATGTACAGAAGCACTGTCCCTGGGATACACTATTGCAACGTTTCATCAGTCCAAGCATAACCAATTAAACCTAAACTTATGTTTCCTACCCCTCAACGCTACAGTTTATCTCTTGGAGGTGATGGGCTACGACTGGCAAAGACAAAAGGTAACCTTTTACTCTCCCTGATCACAAAGATTCAATTCTTCCATTTCCTCAGATTTGATGCTTCTCACAGAGCTTAAAGGTTTCAGGGCACAAGCATTAATTGACATCCACCTTAAAAATGTGAAGATCCTCAAAGCAAATGATGATACAAAGATACAAGAGTGGCCTGTGCCAGATTGCACTGTTGCACTAGCTCATGGAACAAGAGTGAGAGTGTTGCACTTCTGATTTCTCATGTCTTAAGTTCCGAATGTGCAAAATATGCGTGAGGAGGTTAAATCAGAAGGTAAACATCTCTTCACAAGGAGCAAAGAAAATGAATCCAGAGATCATTCATAACTGAATCACATGCACAGCATCAATTATTCTTGGCAGAATGGCTGACATTGCTTCAGGATCCTAATCATTGTTCAGCAATCTTTGTCAAAAGTGTCTGACACTGACTGTAAACAGGGTCTTCTCATGCAGTTTAAATTTCCCCCCCACCCTCTACCCTCACAATTAAATAGCCTGCCAACATTCATACATGAAGAGTGGTTACTTGGATAGTGTACTGAAGAGCACCGGTACCTGCCAAAGTGTACCCCAAAAGTGGTTCATACCTTCCGGGGAGGAGAGAAAATTGAAAAACAAGAATTGGGAGAAATGAATGAAATAGAAAACTGGGAGACTTGTGATTTTCCAATGATTACACTTTAGATGTGAGATATTTTGTGCACTGGATCATACTTTCCAGCTATTACTTCTCTTTGTTCCGGATAATCTCATTCTTAACACATGCCCTGAATTCTATATCATTGGATTTGCAGTGGTTAGCACTGCTGCCTCATGGCGCTGAGGACCCGGGCTCGAATACTGGCCCTGGCTCACTGTCCGTGTGGAGGTTGCACATTCTTCTCGTATCTGCATGGGTTTCAGCCCTGCAACCCAAAGATGTGCAGGTAAGATGGATTGACCACACTAAATTGTTCCTTAATTGGAAAGAAAATTGGATTCACATGAAAAATATGTTTTTTTCTGAAGGTTTTCCTTCAAAAGATAGTTAAACTTGGCTTGCAATTCTCTTCACATACAGTGTTTGCAGTCTTTTGCCAGAAACCTAGATCCCGCAGAAAAACTGTTTCCCCACCCACTCTGGATCAGAATTTATCTTACTGAGTCAATTATGTTTGCACTGCAGCATGAAGTGATTCACAGCTCAGTGACACTGCTTGCCTGCAGAACAGCATATGACTCACTGAGAGATCAGGAAACAAGCTTTGGAAAATGTGTAGGTGGATTGTGACCTGCGATTGTGCTTTGGTGTGCTTTATCGCGTTATCCTTTTCCCTTTATCAACTTTATTTCTAGTGATTTCTCCTCCCCCATCATTTAGGCAGACTTTGAGACTGCAAGTATTGTTTATTTAATTTTGAACAGTGATTACATATCTAGAGTAATTAATAATCAACAGTAAGTGTACAAATGTATAAACATTATCCTGTGTTTGTTTCTGGTTATTATATGCACAAGAGATGCAACCTTGAGTACAAGCTTGAATCAGTGAGGTATATTTTACACCACTAGAGTCTGTTCCATTGCCATCTGTTCTGCTTCATTGCTTTCCTGACTTTAAGGATCCAGGAATAACACTTTACTTTCTATAAAGTTGTTTTCTGGTGGGTTTTGACCTTTTGTTGCATTAGAATTAGCCATTTCATTCTCATGCTGCCTCCTACCCCTTGGCTTAACATTCAAGAAACAGACTCTAACTAATGTGGACTTTTGGAAATTGAATTTTAAAAGTGGACACTGCCTTCCTACAATGTGTGCCGGAAGGTCATGTGACCTCTGTTTGTGGCTTCTGAACAGACAGAATTTTCCACTCCGGAGACTAAGTGCAGTGGCAGGCGGGAGAGTGAGCGTGACTCCCGCTGCCCGGAGGGGGGGGGGGGAATTCCAGGGACCATTCCAGGCTGAAGGCGAAATCGATATCTCCCAACAAGCCATTGAGTGTCCTTCCAGTAGTCATCAGTGTTAGGATCCCAGATGAGAACCCAACTATTTGCAAATTATAACATTGTGAGGAAATGTTACTGCATCACCAGAGTGATAACACTGACCAATAGGTATATTTTATGTTGAAACAAACATTTATTAAAATGGACAATTAACCACATTAACAACAGAGAAATAGCATTACAGTTAACAGTTACAGCAGTTCTTAAGTAAAAGAGAAACTTTAATTTACTTCCTCACCCTGAGACTATATTCCAATTAAGCAAACCAATATATATTAAATCCCACTCATGAATAAATTTAACAACCAGGTTTTTACTTGCTTTTCTCTGTGCATAATCTTTGGAGAGAGACCTGTCAGGACCGAAACTAAAAGACCCCTTTTCAAATTAAAATCATAGGAAGAACTACCTGTTCAGACAGACTTGGCTCCACCCCTTAATCACATCATCTGTACCCAAAGCATAAGGTCTTCTTCTGTCTCCTCCCACAAGATGTCCCATGACCTGTTTTGCCAGGACCAAGCACAATACCCCTCATAAATTATCTACACCCCAGATATCCTTTAAATGTAAACAATACCCCATTAACAGAACACCTCACCTGAAAAAAAATAATTACCACACTTTTATGACTCCTTAATTATAGCTTTAACAGACATATTGTCTGTATGCATCTTAATGCAGGTTTTGATAACATTACCGCAAAAATATTCATCACATCAACCACTCGCTGAAATTGGGAGTGCTATTTAATGTAAGTGATCGTCTAGCCAATCACTAATTATCTCTTCTCTCTCCTACAGCCACCAGCAAGAAATCCTAATGGGAAACCATCAGCCAACTTCAGAGCACCTCAGATGAGGAGACTGAGGAAGCATCCAGGGAAGACCTGTCACAGCATTAGCCTGCACACTTCAGCAGCACAGAGACAGACACCTCAGTGGGTCCTAGTACCCGAGTAGCCTCAGGGCCACCATATGATGGACACAACACAGAAACAAGTGGATGCAGTGACAGCCAAGGTCACTAACATAGGAGAACTGCTGGAGGCCAGTCTCCTGCTGAGTTCAAGCATGTTCGATGACAAGTGTTCTGACTTGGCCATCAGACAAATATTGGAGCTGCCAAGAGAGGCAGGGGAACAGTAGAGAGGGTTGTCAGAGGCGGTCACCAGATTATAAAAAAGGATGGGGGCGTCCATACATGTTTGTCTGATATAGTGGCACCAACATCTGAGCATTTAATAGTTTTTTTTTAAAATCTTTATTGTCACATGTAGGCTTACATTAACACTGCAATGAAGTTGCTGTGAAAAGCCCCCAGTCGCCACATTCCAGCGCCTGTTCGGGTACACAGAGGGAGAATTCAGAATGTCCAATTCACCGAACAGCACATCTTTCGGGACTTGTGGGAGGAAACCGGAGCACCCGGAGGAAACCCACACAGACATGGGGAGAACGCGCAGTCTCCACACAGACAGTGACCCAAGCCGGGGAATCGACCGGGGACCCTGGAGCTGTGATGCTACAGTGCTAACCACTGTGCTACCGTGCTGCCCATTAAGGGCACCATTAGAAGGATGGCATCTATCATGGATCCCCTGGTTCAGCACTTTATGTGGATGTGTGCTCTGACTTACACACCATCTCTCAAGCCATGACTGGGATCCATCAGTGACAAGATGAGAGGGGGAATAGGGCACCTCAATCTTCCTCCAGGTGACCATTGTCCTCAAGGAGGCAGGGAGGGGCCCAGAGGCACCCACAGGAAGTAGGAGTGTTAGCCAGACACCTGGGGCAATCCACACAGGACACTCCAAGGGTGCCCAACCACTCTAAGTTCCCTCTACCTGTGACCCCCAGCTGCTCAAGCCGAGGTGGATGCACCTGCCCCACAGTAGGGGAGCCAAAGCAGGTCAGCGCCCTCCAGGCCACGGGTCTCCAGAGGGTGAGTCCTAAGGTAATCTCTTCTATGTGAATGGCTCTTCTATGTGAAGAAATGCTCTAAGGTCATCCAAGTATAACAGGTGCCCACTCCTCTTCCTTGTCTCTTATCTCCCATCATGTCCCTCAGGTCTATGGTGTCCCGCTCAATCTCAATTCAGTAAGTCACCTTTATGTTCACAGAAGCAACATGGACAAAGCCAGTTGTTCCAACAACTTAGTGATTGGGCCACTGGCGGGTCGGGTACAGGCGGTTAAAATGAATGTGTTACCGCGATTTCTGTTTATTTTTCAATGCCTGGCGATTTTCCTGCCAAAGGCTTTTTTCAGAGAGATTGAGGGAAGGATTACTTTGTTCATATGGGGAAGGAAGGTGGCCAGAGTTAGAAAGGTGCTGCTACAGAGGGGAAGGCAGGCAGGGGGTTAGGTTCTTCCAAACCTGATGTATTGCTACTGGGCGGCGAATGTGGAGAAGGTGCGGAGCTGGGTCAGAGGGGTTGCTTCCCAGTGGGACAGAATAGAAGAGAGTTTGTGCAGGGGGTCAGGATTGAAAGCACTAGCAACAGTGCCGCTCCCGATAGCCCCAGGGAAATACTCAGGGAGTCTGGTAATAATAGCTTCATTGAGAATTTGGAGGCAGTTTCGCCAAAACTTCGGGTTGGGGGCAGGGTCAAGGGAAATTCCGATTCGGGGGAAGCACAGATTTGAGCCAGGGAGGTGGGATGGAAATTTTCGGAAATGGGAGGAGAAGGGGGTTAAGCCACTAAAAGATTTGTTTCTTTGGGGTCGGTTTGCAGGACTGAAGGAGCTGGAAGCGAAGTACGGGCTGGAGCAGGGGAAAATGTTTAGATACATGCAGGTTCGAGATTTTGCCAGAAAGAAGATACAGGGCTTCCCAGTGGAGCCGGCCTCCACATTGCTGGAGGAGGTGCTGATGTCAGGGGAACTGGAGAAGGGGGTAGTGTCAGCGGTTTATGGGGCTATTTTGGAAGAGGAGAAGGCACCGCTGGAAGGGATCAAAACAAAGTGGGAGGATGAGTTGGGAGACAATATGGGGGAGGGGTTCTGGTGTGAGGTGCTCCGGAGAGTGAATGCCTCCACCTTGTGCACGAGGTTGGGGCTGATACAGCTGAAGGTGGTATACAGAGCACACCTCACGAGGGCGAGAATGAGCTGATTCTTTGAAGGAGTAGAAGATGTGTGTGAACGTTGCGGGGGGGCCCCGCTAATCACGTTCATATGTTTTGGTCCTGTCCAAAGCTAGAGGATTATTGGAAGGAGGTGTTTCGGGTAATTTCTAAAGTGGTGCACGTGAAACTGGATCCGGGCCCCCGGGAGGCCATATTCGGGGTGTCGGACCAGCCAGGGTTGAAAACGGGTGCGGAGGCAGATTTTGTAGCCTTTGCCTCGTTGATCGCCCAAAGGCTGTTGGGATGGAGAGCAACCTCTCCACCCTGTGCCCTGGCGTGGCGGGGGGACCTGTTGGAATTCTTGACTCTTGAGAAGGTTAAGTTTGAACTGAGGGGAAGGATGGAGGGGTTCTACAATTCATGGGCATTATTCATTATGCACTTTCAAGAACTTGATAACATCGAACATTAGTTGGTGGGGGTGAGTGGGAGGGTTGGGGGGAGGGGGGGCTGTGTGTGTTAATGGTGACGATGGGTGATTCCTGATTCCTTTTTGTCATTTGTTTATGTGAACATGTGGGCTAATGTTTGGGGTTTGGTGGGAGGATGGGATTGTTGTTATTGATATGGGGATTGACATATTTGTTACTGATTATTGTTTATTGTTGGTGGGTGTAAATCTGGGAGAAAATGTGAAAAAATAATAATTTTTTTTTTTTTTAAACTTGGTGATTGGGCAATTCATATGAAGGATTTGCATCTGAGGACCATATAATGCCGTCTCATGAGTATAGATTTTCAGTTTAGTTTATTCCCCTAATGTCGCTGCACTGAAGTCTGTTCTCTTTGGATATAATAGGTTTTATCGTCATAGAATCATAGAATTCCTACAGTGCAGAAGGAGGCGGTTTTGCCCATTGAGTCTGCACTGACCCTTGGAAAGAGCACCCTACTTAAGCCCAAGCCTCTATCCTATCCCCGTAACCCAAACTAACCTTTTTGGATACGAAGGGGAAATTTAGCATTGTCAATCCATCTGATGCACGATCGATGACCACTAAAGCGAGGTTGTAGTCCAACTGAAGGCTTTAATAAGCTAGATGTTTCCGTCAGCAGCTCAGGTACAGAATGAAGGCTGCTGGGGCGGCACGGGTTCTTATACCCCGCCTAGCAGGGTGGAGCTGTCATACATTCTAACCAATAGAAAGCATACAGTTTCCACCAATGGTGCTTTAGCCTATCAGGTACCGTAATACCTAAAATCCACATTCACCCCCTGTTAAAAAAAGAGTCCAGCGGGGGTGGTGGCCTGAAACTACAAAACATAGCAACGTGGTATAATTAGTTATGGAGGTACCGTAATACCTCCGTACAGTGTTTAGTAACTATTTACAATTCTGACGGTTTATATTTACAGTTTACAATTAAAATGAAGCAATCAGTTGATCGGGGGCCCTGGTCATCCTCTGTGATCGTCGGAGCTTCGGTGGTGACTCCGGTGGAGGCTCGGGGGTCTGTGATACCGGGAGTGTGGCTTTGATCTCCATGGCAGCATCGGCACCCCTAGACAATGCTGGTGGGTAAAAACGGTTGACCTTGGAATCCCTTCGCATGCGGGGGGGCGTCGGTGGGTGGGTGGGGCTTAGACAGGGCCGGCGGAAGGACCGATCCTGTAAGGTGCTGGCGTGGAGGGGAGGGTGGGACTGGTGGCTGGGATGTGCGTGGGGTTCCGGCGGGCGCCAGGTCCTGTAGGGAGACCGTATCTTGTCGGCCGTCGGGGTACGCCACGTAGGCGTACTGGGGGTTAGCATGGAGCAGATGGACCCTCTCGACCAACGGGTCCGACTTGTGCGCCCCATGTGTTTTCGGAGCAGGGTGGGTCCGGGTGCTGCCAGCCAGGTCGGGAGCGAGGTCCCAGAGGAGGACCTCCTAGGGAAGACAAGGAGACGTTCGTGAGGTGTCTGATTGGTGGTCGTACAAAGCAGTGACCGGATGGAGTGGAGGGCATCCGGGAGGACCTCTTGCCAGCGGGAGACTGGGAGGTTCCTGGACCGTAGGGCCAGTAGGACGGTCTTCCAGACCGTTCCATTCTCTCTCTCTACCTGTCCGTTACCCAGAGGGTTGTAACTGGTCGTCCTGCTCGAGGCGATGCCCTTGCTGAGCAGGAATTGACGCAGTTCGTCGCTCATAAAGGAGGACCCCCTATCACTGTGTATGTAAGCGGGAAACACGAACAGGGCCTTGATGACGGTGGTTGCGGCCATGTCGGGGCAGGGGATGGTGAATGGGAACCGGGAGTACTCGTCAATCACGTTCAGGAGGTATGTGTTGCGGTCGGTGGAGGGGAGGGGGCCTTTGGTCCATGCTGAGGCGCTCAAAGGGACGGGAAGCCTTTATCAGGTGCGCTTTCTCTGGCCGGTAGAAGTGCGGTTTGCACTCCGCGCAGATTTGGCAGTCCCTGGTGGCTCTCCTGACCTCCTCAATGGAGGAGGGCAGGTTGCGGGTCTTGACAAAATGGAAAAAGCGAGTGACCCCCGGGTGGCAGAGGTCCTCGTGGAGGGCTCGGAGGCGGTCCACTTGTGCGGTGCCACATGTGCCGCGAGACAGGGCGTCAGGAGGCTCGTTTAGCTTCCCGGGACGATACAAGAGCTCGTAGTTGTAGGTGGAGAGTTTGATCCTCCACCGCAAGATCTTGTCGTTTTTTATCTTGCCCCGCTGTGCATTATTGAACATGAAAGCAACCGACCGTTGGTCAGTGAGGAGAATGAATCTCCTGCCAGCCAGGTAATGCCTCCAATGTCGCACAGCTTCTACTATGGCCTGGGCCTCCTTTCCGACTGAGGAATGGCGGATTTCTGAGGCGTGGAGGGTACGAGAGACGAAGGCCGCGGGTCTGCCCGCTTGGTTGAGGGTGGCCGCCAGAGCTACGTTGGACACATCGCTCTCGACCTGGAAGGGGAGGGACTCGTCGATGGCGTGCATCGTGGCCTTTGCAATGTCTGCTTTGATGCGGCTGAAGGCCTGGCGGGCCTCTATCGACAGGGGAAAAGCTGTGGATTGGATCAGGGGACAGGCCTTGTCCGCATAGTTGGGGACCCACTGGGCGTAGTAGCTAAAAAACCCTAGGCAGCGTTTCAGGGCCTTGGGGCAGTGAGGGAGGGGGAACTCCATCAGGGTCGGGGCCTATAACTCCATTTCGCACTACATAGCTGAGGATGGCTAGGCGGTCGGTGCTAAACACGCACTTATCCTTGTATGTAAGGTTAAGGATTTTTGCGGTCTCGAGAAATTTTTGGAGGTTGGTGTCGTGGTCCTGCTGGCCGCAGATGGTGACATTATCAAGATACGGGAATGTTGCCCGTAAACCGTATCAGTCAACCATTCGGTCCATCTCGCGCTGGTGACACCGAAGGGAACACTTAAAAAGTGGTAGAGCCGCCCATCTGCCTCGAAGGCAGTGTACTTGCGGTCACTCGTGCAGATGGGGAGCTGGTGGTAGGCGGACTTAAGATCCACCGTGGAGAAGACCTTATAATGCGCGATCCTGTTTACCAAGTTTGATGTGCGGGGGAGAGGGTACGCGTCCAGCTGCGTAAACATGTTGATGGTCTGACTGTAGTCGATGACCATCCTATGCTTCTCCCCGGTCTTTACCACCACTACTTTAAAAAAAAAAAAAAAAATTTATTAAGGTTTTGACAGAATATCAATAACAAAATGAAAAAGGACCCCAACAGGGTTAAATACAAAACACAGTCAAAAAACAACCCTCCATACCCCCCTCCCCCCTGTACATAAATAATAAATTAACACCCCAACTTAACAGAAAGCCAACATAGCAAATATATACATCCCCTCAGATCCCCCAGTGTAAATAAACAAAAATAAAGTAAACCCCCCCCGCCCCCAAGTTGCTGCTGCCATTGACCAATGTCTACCGTTCTGTCAGGAAGTCTAAGAACGGTTGCCACTGCCTGAAGAACCCTTGTACCGACCCTCTCAAGGCGAATTTCACCCTTTCCAACTTAATAAACCCCGCCATATCGTTGATCCAGGATTCCACACTTGGGGGCCTTGCGTCCTTCCACTGAAGAAGAATCCTCCGCTGGGCTACCAGGGACGCAAAGGCCAGAATTCCGGCTTCTTTCGCCTCCTGCATCCCGGCTCCTCTGCCACCCCAAATATTGCGAGCCCCCAGCCCGGTTTGACCCTGGATCCTACCACCCTTGACACCGTCCTTGCTACGCCCTTCCAAAATTCCTCCAGCGCTGGGCATGCCCAGAACATATGGGTGTGGTTTGCTGGGCTCCCTGAGCACCTAACACACCTGTCCTCACCCCCAAAAAACTGTCTCATCCTTGTCCCGGTCATGTGTGCCCTGTGCAGCAACTTAAACTGTATGAGGCTGAGCCTCGCGCACAAAGATGAAGAGTTCACCCTCCCTAAGGCATCTGCCCACGTCCCTTCCTTGATCTCCTCTCCCAACTCCTCCTCCCACTTACCTTTCACCTCCACCACCGAGGCCTCCTCCTCCTCCTGCATCACCTGGTAACTTTCCGAGATCTTCCCCACTCCCGCCCACCCCTCCGAGAGCACCCTGTCCTGTACTGTGCGTGACAGCAGCCGTGGGAATTCCACCACCTGCCATCTGGCAAACGCCCTTACCTGTAAGTACCTGAAGGTGGTCCCCGGGGGGGGAGCCCGTACTTCTCCTCCAGTTCACCCAGGCTCGCAAACTTCCCGTCCACAAACAGGTCTCCCAACCTTCGTATCCCTGCCCTGTGCCACCCCGAAAACCCTCCATCTGTCCTCCCTGGGACGAACCGGTGGTTCCCCCGTATTGGGGTCCACACCGAGGCCCCAACTTCCCCCCTGTGCCGCCTCCACTGCCCCCAGATTTTGAAGGCAGCCGCCACTACCAGGCTGGTGGTATACCTCCTTGGAGGGAGCGGCAGCGGCGCCGTTGCCAGCGCCCCCAGACACGTACCCACACAGCACGCCGTCCCCAGCCTCTTCCATGCAGCCCCATCCCCCTCCATCACCCACTTGCGCGCCATTGTCGCATTGGCGGCCCAGTAGTACCCACAGAGGTAGGGCAGCGCCAGCCCCCTCCTATCTCTACTCCGCTCCAGGAACACCCTTCTCACCCTCGGAGTCCCTCGTGCCCACACAAACCCCATTATGCTCCTGTTGACCCGCCTAAAAAAGGCCTTCAGGATAAACACGGGGAGGCACTGGAACAGGAACAAAAACCTTGGGAGCACCGTCATTTTGACTGACTGCACCCGGCCCGCCAAGGACAGCGGCAACGCGTCCCACCTCTTGAACTCCTCCTCCATTTGCTCCACCAGCCTTGTGAAATTAAGCCTATGCAGGGCCCCCCAGCTCCTGGCCACCTGGACCCCCAAACACCTGAAGCTCCTCTCCGCCCTTTTTAGTGGGAGCTCGCCAATCCCCCTCTCCTGGTCCCCTGGGTGAACCACGAACAGCTCGCTCTTCCCCATATTGAGCTTGTACCCCGAGAAATCCCCGAATTCCCTGAGGATTCTCATTACCTCCGGCATCCCCCCCACCGGGTCCACCACATATAACAGAAAGTCGTCCGCATAAAGCAAGACCCTATGCTCCTCCCCACCCCGCACCAATCCCCACCAGTTCCTCGACTCCCTCAGTGCCATAGCCAGGGGTTCAATCGCCAGTGCGAAGAGCAGGGGGACAGGGGACACCCCTGCCTCATCCCTCAGTGCAACCGAAAGTACTCAGACCTCCTCCTGTTCGTGGCCACACTCGCCATCGGGCCCTCATACAACAGCCTAACCCACCTGACAAACCCCTCCCCAAACCCAAACCTCCCACAGGTACCCCCACTCTACCCTATCGAAGGCTTTCTCAGCGTCCATCGCCACCACTATCTCCGCCTCCCCCTCCCTCGCCGGCATCATGATAACGTTCAGAAGCGTCTGCACATTCGCGTTCAACTGCCTCCCCGTCACGAACCCCGTCTGGTCTTCGTGGATGACCTGCGGCACACAATCCTCGTGGCTAAGACTTTCGCCAGCACCTTGACATCTACGTTTCGCAACAAAATCGGCCTGTAAGACCCACACTGCAGGGGATCCTTGTCCCGCTTCAGGATCAAGGAGATCAGTGCCCGGGACATCGTCGGGGGTAAAGCCCCCCCCTTGCCTCATTAAAGGTCCGAACTAACAGCGGGCCCAACAGGTCCATTTATTCTTTATAGAATTTGACCAGGAAACCATCCGGCCCCGGTGCCTTCCCCGCCTGCATGCTCCCTATCCATTTGGTCAGCTCCTCCAGCCCAATTGGGGCCCCCAATCCCGCCACCAGTCCCCCCTCCACCTTCAGAAACCTCAATTGGTCCAGAAAGCGGCCCATCCCTCCCTCCCTCCAGTGGGGGCTCGGACCGATACAATTCCTCATAAAAGTCCCTGAAGACCCGATTGATGCCAACCCCACTCTGCACCACAGTCCCTCCCCTGTCCTTAACTCCCCCGATCTCCCTAGATGCGTCCCGCTTCCGAAGCTGATGCGCCAGCATCCGGCTTGCCTTTTCCCCAGACTCATAAATCGCCCCCTGGGCCTTCCTCCACTGCACCTCCGCCTTCCTGGTGGTCACCAGGTCGAATTCGGCCTGGAGGCTGCGCCTCGTCCTCAACAATCCTTCCTCAGGCACCTCTGCATACCTCCTGTCTACCCTCACCATCTCCCCCACCAGCCTTTCCCTCTCCCTCTGCTCCCTCCTCTCCTTGTGGACCCTAATGGAGATCAGCTCTCCCCTAACCACCGCCTTCAGCACCTCCCATACCATCCCCACTCGGACCTCCCCGTTATCGTTGGCCTCCAGGTACTTCTCTATGCTTCCTCGGACCCGCTCACTCACCTCCTCGTCCGCCAACAGCCCCACCTCCAAACGCCACAACGGGCGCTGGTCCCTCTCCTCCCCAGCTCTAAGTCCACCCAATGTGGGGCGTGATCCGAAATGGCTATCGCCGAGTACTCAGTATCCTCTACTCTCGCTATCAGTGCCCTGCTCAAAATAACAAAGTCGATCCGGGAATAAGCCTTATGGACATGTGAGAAGACTGAAAATTCCCTAGCCCCCGGCCTTGCAAATCTCCAAGGGTCCAACCCTCCCATCTGGTCCATAAACCCCCTCAGCACCTTAGCCGCCGCCGGCTTCCTACCCGTCCTAGACCTGGAGCGATCCAGTGCCGGATCCAACACCGTGTTAAAGTCTCCCCCCATTATCAGGCCCCCCACTTCCATATCTGGGATCCGACCCAACATGCGCTGCATAAAACCCACATCGTCCCAGTTCGGGGCATACACATTGAGCAGTACCACCCTCTCTCCCTGCAGCTTACCACTAACCATTACGCCATTGTCTGCCACAATGCTCGGCGCCTCGAACAACACCTTCTTTCCCACCAAGAACGCCACCCATCGATTTTTGGCATCCAAACCTGAGTGAAACACCTGACCTACCACCCTTTCCTCAACCTTACCTGGTCTGCCACCTTCAGGTGTGTCTCCTGGAGCATGACCACATCCGCCTTCAGCCCCTTCAGGTGCGCGAACCCGCGGGCCCGCTTGACCGGCACATTCAGTCCCCTTACATTCCAGGTTATCAGCCGGATCAGGGGGCTACCCGCCCCCCTCCCCCGCCGACTAGCCATAACCTCTCCTCGACCAGCCACGCGCCCGCACCCCACGCCCGGCCCGTTCCCCACGGCGGCAGACCCCCGTCTCGACTCTCCCCCCCCCCCCCACCCCCTCCCCTCCACTAGCTCCAGCTCCCCCTTGACCATAGCAGCAGCAACTCGATTCCCCCCCGGCTAGGACCCCTCCTAGCTGCTTTACTCCCCCCATTGCACTTCCGCAAGTCAGCTGACCCCGGCCACTCCCGCCTCTCCTTCTACTCCTCCCATTGTGTGACACAACCTCCTCGTCCATTCCCCATCCGCAGGCTCTCCACCTCCCCCTTCCATCCCAAGCGCGGGAAACAACCCTCGCTTCCCCACCCCGGCCCCGCCCCCTCCAGTCTTCAGCGCAGGAAAAAGCCCGTGCTTACCACCTCCAAGAGCCCCCACGACCAACCCAACCAAAACAGTGCCCAACTCACCCTAACCACCCTCACCAAACCAGAAAGTAAAAAACAAGAGCAAAGGACCCCCCCTCAAAAAGTAACATATGAACCGCAATCCCCAAACGCCCATCCCGACCCTCAATCTGAGTCCAACTTCTCGGCCTGAACAAAGGCCCACGCCTCCTCCAGAGACTCAAAATAATGGTGCCGGTCTCCTTCTTGGCCCACCTGAGCACACACTCCTGATCAGCGAACCGATGAAACCGCACCAGCACTGCCCACGGAGACTCGTTAGCCTTGGGCCTCCTCACCAGCACTCTATGGGCCCCTTCCAGCTCCAGGGGCCTCTGGAAGGACCCCGCTCCCATCAGCGAGTTCAACATGGTGATCACATAGGCCCCCACGTCCAGCCCCCCCAGCCCCTCCGGGAGGCCCAGAATCCGCAAGTTCTTCCGCCTCAACTGATTCTCCATCTCCTCGAACCGCTCCTGCGTTTCTTGTGGAGCGCCTCGTGCGCCTCCACCTTTACCGCCAGGTCTAGGATCTCGTCCTCGTTGTCGGAGATCTTTTGTTCAGCCTCGCGGATCGCCACCCCCTGGGCCGTCTGTGTCTCCAGCAGCTTATCGATAGAAGCCTTCATCGGCTCCAGCAGGTACGCTTTAATCTCCCTAAAGCAGCACTGGATAACCTCCTGTTGCTCCTGCGCCCACTGCATCCACGCTGCCTGGTCCCCGTCCGCCGCCATGTTGTTCTTCTTCCCTCGCACCTTCTTCGGGTCCACCACCACTGTTTTAGTCGCCCCACTCCTGGTAAAAGCCTTATACTGTCGGGGAACTATTGTACTCTCCTTCCCACAGCGGGAAACGACGAAAAATGATGTTGGGGGCCCTGAAAAGAGCCCAAAAGTCCGTTTTTTGCGGGAGCTGCCGAATGTGCGACTTAGCTCCGCATAGCCGCAACTGGATATCTACCACCACTACTTGAACTCTCCAGGGGCTGTTACTGGCTTCAATGACCCCTTCCCTCAGTAGACTTTGGACCTCTGACCTAATAAAGATCCGGTCCTGGGCACTGTAGCGTCTGCTCCTGGTGGCGACGGGTTTGCAATCCGGGGTGAGGTTCGCAAACGGAAGGCGGGTCGACCTTAAGGGTCGCAAGGCCGCAGACAGTAAGGGGGGACAATAGGGCCGCTGAATTTGAAGGTCAGACTTTGAAGGTTACACTGGAAGTCTAAACCCAGGAGTGTAGCCGCGCAGAGGTGGGGAAGGACATAGAGACGGAAATTTTTGAACTCCCTTCCCTGGACTGTGAGGTTTGCTACACAAAACCCCTTTATCTCCACTGAGTGTGAACAGGAAGTCAGGGAGATTTTTTGATTAATGGGGTGGATGAGGAGAGAACAGCGCCTTACCGTGTCAGGGTGTATGAAGCTCCCCGTGTTCCCAGAGTCGATTAGGCAGGACGTCTCGTGCCCGTTGATGAATACGGTCGTCGTAGCAGTTGAGAGTGTTCGAGGCCGAGACTGATCCAGAGTCACCGAGGCTAATCGCAGCAGTTGAGAATTCTCTTCGGGCAGTGCGTGGTCAGCCGAGCTGGGGTCCTGGGGTTTCATCCAAGATGGCGGCTCCCACTGGTCGCACATGGCTGGGGGTGCACAAAATGTCGGCGCCCATCCCTCCAACGTGGCGTCCGCGGAACAAGATGGCGGCATCCGGGGTCCGCACGTGGCCCTGGAATATGAAGATGGCGGCGACCGCTGGCCGCACGGGGCCCGTGGAGAAGTTTGTGGTTGCGGTCCGCATTCGCCGCCGGCGACCGCGGCAACTGCACGGGCCTGACATACCCCCACGAAATGGCCCTTTTTGCCGCATCCCTTGCAGGTGGATGCGCGGGCTGGGCAGCGCTGGCGGAGGTGCTTGGCCTGCCCGCAAAAGTAGCAGCGGCGCCCCCTGGGGTTGCCAGGCTGCCTTGCAGCGCAGGTCTGTGGGGGAATGGGGGAAGTCTCGGGGTAGGCCGCGGAGGGGTTTTACGCTACCCAGGGGGCTGCCGCGCGGTCGGGTACGTAAGCGCGGGCGTTCCTGGAGGCCACGTCCAGGGAGCCTGCAAGGGTCCGTGCCTCCCTGAGACCCAGGGTGTCTTTTTCTGGCGGATTTGTGAAGATAGCATACCTGCCACGAAAGTGTCGCGGACTAAGAGTTCCGTGTGTTTGCTCGCCGAAACTTGCGGGCAGCTGCAGCTTCTTCCCAACACCAGGAGTGCACGGTAGAATTCCTCCAGCGATTCCCCAAGGGTTTGTCGCCTTGTTGCAAGCAGATGCCGGGCGTAGACCTGGTTTACCGGGCGAATATAGTGTCCTTTTAGCAGCTCTATTGCTGCATCGAAGTCTTCCGCTCACCCTTGAGTGCAGGATGTGCAGTTTCTGCTCTCCCGTGGGTACGTTTACGGCTGTCCCGAGATACCCTTTAAAGCATGCCAGCCAGTGCTTAAAGATTGCCGCTGAGTTGGCCGCGTGGGGGCTAAGTTGCAGACACTCCGGCTGGATTCGGAGCTCCATCCTTTCTTCTTAAAAAACTAGCTTATTAAATTGATGCACGATCAATGACGACTAAAGCGAGGTTGTAGTCCAACTGAAGGCTTTAATAAGCTAGATGTTTCCCCCAGCAGCTCAGGTACAGATTGAAGGCTGCTGGGGTGGCACGGTTTCTTATACCCCGCCTAGCAGGGCGGAGCTATCATACATTCTTTTTAAAAATATATATTTTATTCAAGATTTTTTGGCCAAACATAACAGTACGTAGTGTTTCTTTTAAACAACAATAAAGCAATATAAATAACAGTGGCCAGTTTTAAACAAATAAATAAATAATATATGAACAGAAACAAAAACCAAACTAAATGGCAACTGCCTTGTCAAAAATAAATACTCTCCAAAGATACAATCCAACAGTCCAATATACATTACCTAAAACAAGTGCCTATACATATACAATAACATCCCTGAGAGTCCGTCCGATTGCTCCCCCCCCCTCCCCCCTGGGTTGCTGCTGTTGTCTTCTTCTTTTCCATTCCCTCTATCTTTCTGTGAGGTAGTCGACGAACGATTGCCACCGCCTGGTGAACCCTTGAGCCGAACCCCTTAGTACGGACTTAATCAGTTCTAACTTTATAAACCCTGCCTTGTCGTTTATCCAGGTCTTCACACCCGGGGGTTTGGCTTCCTTCCACATTAACAATATCCTGCGCCGGGCTACTAGGGACGCAAAGGCCAAAACATCAGCCTCTCTCGCCTCCTGCACTCCCGGCTCTTCTGCAACCCCAAATATAGCCAACCCCCAGCTTGGTTCGACCTGGACCCCCACCACCTTCGAAAGCACCTTTGCCACCCCCACCCAAAACCCCTGTAGTGCCGGGCATGACCAGAACATGTGGGTGTGATTTGCTGGGCTTCTCGAGCATCTCGCACACCTATCCTCTACCCCAAAGAATTTACTGAGCCGTGCTCCAGTCATATGCGCTCTGTGTAACACCTTATATTGTATCAGGCTTAGCCTGGCACACGAGGACGATGAGTTCACCCTACGTAGGGCATCAGCCCACAGCCCCTCCTCAATCTCCTCCCCCAGGTCTTCTTCCCATTTCCCTTTCAGCTCATCTACCATGATCTCCCCCTCGTCCCTCATTTCCCTATATATGTCCGACACCTTACCATCCCCCACCCAGGTCTCTGAGATCACTCTATCCTGCACCTCCTGCGTCGGGAGCTGCGGGAATTCCCTCACCTGTTGCCTCGCAAAAGCCCTCAGTTGCATATACCGAAATGCATTCCCTTGGGGCAACCCATATTTTTCCGTCAGCGCTCCCAGACTCGCAAACGTCCCATCTACGAACAGATCTCTCAATTGTGCTACCCCTGCTCTTTGCCATGCTCCAAATCTCCCATCCATTCTCCCCGGAACAAACCTATGGTTATTTCTTATCGGGGACCGCACCGAGGCTCCCGTCTTTCCCCTCTGCCGTCTCCACTGCCCCCAAATTTTCAATGTAGCCACCACCAACGGGCTTGTGGTGTATTTCTTCGGTGAGAACGGCAACGGCGCCGTCACCATAGCTTGTAGGCTAGTTCCCCTGCAGGACGCCCTCTCCAATCTCTTCCACGCCGCTCCCTCCTCTTCTCCCATCCACTTACACACCATTGAAACATTGGCGGCCCAGTAGCACTCACTTAGGCTCGGTAGTGCCAGCCCCCCCCTGACCCTACTACGCTGCAAAAATCCCCTCCTCACTCTCAGGGTCTTCCCGGCCCACACAAAACTCATAATACTCTTCTCGATTCTTTTGAAAAAAGCCTTCGTGACCACCACCGGGAGGCACTGAAACACAAAAAGGAATCTCGGGAGGACCACCATTTTAACCGCCTGCACCCTACCTGCCAGTGACAGGGACACCATGTCCCATCTCATAAAGTCCTCCTCCATCTGTTCCACCAACCGCGTTAAATTAAGCCGATGTAATGTACCCCAATTCTTGGCTATCTGGATCCCCAAGTACCGAAAGTCCCTTGTTACCTTCCTCAACGGTAAATCCTCTGTTTCTCTGCTCTGCTCCCCTGGATGCACCACAAACAACTCACTTTTCCCCATGTTCAATTTATACCCTGAAAAATCCCCAAACTCCCCAAGTATCCGCATTATCTCTGGCATCCCCTCCGCCGGGTCCGCCACATATAGCAACAAATCATCCGCATACAGAGATACCCGGTGTTCTTCTCCTCCCCTGAGTACTCCCCTCCACTTCCTGGAACCCCTCAATGCTATGGCCAGGGGCTCAATCGCCAGTGCAAACAATAACGGGGACAGAGGACGTCCCTGCCTCGTCCCTCTATGGAGCCGAAAATAATCAGACCCCCGTCCATTCATGACCACGCTCGCCATCGGGGCCCTATACAGCAACTGTACCCATCTGATATACCCATCTCCAAAGCCAAATCTCCTCAGCACCTCCCACAAATAATCCCACTCCACTCTATCAAATGGTTTCTCAGCATCCATCGCCACCACTATCTCCGCTTCCCCCTCTGGTGGGGGCATCATCATTACCCCTAGCAGCCTCCGTATATTTGTATTCAGCTGTCTCCCCTTCACAAACCCAGTTTGGTCCTCATGAACCACCCCCGGGACACAATTCTCTATCCTCGTTGCCATTACTTTGGCCAGAATCTTAGCGTCCACATTCAGGAGGGAACGAGGCCGCGGGTCCTTTTCCTTCTTTAGGAGGAGCGATATCGTTGTCTCTGACATAATCGGGGGCAGCTGCCCCCTTTCCCTCGCCTCATTAAAGGTTCTCATCAGTAGCGGGGCCAGCAAGTCCATATATTTCCTATAGAATTCAACTGGGAATCCGTCTGGTCCCGGGGCCTTCCCCGCCTGCATGCTCCCAATCCCTTTCACTACTTCCTCCGTCTCAATCTGTGCTCCCAGTCCCGCCCTCTCCTGCTCCTCCACCTTAGGAAATTCCAGCTGATCCAGAAAGCACATCATTCTCTCCTTCCCATCCGGGGGCTGAGCTTCATATAATCTTTCATAAAATGCCTTGAACACTCCATTCACTCTCTCCGCTCCCCGCTCCATCTCTCCCTCCTCATCTCTCACCCCCCCTATCTCCCTCGCTGCTCCCCTTTTCCTCAGTTGGTGGGCCAGCAACCTGCTCGCCTTCTCCCCATATTCGTACTGTGCACCCTGTGCCTTCCTCCATTGTGCCTCTGCATTACCCGTAGTCAACAAGTCAAATTCTACATGTAGCCTTTGCCTTTCCCTGTACAGTCCCTCCTCCGGTGCCTTCGCATATTGTCTGTCCACCCTCAGAAGTTCTTTCAACAACCGCTCCCTTTCCCTACCCTCCTGCTTTCCTTTATGTGCCCTAATAGATATCAGCTCCCCTCTAACCACTGCCTTCAGCGCCTCCCAGACCACTCCCACCTGAACCTCCCCATTATCATTGAGTTCCAAGTACCTTTCAATACACCCCCTCACCCTTAAACACACCCCCTCATCTGCCAATAATCCCATGTCCATTCTCCAGGGTGGACGCTGTTCTTTTTCCTCCCCCATCTCCAGGTCCACCCAATGTGGAGCGTGATCCGAAATAGCTATAGCCGTGTACTCCGTCCCCGTCACCTTCGGGAACAGTGCCCTTCCCAAAACAAAAAAGTCTATCCGTGAATAAACTTTGTGGACATAGGAGAAAAACGAAAACTCCTTACTCCTAGGTCTACTAAATCTCCAGGGGTCTACTCCTCCCATCTGCTCCATAAAGTCCTTAAGCACCCTAGCTGCAGCCGGCCTCCTTCCGGTCCTGGACCTCGATCTGTCCAGCCCTGGGTCCAGCACCGTATTAAAATCTCCACCCATTACCAACTTCCCCACCTCTAGGTCCGGGATACGGCCTAACATACGCCTCATAAAGTTGGCATCCTCCCAGTTTGGGGCATATACCTTCACTAAGACCACCGCCTCCCCTTGCAATTTGCCACTCACCATCACATATCTGCCCCCACTATCCGCCACTATGGTCTTTGCCTCAAACATTACCCGCTTCCCCACTAGTATAGCCATCCCCCTGTTTTTTGCGTCTAGCCCCGAATGAAACACCTGCCCCACCCATCCTTTGCGTAGTCTGACCTGGTCTATCAGTTTCAGATGCGTCTCCTGCAGCATAACCACATCTGCCTTAAGTTTCTTTAGGTGTGCGAGTACCCGTGCCCTCTTTATCGGCCCGTTCAGCCCTCTCACATTCCACGTGATCAGCCGGGTTGGGGGGCTCTTTGTTCCCCCCCCCTTGTCGACTAGCCATCTCCTTTTTCAATCCAGCTCCTCACCCGGTTCCCACGTAGCCGTATCTCTCCCCAACGGCGCCCTCCCGCCCCGACCACCCCACCCCATACCAGCTCCCCCTTCTCCCCAGCAGCAGCAACCCAGTTAACCGCCCCCCCCCCCGCTAGATCCCTCACTAGCGTAATTGCACCCCCCATGTTGCTCCCAGAAGTCAGCAAACTCTGGCCGACGTCGGCTTTCCCCTATGACCTCGGCTCCCACTGTGCGAGGCCCCCTCCTTCCTGCTTCCCTGTTCCCGCCACGATTACCATAGCGCGGGAACAAAGCCCGCGCTTCCCATTTGGCCCCGCCCCCAATGGCCGGCGCCCCCAGCTCCTCATCCTCCCTCCCCCCCTCCCCCACGACATGGGGAAGAGAGAAAAGTTACAGGGTCGCAGGATTAACAACTTGGGAAGTCATCTCTTCCCCCTTTTCCCCCTCTTCACCCCACATATTCGCCCCACCACTTTGTCCCAAACGTTCTTTTTCTAGCCCGCTTATTCCAGTTTCTCCTCGACAATAAATGTCCACACCTCTTCTGCCGTTTCAAAGTAGTGGTGTTTCCCTTGATGTGTGACCCACAGTCTTGCCGGCTGCAGCATTCCAAATTTAACCTTCCTTTTGTGCAGCACCGCCTTAGCCCAATTAAAGTTTGCCCTCCTTCTCGCCACCTCCGCACTCCAAACTTGATATAAAAGCGGATCACCGCGTTCTCCCACCTACTGCTCCGAGTTTTCTTTGCCCATCTGAGGACCATCTCTCTGTCCTTATATCGGAGAAATCTCACCACTATGGCTCGAGGAATTTCTCCAGCCCCTGGTCTTCGCGCCATAACTCGATAGGCTCCCTCCACCTCCAACGGGCCCGTCGGGGCCTCCGATCCCATTAACGAGTGCAGCATCGTGCTCACATATGCCCCGACGTCCGCCCCTTCTGCACCTTCGGGAAGACCAAGAATCCTTAAATTCTTCCTCCTCGCATTATTCTCCAGCACCTCCAGCCTTTCCACACACCTTTTGTGTTGTGCCTCGTGCATCTCTGTCTTCACCACCAGGCCCTGTATGTCGTCCTCATTCTCAGCAGCCTTTGCCTTCACGACCCAAAGCTCCTGCTCCTGGGTCTTTTGCTCCTCCTTTAGCCCTTCAATCGCCTGTAATATCGGGGACAACAGCTCCTTCTTCATCTCCTTTTTAAGTTCTTCCACGCAACGCCGCAGGAACTCTTGTTGGTCAGGGGCCCATATTAAACTGCCTACTTCCGACGCCATCTTGCTTTGTGCCTGCCTTCCTGGCCGCTGCTCTAGAGGATCCACCGCACTCCGGCCACTTTCCTCTCCTTTTTCCATCCGTGTCCAGGGGGGATTCCCTTCTGGTTTACCGCACAGTGTTTTTAGCCGTTAAAATTGCCGTTGGGGCTCCTATTAAGAGCCCAAAAGTCCTTTCCACCGGGAGCTGCCGAAACGTGCGACTTAGCTGGTCATCGCCGCACCCGGAGGTCGCTATCATACATTCTAACCAATGGAAAGCATACAGTTTCCACCAATGGTGCTTTAGCCTATCAGGTACCGTAATACCTATAATACCACACCATCTAACCTGCACATCTTTGGACTGTGGGAGGAAACTGGAGCACCCGGAGGAAACCCATGCAAACTCGGGGAGAAAGTGCAAACTCCACACAGTCACCCGAGGCCAGAATTGAACCCGGGTCCCTGCCTCTATGAGACAGCAGTGCTAACCACTGTGCCACCATGCCGCCCATCAACCCGCATTGGAGTCATTTCAACCCAGTGTATTTTTCAACGGCTTCCGTGTAATTAATTTCTGTCAGGTTTGGGTGTGAGTGGACTTCCGGTTGCGGCGATGCGGAGCTAAGCCGCACATTTCGGCAGCTCTCGCTATAATGGACTTTTGGGCTCTCCAGAGGAGCCCCAACGGAAATTTTTTGATTGAATCCCGTGTGGGAAGGTGAAGTAAGGTCCCCCTTACGTCGTATGGCGGGGATTAGCGGTGGAGCGTCGGAGAAAGAAGCTTTGGAGCAGCGGCAAAAACGGGGGGGGGGGGGGGGGGGGAAACAAGATGGCGGACGACGGAGATCGAGCAGCATGGGGGCCGGACCAGCAGGCGTTCCTCAGGCGTTGCGTGGAGGAGCTTAAAAAGGAGGTGCTGGTGCCAATGCTGTTGGCGATCGAGGGGCTGAAGGAGACCCAGAAGGCCCAGGCGATGGAGCTCCGTGAGGTGAGGGATAAAACTAATGATAACGAGGACGCGATCCTGGGCCTGCCGGTAAAGATGGAGGTGCATGAGGCGGTGCACAGGAGGTGGGCCGAAAGACTCGAGGTCCTGGAGAACAGGTCAAGGAGGAAGAATCTCCAGATTTTGGCTCTCCCCGAAGGAGTGGAGGGGGCTGATGCCGGGGCATACGTGAGCACGATGCTCCATTCGCTGATGGGTGCGGAGGTCTCTCCGAGCCCCCTGGAGCTAGAAGGGGCTCACCGGGTCCTGGCAAGGAGGCCCAAGGCTGACGAGCCGCCAAGGGCGATGGTGGCAAGGTTCCATCGCTTCGCAGACAAAGAAAGTGTCCTGAGATGGGCCAAGAAGGTGCGGAGCAGTAGATGGGAGAATGCGGTGATCCGAGTCTACCAGGACTGGAGTGCGGAGGTGGCAAAGAGGAGAGCTGGTGAGGTACCCTCAATAATGATGCTTAGAGATTAAACTGTAAAGAAGGCTTTATTAGGCTAATAACTATGCTACAGATTTGGACGAGAGCTGACTGCTATGCAGACCATGAGGCAGGCCTTTATGTATGGCTCCCAGATGGGCGGAGCCAGAGGCGGAGTCCCCAGGGTTCCAAGCCTGGTCTTAAAGGGGACATCACTTACATGATGATAAGGCAGTAACCGTTCATCACATTCACCCCCTGTTTAAAAAGGAGTCCGGCGGGGGTGAAGTGCCATCATAGGTCCATCCGTCTCGGCGGCCGGATCGTCCTCCTCGATCTCCTCAGTTCGGGCGGCGGGCACGGACGTCCCGGTTGAGGGCACATCCGGGAGCACAGCGGTCGGAGCTTCGGTCCGGGTCGGGGCAGAGGAACTAGGCAGGGCCGGGGGTAGCGGAGCCGGCGCCGGCGGGGTGTGTAAAGGGGGGGGCGCACGGTAGGAGCTCACCAACGGGTGGTAGGGCCGGAAGGGGGTGTGTTGTAGGGGGCGACGGGTCCTGCAGGGGAGCGGCGCGGGAAGGGGCGTCTGTGGTGGAGGATCCAGCGGGCGCCAGATCCCGGAGGGAAACCGTATCTTGCCTGCCGTCGGAGTACTCCACGTAGGCGTAACTGGGGTTGGCGTGGAGCAGTCGGACCTTTTCAACTAGGGGATCCGTTTTATGGCTCCTCGCGTGCCTCCGGAGAAGAACAGGTCCCGGAGCTGTCAGCCAAGGTGGAAGCGAGACCCCGGAGGTAGACTTCCTGGGGAAGAGAAACAATCACTCATGAGGGGTCTCATTTGTGGCCGTGCAGAGGAGTGACCTAATGGAGTGTAGGGCATCGGGTAGGACCTCCTGCCAGCAGGTAGTTGGGAGATTTCTCGACCGCAGGGCCAGAAGGACAGCCTTCCACACGGTCGCGTTCTCTCTCTCCACCTGCCCGTTTCCCCGTGGGTTATAGCTGGTCGTTCTGCTCGAGGCGATGCCTTTGCTGAGCAGATACTGACGCAGTTCATCGCTCATGAATGATGTACCCCGGTCGCTGTGGATATAAGCAGGGAAACCGAACAGGGTGAAGATGCTGTGCAGTGCCTTAATCACCGTGGCTGAGGTCATGTCGGTGCAGGGAATGGCGAATGGGAAACGGGAGAACTCATCGATCACGGTGAGGAAATAGGCATAACGGTTGGTGGACGGGAGGGGCCCCTTGAAGTCCACGCTCAGTCGCTCAAAGGGGCCCGAGGCCTTCACGAGCCGAACCTTGTCTGGCCGATAGAAGTGCGGTTTGCACTCCGTACAGACCTGGCAGGCCCTGACCATGGCCTTGACCTCCTTGGTTGAGTAAGGTAGGTTGCGGGACTTGATGAAATGGACGAGCCGGGTAACCCCCGGGTGGCAGAGGTCATTGTGGATGGCTTGCAGGCGGTCCTCCTGCGCGTTGGCGCATGTGCCGCGGGACAGGGCATCTTGGGGCTCGTTGAGCTCCCCTGGACGATACTTGATATCGTACGAGTAGGTGGAGAGTTCGATCCTCCACCTCAAAATTTTATCGTTTTTATTTTGCCCCGTTGCGTGTTATCGAACATATAGGCGACCGACCGTTGGTCGGTGACGAGGGTAAACCTCCTACCGGCGAGGTAGTGTCTCCAGCACCGCACAGCCTCCACAATGGCTTGTGCCTCCTTTTTGACTGCAGAGTGTCGAATCTCGGAGGCGGTGAGGGTTCGGGAGAGGAACGCTACTGGTCTGCCTCCTTGATTGAGGGTAGCAGCCAGGGCGATGTCTGATGCATCGCTCTCTACCTGGAAAGGGATGGTTTCGTCCACCGCGTGCATGGCGGCCTTGATGATGTCGGCCTTGATGCGGTTGAAGGCCAATTGAGCCTCAGCCGAGAGGGGAAAAGTGGTGGTCTTTAGGAGTGGGCGGGCTTTGTCCGCATACTTGGGGACCCACTGGGCGTAATAGGAGAAAAGCCCCAGCACCGTTTGAGGGCCTTGAGGCTGCGGGGGAGAGGGAGTTCCTTAAGGGGGCGCATGCGGTCGGGGTCGGGACCTAGGACCCCATCTTCCACGACATAGCCGAGGATGGCCAGCCGGGTGGTGTGGAAAACGCATTTGCCCTCGTTATAGGTCAGGTTAAGGGCTCGGGCAGTCTGGAGGAACTTTTTGAGGTTAGCGTCATGGTCCTGCTGATCATGGCCGCAGATGGTGACATTGTCCAAGTACGGGTATGTAGCCCGCAAACCGTACTGGTCCACCATTTGGTCCATCGCCCTTTGAAAGACGGAGACCCCATTTGTGACACCAAAGGGGACCCTGAGGAAGTGGAAGAGCCGGCCGGCTGCTTCGAAGGCAGTATAGAGGCGGTCTTTTGGTCGGATGGGGAGCTGGTGGTAGACAGATTTGAGGTCGACCGTGGAAAAGACTCGGTATTGGGCAATCCGATTTACCATTTCCGCGATGCGAGGAAGGGGGTACGCATCAAGCTGCGTGAATCGGTTTATGGTCTGGCTATAATCCACAACCATCCGTTTCTTCTCCCCGGACCGGACTACCACCACTTGCGCTCTCCAAGGGCTGTTGCTAGCCTCGATGACCCCCTCTCCCAGTAAATGCTGGACCTCTGACTTGATAAAAGCCATATCTTGGGCACTGTAGCGCCGGCTCCTGGTGGCGACGGGCTTACAGTCGGGAGTGAGGTTAGCGAATAGCGAGGGGGGTGCGACTTTCAGTGTCGCAAGGCAGCACACCGTGAGGGGGGGCAAGGGTCCGCCGAACTTCAGTGTCAGGCTTCGGTGGCTGCACTGGAAATCCAGTCCGAGCAGCAGGGGGGCACAGAGGCGAGGGAGGATATAAAATTTGAAACGGGTGTATTTGGCACCCTGGATCGAGAGATCCGCAATACAGTATCCCGTGATTTGTACCGAGTGGGACCCAGATGCGAGGGCTATGGTTTGGGATGTGGGATGGGTGCGTAGGGAGCAGCGCCTTACCGTTTCAGGGTGGATAAAGCTCTCCGTGCTCCCGGAGTCGAAGAGGCATGCAGTGTCGTGCCCGTTGACCTGGACCTGCATCATGGAGTTCCGCAGGTGTTTTGGCTGAGTTTGATCGAGGGTGATCGCACCCAGTCGCGGGTAGTCGGAGTCGTAAAATGGCCGCTGCCGTTGGTCGCACGTGTCGGGTCGAGAAGATGGCCGCCGACCAGATGGCTGCTCCCATGATTCGCACGAGGCTGATGACGCGACAGAAGAGGACGTATCGGGTCGGTGCGCAGCAGCATTGCGAGGCCTGCGGGCCTGAGAGCCTGATTTTCGGGCCGGCTGTTCTTTGTTTTTCTGGCCCCTGGGTCTGGCCAGGCAGACCCTCGCAAAGTGCCCTTTCTTCCCGCAGTCTCTGCAGATCGCGGAGCGGGCTGGGCAGCGTGGGCGTGGGTGCTGGCCCTGCCCGCAGAAGTAGCAAGGTGTGCCCCCATGGTGAGCGGGTCGCCGTGTGGCGCAGGCCTGTAATATGGGCGAGTCTGAGGAAGTCCGGGGGGGGCTGGCAGAGTCCGCGGGGTACGTACCCAAGTTATGTCGGGCCACCTCCAGCGAGGAGGCGAGCGTTAGCGTCTCCTGGAGGTCTTTTGCCCCGTTTTCGAGCAGTCGCTGCCGGATGTAGGTTGAGCGGATGCCGGACACGAAAGAATCTCTGATGTGCAGGTTCATATGGACTTCCCCTGTCACATCCTGATGGTCACAGTCCCTGGCCAGCGCGGTGAGTTTCTCAACAAACTCGTCGAGCGATTCCCCCGAGCGCTGCCGGCAGGTAGAGAGCAGATGCCGTGCGTGCACCTCATTGACGGGTTTGACAAACCGCTTGCGGAGCAACTCAATCGCTTCCTCATAAATCGTCGCCTTTTCGAGCGTGGCGGAGATTCTGTGACTCACCCGGGCGTGGAGTAGACGCAGCTTGCGTGGCCCCAGGATGGGAGTCTCTGGGGAGTCCAGGTAGGCCTCGAAGCACCGCAGCCAGTATTAAAAAATTTCCTTTGCCTCCGGCGTTCGTGCTTCCAGATTGAGCTTCTCTGGTTTTAGGCCTGCGTCCATCCTGAATCTAGTTTAGCCTAATAAATTGAGGTACCCTCAATAATGATGCTTAGAGATTAAACTGTAAAGAAGGCTGTGGTGTTGGGTGCTCTGGTGCACAGATGAGCCAACACAGTTGTATGTGGTACAACTCTATTTTATTATAACTCTTATAATACAGTTCGTTCTGGATACTCTGCACGTGCTGTCTCCCTGAGTGTGTTTGGTAACAGATGTGTCCTGGTTCTCCTCTGCAGCTAATACTGACCACCGGGGGTCGTGTCTGTGCTTTTATATCTTTCTGTCATTGGTTGTGGTGTTGTGTGTTCTGATTTGTCTGTTGGTGTGTCTATCATGATGTGTGTGTTTGAATATCATGACAAAGGCTTTATTAGGCTAATAACTATGCTACAGATTTGGACGAGACCTGACTGCTATGCAGACCATGAGGCAGGCCTTTATGTATGGCTCCCAGATGGGCGGAGCCAGAGGCGGAGTCCCCAGGGTTCCAAGCCTGGTCTTAAAGGGGACATCACCTTACATGATGATAAGGCAGTAACCGTTCATCACAGCTGGCTTCAACCGGGCCAAGGCGGTGCAGCATAAAAAAAGAGTCAGGTTCGGAATGCTGCAGCCGGCGCGACTGTGGGTCACTTATCAGGACCGACACCACTATTTCGAAACGCCAGAAGAGGCTTGGACCTTTATCCAAACGGAAAAACTGGACTCGAACTGAGGGGCTGTGGTTGTGGGGGGGATGTTGACTGTATATGGGGATGTAAATATGGGTAAAGAATGTTTCATGGGTGGGACGATGGATGGAGATGGGGGAAGAGATCTTTTTTTTTCTGTTGATGAGATAGTGGGGAATGTGGGCGTCGGTGCTGGAGGGAGGTGAGACTCGGGGATGGGGGAACTGGGATAAGGCCGCAATAGGAGCTGCGCCACGGGGCGGAGCTGGCTCAGGAAAGCGCGGGCCTTTTCCCGTGCTAGGGAGGGGGGGGATGGAGGAATGTAAGGAGGAGGAGAGACTCCCACACGGGGGAGATCAACGGGAAGGCGGGGGAAGCCGGGGTCAGCAGAAGTCAGCTGACTCACGGATGTAGTATGGGGGGAGCAAAAGAGCTAGATGCAGATCTAGTGGGGAGGGGCGGAGGGAAGGGGGGGAGAGGGGGGGATAATAGGGTTGCTGCTGCACTGGCCGAGGGGGAACAGAAAATGGAAGAGGTGGTCGGGGCGGGCGTTCCCCGTCTGGGGGACTGGAGGGTGTGGGAGGCGCGGGGTAGGGGACTGGCCTAAGATAGGAGATGGCTAGTCGGCCGGGGGTGGGGGTTGGGGGGTAGCTCCCCAATCCGGCTGATCACGTGGAATGTGAGAGGCCTAAATGGGCCGGTTAAGAGGGCCTGAGTGTTCGCGCACTTAAAGGGACTGAAGGCAGACGTGGTCATGCTTCAGGAGACACATCTGAAGGTGGCAGATCAGGTCAGGTTAAGGAAGGGATGGGTAGGACAGGTGTTTCATTCGGGGCTGGAGGCGAAGAATAGAGGGGTGGCAATACTGGTGGGGAAGTGGGTGTTGTTTGAGGCCAAGAACATAGTAGCGGACAATGGAGGCCGATACGTGATGGTGAGTGGCAGGTTGCAGGGGACGGGGGTGGTATTGGTAAATGCATACGCCCCGAACTGGGACGATGCTGGATTCATGAAACGGATGCTGGGGCGTATTCCAGACTTGGAGGTAGGGAGCTTGATAATGGGTGGGGATTTCAACATGGTGTTGGACCCAGTATTAGATCATTCCAGATCTAGGACGGGGAAGAGGCCGGCTGCGGCCAAGGTGCTCAGGGGGTTTATGGATCAGATGGGGGGAGTAGATCCGTGGTGATTTGCCAGGCCTTTGGCCAGAGAATTTTCTTTTTTCTCCCATGTACATAAGGCCTACTCCCGGATAAATTTTTTTTTTCTGGGCAGGGCATTGATCCCGAAAGTGGAGGGAACGGAGTATTCGGCCATAGCCATTTCAGACCACGCCCCGCATTGGGTGGAGCTAGAGCTGGGGGAGGAGAGGGACCAACGCCCGTTGTGGCGGTTGGATGTGGGTCTGCTGGCAGATGCGGAAGTGTGCGGGAGAGTGCGGGGGTGCATCGAATGGTACCTGGAGGCCAACGACAACGGGAAGGTGCAGGTGGGAGTAGTATGGGAGGCGCTGAAGGCGGTGGTCAGGGGAGAGTTAATCTCCATCAGGGCTCATAGGGTGAAGAGAGAGGGCAGGGAAAGGGAGAGGTTAGTGGGGAGATTTTAAGGGTGGACAGGAGATATGCAGAGGCTCCTGATGAGGGACTACTCAGGGAGAGACGAAGTCTCCAGACGGAGTTTGACTTGTTGACCACAGAGAAGGCAGAGGCACAGTGGAGGAAGGCACAGGGGGCGATATATGAATATGGGGAGAAGGCGAGGCGGATGCTGGCACACCAGCTCCGTAAGAGGATGGCAGCGAGGGAAATAGGTGGAGTCAAGGATGGCAGGGGAACTACGGTGCGGAGTGCGGTGAAAGTGAATGAGGCATTCAAGTCCTTTTACAAGAAGCTGTATAGGTCCCAGCCCCCAGGGGGAAAAGAGGGGATGCGACGATTCTTGGACCAACTGAGGTTCCCGAGGGTGGAGGAGCAGGAGGTGGCTGGTTTGGGGGCGCCAATTGGGGTGGAGGAGCTGGTTAAAGGACTGGGGAGCATGCAGGCAGGGAAGGCCCCGGGGCCGGATGGGTTCCCGGTGGAGTTTTATAGGAAGTATGTAGACCTGTTAGCCCCGTTGTTGGTAAGGACCTTCAATGAAGCAAGGGAGGGGAGTTTTATAGGAAGTATGTAGACCTGTTAGCCCCGTTGCTGGTAAGGACCTTCAATGAAGCAAGGGAGGGGGGGACCCTGCCCCCGACAGGGTACAGTCGATTAAAATGGTGGTCCTCCCGAGGTTTCTTTTTGTATTCCAATGCCTCCCGATTGTGATTACCAAGGCCTTCTTTAAGAGGGTAAGCAGGAGCATTATGGGATTTGTGTGGGCGAGCAAGACCCCGAGGGTAAGGAGGGGGTTCCTGGAGCATAGTAGAGACAGAGGAGGGTTGGCGTTGCCGAATTTGGGTGGCTACGACTGGGCAGCCAATGTGGCGATGATCCGTAAGTGGGTATGGAGGGAGAGGGGGCGGCGTGGAAGAGTTGGAGATGGCGTCCTGCAAAGGAACGAGCCTGGGAGCGCTGGTGACGGCACCGCTGCCGCTCTCGCCGACAAGGTACACCACGAGCCCGGTGGTGGCGGCAACGCTAAAGATCTGGGGGCAGTGGAGACGACATAGGGGTGCGATGGGAGCCTCGGTGTGTTCCCCGATCAGGGATAACCATCTGTTTGTCCCAGGAAGGATGGATGGGGGGTTTTGGAGCTGGCATCGGGCAGGAATCAGAAGAATGTGGGACCTGTTCATCGATGGGACGTTTGCAAGCTTAGGGGCGCTGGAGGAGAAATTCGGACTACCCCTGGGAAATGCCTTCAGGTACATGCAAGTGAGGGCGTTTGTGAGGCGGCAGGTGAGGGAATTCCCGATGCTCCCGGCACAGGGGATTCAAGACAGGGTGATTTCGGACGTATGGGTCGGGGAGGGCAAGGTGTCGGCGATCTACCAGGAGATGAAAGAAGAGGGGGAGGCTTTGGTAGAGGAGCTGAAAGGTAAATGGGAAGAGGAGCTGGGGGAGGAGATTGAAGAGGGGCTGTGGGCTGATGCCCTAAGTAGGGTTAATTCCTCTTCCTCGTGTGCCAGGCTCAGCCTGATACAGTTTAAGGTAGTTCACAGAGCACATATGACGGGGGCGAGGCTGAGCAGGTTCTTTGGGGTGGAGGCCAGATGTGGGAGGTGCTCAGGAAGCCCGGCGAACCATGTCCATATGTTTTGGTCATGCCCGGCACTGGAGGGGTTCTGGAGGGGAGTGGCAAGAACAGTATCTAACGTGGTGAAAGTCCGGGTCAAGCCAAGCTGGGGGCTAGCACTATTTGGAGTAGCAGACGAGCCGGGAGTGCAGGAGGCGAAAGAGGCCAGCATTCTGGCGTTTGCGTCCCTAGTAGCCCAGCGAAGGATCTTGTTAATGTGGAACGAGGCGAAACCCCCCAGCGTGGAAGCCTTGATAAATGATATGGCAGGGTTTATCAAGTTGGAAAGGATAAAGTTTGCCTTGAGAGGGTCTGCGCAGGGGTTCTACAGGCAGTGGCAACTGTTCCTAGACTATCTCGCGGAGCGTTAGATGAAGGACGGACAGCAGCAGCAACCCAGAGGGGGAGGAGGGGAGGGGATATCTTTCTCGGGGGGGGGGGGAGGAGGGAGGGAGGGGGAAGGTTTTTTTTTCTGGGGGGCATTTGAGCAAGAAAATACATGAATGAGTCGGAAGACTGATATGTACGGGAGGATTCCAATGTACAAAAGTTCTGTATCATATTGACTTGCCACGTTCATGTCTTTTTGTTTGTATGGTTGAAAATTTTGTTAAAAATTCTTAATAAACATATATTTTTAAAAAAAGGTTTGGGTGTGAGTTATGGTTTAATGAATAGTCTGGAATCTTAGCCATTCATGTTGACCTGCAACATGATGGCATGACCACGTTTACAGCTAAAAGTTACCACTACAATGGTTCCCACTCTCCACTTGTATGATGCACAGCAATGGTACTAGCTAGCACTTGGTGACTCCTGAAATGTCCTCTGGATGACCACGATTATGTAAGGTTAGAGATTTGTGCCTAGCCTCATGATGCCCACCTATTACATTGCTGGTTTGTACTTGAAGTTCTGGATAACGTAGCTTGACAAATACTCTCTGCTGCCTCTCAGAAAGGCAAGCGACATGGTTATCTAATTATGAGTGCTATCAATATCAGGGCTTCCTCGTGCTTATCTTAATCTTCTGGAATGAAAATGTGGAGGCCTCTAATGGGATGAGAGAGAAGCACCAGTGCAACTGCTATGTGGTCTTTATTATCAATGAAGTTACTAAGTAATGCTTAAATGTGGTGTCGAGACTGACTGGGTCAACTCACTCCCAGATGCCCTGGATATGAATTTGAGAAGCTTCCAAAAAAGGCTGGGTTATTTGTGCTTGTCAGTGATCAGACGATGGTGCTGTTGAAGCTTTTTCTGTGTGCACAAAGGTAACCTGATTTCCAGGCTCACATCCATGATTGACAGTGACAGATCAAAGGTCCAAAAGAGTGACCTAATCCTGGGACCCAGTATTACTCATGCATGAGAGATGGCCTGTGGGGAGATGCCGCAGTCCAAATTCAGATCAGTCCTCAGATGTTCAAGCAAGAACCAGTGATTGATGATTATCCCCCTTGAGGTGCCTTGCAACTCTCCAAGCATACTGCCATGAGTGCACCAAGGCTTCCAGTGTTGCTCATGCCTCCTGAAGGCTGCCACAGTGAACTGTTGCCGTGATGCTTGAAAAGACTGCGCCATGTCTAATTTTTTCACAGTGAGCGCTGGTGGAGTTCGTATCCCATATTAGAATGGCCACCATGCTCCACAGGTTGTTGAGGCTTCCAAGGATGAGGCCATCATCACAAAAGATTGTGACTACACATTCTGTGATTCATGTCCTTCATTGAGATGTTGAGGATAGGAAAGAATGGGATAGGAGACAGGTGAAATGGGTTTCTATGAGCTTGTCGTCCTCATTGTCCTGGAATCTTGTTGCTATTTCTCCCAAGTCTGGCCCGTGCTATAGCCTCTTCCTGTATATGTCTGGGAGGTTACTTAAGAATGCAAATAGCAGGTTGACTGTCCCCTGGAAGGTATTTGACAGACAGTGGCTGCCAGATGTCTGTGCCATGAGAACAAAATATCAAATAAAGTCTCTCAGTAAGCAAATCAGAAATGGTATGTTGATAAGTTATCAATCATTCTTCCATCAATCACTCCAACTCCAATCCATTATGTGCACAACGGGAAGCACTGAAACTTCCCATCACTTTAACAAAACTAGCTGGGGGGGAGTTGAGACCTTATTATCCTATGAAGTAATCCAGGAGACATGAAGAGGAAGGTTTAAACAGATTTATTCTAAACTCAAAGCCGTGCCCACAGCGTACAACACATCCTGGGACTACCGGAACTCCCAGTCCAGGTCTGGAACGGTAATTTTTTAAAAATATTTTTATTCTCCTTTTTCACATTTTCTTCCAAATTTACACCCACCAACAATAAACAATAAGCAGTAACGAAAATAATGTCAATCCCCATATCAACAACAACAATCCCATCCTCCCACCAACCCCCAAACAACTGCCCACATTTGAACAATAACAAATAACAGAAATGAATCAGGAATCACCCATAGTTACCATTAACACATACAGTCTCCTTCCCCCCAACCCTCCCAACCGCCCCCGCCCCCCCCCCCCCCCCCCCCCCCCACTAATGTTCAATGTTATCCAATTCTTGAAAGTGCATAATGAATAACGGACATGAATTGTTCGAACCCCTCCATCCTTCCCCTCAGTTCAAACTGAACCTTCTCAAGAGTCAAGAATTCCAACAGGTCCCCCCGTCACGCCAGGGCACAGGGTGGAGAGGTTGCTCTCCATCCCAACAGGGTCCGTCTTTGGGCGATCAATGAGGAGAAGGCTACAACATGTGCCTCCGCACCCGTTTCCAGCCCCGGTTGGACACCCAGAATATGGCCTCCCAAGGGCCTGGGTCCAGTTTCATGTGCACCACTTTAGAGACTACCCTAAAAACCTCCTTCCAGTAATCCTCCAGCTTTGGACATGACTAAAACATGAACGTGATTTGCGGGGTTCCCCCCACAACGTTCACACACATCTTCTACCCCCTCAAAGAGCCGGCTCATCCTTGTCCTTGTGAGGTGTGCTCTATATACCACCTTCAGCTGTATCAGCCCCAACCTCGCGCATGAGGTGGAGGCGTTCACTCTCCGGAGCACCTCACACCAGAACCCCTCCCCCATATCGTCTCCCAACTCGTCCTCCCACTTTGTTTTCATCCCTTCCAGTGGTGCCTTCTCCTCTTCCAAAATAGCCCCGTAAACCGCCGACACTACCCCCTTCTCCAGTCCCCCTGTCGTCAGCACCTCCTCCAGCAATGTGGAGCCTGGAACGGTATTTAAAGGACTTTGTAATGAGTCCCAGCTGGGTGGACCTCCACCCATTACCATGAGAACTCCACAGGGAGATCAATAAGTGATTCCCCGTGGTCCTCGTGAGGGTTATCACACTCCACAAGAGAACACAGCAAGGCAGTCTGAAGCCAACATGACAGATAATGGAACCATTCCTCCAGCAAGACGAATAGAACCCTGCCTGAACAACCAGTCAGCCCAGGCTGTGTGAGGGAGAGGGGTTAAGTTGTCTTCACCTGCAAAGACTTGTCTCTGTAGAAACTCAACCATGACTGTGCCTGGAAACCCAGAAAGCTTCCAACTTGCATTCATCCAAAGAACCATGAGAGAGAACCCAACCAAGCCTGCATCTTAAATGACTGAAAATTGAAGATGTGATTTACTTCTTTTATTTCTGGTAATCTCATGGTGTGTGAATGTGTGTCAGCAGGCATGAAGGAGTGAGTGTCTTTTGCTATGTTTACATTTTGGGGTGTACTGATTTAAACATACCCAAAATTTGTGCTTATCACTGAAAATTGCTAAATTACAACTCTCAAAATGTTTAAAATACTCTCTCTAAAACACATCTTGTTGAAGATAACCGATAGGTGAGGAGAAAAGGGAAAGGTTATCCCACCCTCTCTTTCCCCATAACAGGTTGTTTATCTAGGCAACCATCTGGCCCCTGGCATTACTGACAGTAACCTGGCCAACACTGGAGTCAAAATCATTGAACAGGGTGGCTGGCCTGACATTATAGCTATCGGCATTTGCATTTGATTGCCACAAACTGAGATGATACCTTGTCAGATGATGCCAACAAACTGATTAATAAATTCCTTACAGGCAGTTCCTCAGCCCCTACCTTGATCTTACGCTAGTTAGATGGGGACTGCTGTCCATGGTGCAGTGATTGGGACCATTTCTGACTGTAGCCTGGCATCAGTGCTACTTAAGGTGATGCGGATTCAGAGCATGCCTCAAGCACTATATGCTTCAGGGCAAATTTCACACAGGGCCCCTAATTATGCTCAGCTAATTGACCAAGCTGTCATTTGACAGCTTCTTTACTGCTCCCAGTCTCGGTCTTCTTGTATTTAAATAAATTGAAATTTGACAGTCTATAGGTGAGAATCCCCTTCCAAAAATTGAAATAATCAGGTCAAGGTTGAGAGCTGAGTATGGGATTGGTTTCACAAAAGGGTAAATCATGTATTTTTGGAAGGCAATTAAAAAGTAAGTGTCATGCTACCTGTCATTGAGAACGGTGATACACCATTATAATTGTGGTACCAGGTACTGGCATTGACCAATAGCTTCGTAGATCGTGTCAACCAGGGCCAAATGAATCTAAGACTGCGAGGCAAAGTAACATTTCAACGGAACTTAAAAATAAGTAAATCTTTAGTTACATTTTCTCTCCATTTTTAAAGTGTGTGAATATAAACCAGCTAATCAGCAAAAACAAAAGAGGTGGCGGTCACTGTCATGGAGGCAAGTAAAAGTGTTTTTGCTAAAGAAGTGGATGTGGAGGTGAAGCAGAACATAGGGATCATCAGGGTATCAAGGGTCTGTTCTTCTTATTGTTAGGACTCTACTAGAATCCCAACAATTTGCAATTTGTAGGTGGAGAAGTAAAACTACTAAACCACAGGAGTGATAACACTCATCAATATGTATCTTTTATTGGAAAGCAAACTAATTTAAACACAGAATTAACCATATTAATAACAAAGACGGGGGGGGGGGGGGAAGGAGGAGAGACTCCCACACGGGGAGATCAACGGGAAGGCAGGGGAAGCCGGGGTCAGCAGAGGTCAGCTGACTCACGGAAGTAATATGGGGGAGCAAAAGTGCTAGATCTAATGGGGGGGGGGGGGGAGAGAGAGAGAGAGGGGGGGATTCTAGGGTTGCTGCTGCACTGTCCGAGGGGGAACTGAAAATGGAAGAGGTGGTCGGGGCGGGGGTTCCCCGCCTGGGGGACTGGAGGGTGCGGGAGGCGCGAGCACGGGACTGGCCTAAGATAGGAGATGGTAACCCCACAATCCGGCTGATCACGTGGAATGTGAGAGGCCTAAATGGGCCGGTTAAGAGGGCCCGAGTGTTCGTGCACCTAAAGGGACTGAAGGCAGACGTGGCCATGCTTCAGGAGACACATCTGAAGGTGGCAGATCAGGTCAGGTTAAGGAAGGGATGGGTGGGACAGGTGTTCCATTCAGGGCTGGATGCGAAGAATAGAGGAGTGGCAATACTGGTGGGAAAGCGGGTGTCGTTTGAGGCCAAGAACATAGTAGCGGACAAGGGAGGCCGATAAGTGATGGTGAGAGGTAGGTTGCAGGGGACGGAGGTGATACTGGTGAATGTATATGCCCCAAACTGGGACGATGCTGGATTCATGAAACGGATGCTGGGGCGTATTCCGGACCTGGAGGTAGGGAGTTTGATAATGGGTGGGGATTTTAACACGGTGCTGGACCCAGCATTAGATCGTTCCAGATCAAGGACGGGGAGGAGGCCGGCTGCGGCCAAGGTGTTTAGGGGGTTTATGGATCAGTTGGGGGGAGTAGATCCGTGGAGATTTGCCAGACCTTTGGCCAGAGAATTTTCTTTTTTCTCCCACGTACATAAGGCCTACTCCCGGATGGATTTTTTTGTTTTGGGCAGGGCACTGATCCCGAAAGTGGAGGGAACGGAGTATTCGGCCATAGCCATTTCAGACCATGCCCCGCACTGGGTGGAGCTGGAGCTGGGGGAGGAGAGGGACCAACGCCCGTTGTGGAGGTTGGATGTGGGACTGCTGGCAGATGAGGAAATGTGTGGGAGGGTGCGGGGGTGTATTGAAAGATATCTGGAGGTTAACGACAACGGGGAGGTGCATTTGGGAGTAGTATGGGAGGTGCTGAAGGCAGTGATCAGGGGAGAGTTAATCTCCATCAGGGCTCGCAGGGTGAAGAGAGAGGGCAGGGAAAGGGAGAGGTTAGTGGGGGAGATTTTAAGGGTGGACAGGAGATATGCAGAGGCTCCGGATGAGGGACTACTCAGGGAGAGACGAAGTCTCCAGACGGAGTTCGACCTGTTGACCACAGGGAAGGCAGAGGCACAGTGGAGGAAGGCACAGGGGGCGATATATGAATATGGGGAGAAGGCGAGCCGGATGCTGGCACACCAGCTCCGTAAAAGGATGGCAGCAAGGGAAATAGGTGGAGTCAACGATGGCAGGGGAACTACGGTGCGGAGTGCAGGGAAAGTGAATGAGGCTTTTAAGGCCTTTTACGAGGAACTGTATAGGTCCCAGCCCCCAGGGGGAAAAGAGGGGATGCGGCGATTCTTGGATCAGTTGAGGTTCCCAAGGGTGGAGGTGCAGGAGGTGGGAGATCTGGGGGCGCCAATTGGGTGGAGGAGCTGGTTAAAGGACTGGGGAGCATGCAGGCAGGGAAGGCCCCGGGGCCGGATGGGTTCCCGGTGGAGTTCTACAGGAAGTATGCAGACCTGATAGCCCCGTTGCTGGTAAGGACATTCAATGAATCAAGGGAGGGGGGGACCCTGCCCCCGACAATGTCGGAGGCAATGATCTCTTTGATCTTGAAGCGGGATAAGGACCCACTGCAATGTGGGTCATATAGACCGATCTCGCTCCTTAATGTCGATGCTAAGTTGCTGGCAAAAATGTTGGCCATGAGGATTGAGGACTGTGTCCCGGGGGTGAGGACCAGACGGGATTCGTAAAGGGTAGGCAGTTAAACACTAATGTGCGAAGGCTCTTAAATGTGATAATGATGCCATCGGTGGAGGGAGAAGCGGAGATAGTGACAGCCATGGACGCGGAGAAGCCTTTGATCGGGGAGAGTGGGAGTATCTCTGGGAAGTGTTGAGGAGGTTTGGGTTCGGGGGAGGGTTTATTAGTTGGGTTAAGCTCCTGTATAAAGCCCCGGTGGCGATTGTGGTCACAAACCGGCGGAGGTCGGAGTATTTCCGGCTGTATAGAGGGACGAGGCAGGGGTCCCCCCTGTCCCCTCTGCTGTTCGCATTAGCAATTGAACCTTTGGCCATGGCGTTAAGGGAGTCGGGGAAATGGAAGGGGGTGGTTCGAGGGGGAGAGGAACATCGAGTGTCGCTGTATGCAGACGACCTGTTGCTGTCTGTGACGGATCCAGTGGAGGGGATGGTTGAGGTAATGCAGTCCTACGGGAGTTTGGAGATTTTTCGGGCTATAAGCTCAATGTGGGAAAGAGTGAGCTCTTTGTGATCCATCCGGGGGACCAGGGAAGAGGGATAGAGGACCTACCGTTGAGGAGGGCGGAAAGGAGCTTTCGATATTTGGGGATTCAGGTAGCTAGGAGTTGGGGGGGCGCTGCACAAACTTAATTTGACGCAGTTGGTGAAACAGATGGAGGAGGATTTTAAAAGGTGGGACATGTTGCCACTCTCGCTGGCGGGTAGGGTACAGTCGGTTAAAATGGTGGTCCTCCTGAGATTTCTTTTTGTATTCCAATGCCTCCCAATTGTGATCACTAAGGCCTTTTTTAAGAGGGTAAGCAGGAGCATTGCGGGATTTGTGTGGGCGAGCAAGACCCCGCGGGTAAGGAGGGGGTTCTTGGAGCGTAGCAGAGATAGAGGAGGGTTGACATTGCCGAATCTGGGTGGTTATTATTGGGCAGCCAACGTGGCAATGATCCGTCAGTGGGTGATGGAGGGAGAGGGGGCGGTGTGGAAGAGGTTGGAGATGGCATCCTGTTAAGGAACGAGCCTGGGGGCGCTAGTGATGGTACCGCTGCCGCTCTCGCAAACAAGGTACACCACGAGCCCGGTGGTGGCGGCAACGCTAAAGATCTGGGGGCAGTGAAGACGGCACACGGGTGCGACGGGAGCCTCGGTGTGATCCCCGATCAGAGACAACCATCGGTTTGTCCCAGGTAGGATGGACGGGGGATTTCAGAGCTGGCATCGGGTAGGGATTAGAAGAATGGGGGACCTGTTCATTGACGGGACGTTCGCGAGCTTAGGGACGCTGGAGGAGAAGTTTGGGCTACCCCCGGGAAACGCTTTCAGGTACCTGCAAGTGAGGGCGTTTGTGAGGCGGCAGGTGAGGGAATTTCCGCTACTCCCGGCACAGGGGATTCAAGATAGGGTGATTTCTGGGCGTAGGGGTCGGAGAGGGCAAGGTGTCGCCAATATACGAGGAGATGAAAGAAGAGGGGGAGGCTTTGGTAGAGGAGCTGAAGGGTAAATGGGAAGAGGAGTTGGGGGAGGAGATTGAGGAGGGGCTATGGGCTGATGCCCTAAGTAGGGTTAATTCCTCTTCCTCGTGTGCCAGGCTTAGCCTGATACGATTTAAGGTGGTTCATAGAGCGCATATGACGGGGGCGAGGCTGAGTAGGTTCTTTGAGGTGGAGGACAGATGTGGGAGGTGCTCAGGAAGTCAGGCAAACCATGTCCATATGTTTTGGTCACGTCCGGCCCTGGAGGGGTTCTGGAGGGGAGTTGCGGGAACAGTATCTAAGGTGGTGAAAGTCCGGGTCAAGCCAAGCTGGGGGCTAGCACTATTTGGAGTAGTGGACGAGCCGGGAGTGCAGGAGGCGAAAGAGGCCGGCATTCTGGCCTTTGCGTCCCTAGTAGCCCGGCGAAGGATCTTGTTAATGTGGAACGAGGCGAAGCCCCCCAGCGTGGATGCCTGGATAAATTATATGGCTGGATTTATCAAGTTGGAAAGGATAATGTTTGCCTTGAGAGTGTCTGCACAGGGGTTCTACAGACGGTGGCAACCGTTCCTAGACTATCTCGCGGAGCGTTAGATGAAGGTCGGACAGCAGCAGCAACCCAGGGGGGGTGGGGGAGGGGGGGGCATCGTTCGTGGGGGGGGCGGAGGGGGGGCGGGGGGAAGGGGGTTTCCTGTGGGGGGCATGTGAGCAAGAAAGCACATGAATGATCCGGAAACTGATATGTATGGGAAGAATCCATTGTACAAAGTTCTGTATTTTATTGACTTGCCATGTTAATGTCTTGCCACGCGAGTTCTTTTCTTTGTTACGGGGTGGGGGGGGGGGGGGTTGTTTGTAACGTGGAAAATATTGTGATTGAAAAATTCTTAATAAAAATATATTTTAAAAAAATAACAAAGACACAGCTTTACAATGAACAGTTAAAACAGTTCTTAAATAACCATTAAAAAAATCTTGAACGCACTATCTACACCTGCTACAATGCTACAATATATTCCAATTAAGCGACCCAATACAGTTCAAATGCCACTTATAAATGAAGTTATCAATCAGGGTTACTTGCTTTTCTGTGCAGATCTTTAGAGAGAGACCCTTTCAGGAATAGTCTGAAAATCCTTCTGTTTTGTAAGACACTTCTGTTCAACTTAAAATCCTAAAGGTGACTGCCAAGCTACAGACAGACCTAGCTCCTCCCACTAATTACATAATCTATATCTCAATCATAAGGCATTCTCCAATGTCCTCCAATGAAGATGTCCCATCACCTGCTTAGCAAGGACTAAACATAATCCCTATTTAAAAAAAATTAATTTAGAGTACCCAATTATTTTTTTTCCAATTAAGGGGCAATTTATCGTGACCGATCCACCTAACCTGCACATCTTTGAGTTGTGGAAGTGAAACCCATGCAGACACAGGGAGATTGTGCAAACTCCACACAGACAGTGACCCAGAGTCAGGATCGAACCCGGGTCCTCAGCGCGTAGGCAGCAGTGCTAACCACTGCGCTACCGTGCCGCCTATACACAATCTCTCTTAATTGATCTACAGCCCAGGGAACCTCCTGAACATAAAGAATATTCCATTCGCCATCTATATGTAAACAAGTAAATGGTTAAGATTATCTCACATTTACAGCTTGTTCACAGCTTTAGCAGACAAACTGCGTGTATGTATTTGAATTCAGGGTTTTTAATAATATTCCCAGAAAAAAGTATAAAATTCAGCAATTTTGTATGAAATTGAATGGAAGATATGCATTTCAAAGGCTGTCAAGGGATTTCAAGTCCATTTATGTGTACTTGACCTTCAATTAAGCCTCTGACACTTGTAACAGCTGCTGCTTTGAACACTTTTGTCTGAGGCAGCAGATATTCGGAAATGGTAAGTGAAAATGTAGCGATTTTTCACTCTACTGCCTGGACTGCTGTTCAGCTTTCAGGCAGGGGTGTCTGATGGGAAGAGTCTCTAATGAGGGGGACTAATCGGGAGGTCTCTGATGGGGGGGCTGGGGAGGTCTGATGAGGGTCTCTGTTGGGTGGGTCTGGTCACCCTCATGTGTGCGTGCTGGAGGGGGGAGGTGACCCATTATTCCCATGTTGGTGTGGAGGGACCATCCACTCAAAATGGTGGTCCAATACCAGGATTCCAACAGACTCCTGTGAGCTTCCCTCCATGCACCTTCCTTCGCTCCATAACTCCAGAGAGCCTTGACTTCCAAAAATCTCAGTTTTTAAATCTCCAACTGACAGGCCTCAGCTGATTTCTGGGGAGGGAGTTTCAGATTTCCACTACAAAACCTTCAAGTGAAGCACTCCCTGGCCTGATACCACTCTCAAGAGGCCCAGTTGCACTTTCAAGATTATGATCATTTATTCTGAATCACCATACCAAAGGAAATAGTATCTCTCTCATACCTCATCAGCTTCCCCCAAAAAGTCAAACACCTCAATCAGATCATAACTCACTATTGAACACTCAAGGGAACGTAAGCCTCACAATTTAGTCTTTTCGAGTCCGATTTTATTCTGATGAATCTGATTGCCCCCACCCCAAGGTCAGTATTCCTTTTGGAAGAGTGGTGTTCAAAATGGGATCCAACCTGAGTATTAGGGAAGGGTCAGCAGGAGGAATAAGTCCCAGGTTCTCTGCTGCATCTGTGGAGGTGAAGTAAAAGCTAGAAAACCAAGACCAGCACCAAGGGCAAAAAACTCTAGGGGAGGATAATTCACTCTGTATGGAAGGAGATGGCAGAGATAGTTGGTGTAACATCCAGATACCAGAAATGTTGGGGGCGCAGGGTTTAGTGGGAGGGAGGAACTGAAGGAGCTCAATATTAGCAGAGAAATGGTGTTGGGGAAATTAATGGGATTGATAAATCCTCAGGGCCTGATAATCTACATCCCACAGCACTTACGAAAGTGGCTCTAGAAATAGTGGATGCATTGGTAGCCATCTTCCAGGATTTTATAGACTCTGGAACAGTTCCTGAAAATTGGAGGATAGCTAATGTAACTCCACTATTTAAAAAGGGAGGTAGAGAGAAAACAGGGAATTATAGACCAGTAAGCCTGACGTCAGTGGTGGGGAAAATTCTAGAATCCATTATCAAAGATTTTATAGCAGAGCACTTAGAAAATAGTGGCAGGATCGGACAGAGTCAACATAGATTTATGAAGGGGAAATCATGCTTGACAAATCTATTGGAAATCTTCGAGGGTATAACTAGTAGAGTTGACGAGGGGGAGCCAATGATGTACATTGGACTTTCAGAAGACTTTTGACAAAATCCCGTTTAAGAGATTAGTGTGTAAAATTAAAATGCGTAGGATTAGGGGTAGTGTATTGAGATGAATAGAAAACTGGTTGGCAGACAAGAAACAAAGAGTAGGAATTAATGGGTCTTTTTCAAATTGGCAGGCAGTGACCAGTGGGTACCACAGGGATTGGTGCTAGTACCCCAGCTATTCAGAATATATATTAATGATTTAACTGAGGGAACAAAATGTAATATCTCCAAATTTGCAGATGGCACCAAGTCGGGTGGCGGGTGACCTGTGAGGAGAATGCAAGGATCCTTCAGTGTGATTTGGACAAGTTGTGTGAGTGGGCAAATTAATGGCAGATACAGTATAATTTGGAGAAATGTGAGGTTATCCAATTTGGTAGCAAAAACGAGAAGGCAGACTATTATCTGCATGGCCATAAATTAGGAGAGGGGAATGTGCAATGAGACCTGGGTGTCCTCGAACACCAGTCACTGAAGGTAAGCAGGCAGGTACAGCAGGCGGTAAAGAAGGCAAATGGTATGTTGGCCTTCGTAGCAAGAGGATTCGAGCATAGAAGCAGGGATGTTTTGCTGCAATTGTACAGGGCCTTGGTGAGGCCACGCCTGGAATATTGTGTGCCACTTTGGTCTCCTTATCTGAGGAACGAGGTTCTTGCTCTAGAGGGAGTGCAGTGAAGTTTTACTAGACTGATTCCTGGGATGGCTGGACTGACATATGGGCAGAGATTGAATTGGTTAGGCTTGTATTCGCTGGAATTCAGAAGAATGAGGGGGGATCTCATAGAAATCTATAAAATTCTCACAGGACTAGACAGGGTAGATGCAGGAATGATGTTCTCGATATGGCTGTGTCGAAAACCAGGGGTCACAATCTGAGGGCACGGGGTAGACCATTAATGACAGAGATGAGGAGAAATTTCTTCACCCAGAGAGTGGTCGGCCTGTGGAACTCATTGCCACAGCACGTAGTTCGGCCAAAACATTATATGTTTTCAAGAAGCAATTAGATATAGCTCTTAGGGTGAAGGGGATCAACGGATATGGGGGGAAAGTGGAATGAGAATATTGAGTTCGATGATCAGCCATGATCAAAATGAATGGCGGAGCAGGCTCGAAGGGCTCCTATTTTTCACGTTCCTACACATCATCTCAAGGACTACCAAAAGTGGCGAATAACTTCACATGAGTAGCAAAGTATAGGTTCTGTTGCCAGTACACATTGTGATAGCCCTCACAAGGACCACAGGGCATTTCTGATTGATCTCCCCACGGATCCTCAATAAACGAGAGGAGCTGAGTGTAGAAGATGGCATCATCCTGTGGGGAGTTTGAATAGTCGTACCCTACCCAGGTCGCTGCCCAATCCTGATGGAATTACACATTGGACACCCCAGGGTATCCAAGATGAAAATACTTACAAGGAACTATGTCTGGCGGCTGAGGCTCGATAGAGACATCGAGAATCTGGTGAAGCAGTGCTCCTTGTGCCAGGAGAACAGAATCTCCCACCTTCGGCCTCTTTGCACCCAAAGGAATGGCCAGGAAGACTATGGGTACGGGTGCACGTGGACGTCGCTGGTCTGTTCTTGGGATCAGTCTACACAGATACATTAATGGCGTTCAAAAGGTATCTCGACAAATACATGGATAGGATGGGCATAGAGGGATACGGCACTAGGAAGTGCTGAAGGTTTTGGCCAAGGGTGATATCATGACCAGTATAGGCTTGGAGGGCCGAGTGGCCTGTTCCTGTGCTGTATTGTTCTTTGTTCTTAATATGGTCAATGCCCAATCAAAATGGTTAGAAGTACATTGCATGTCCTCCATGTCTTCTCATGCAACGATAGGAAAACTCCGGCAAAGTTTCTGTACCTATGGCATACCAGAGGTTCTTGGTACCATCTGCTAATGGTACCCCTTTTACTAGTGAAGAATTTTAGACAATCATGAAGTCGAACGGCATTAAACACATCCGAACGGCGCCATACCCATCCATTGTCTAGTGGCCTGGTCGAATGGGCAGTTCAAACATTCAAAATCGGAATGAAGAAATAGCCTGCTGGATCCCTAGATACGAAATTTGCCCAGTTTCTCTTTAATTATCGACCACGCTGCTCACAACGTCCCAAGTCGCACCAGAAGAACTGTTAATGGGACGACGACTGCGAACCAATCTCAGCCTGCCCTTTCCCAACTTTTAGGGGGGGGGGGGCGTGGGTGTGGAAGCCAGAGTAAAAGCAGGAGATCCAAAAAAGGAACTACAATATCAGAATTCCTGAAAGGACCTTCAGAACAGGAGATATAGGCTGTGTGTGGAACTTTGGAGATAGCTCACAATGAATCCCAGGAGTCATGCTGGAAATGACTGGTCTAGTTTCTTACAAAGTCAAAGTCTAAGGGAAGGTCATGACTAAAAACCTGGGCCACCTCAGAACTAGGGAACCCACTCCAGCGGGTACAATTTCAGTGGAGACAACGTCCTTAACACCCGCTGTGACTACCTCGTCGGGCAAGGGGACTCAGCCGATGGGGGACCTGAGACTCGTTTCCTCCAATAATAAAGATTTGCTGTCCAAAATGGAGACTAAGGAGATTGATCCTTCGCCAGAGGTCAGCACCGAAGACGAGTCTCTGTCTATGACCCTTCGGTGCTCAACAAGGAAGCGACTATCCCCGGTCCGCTTTATGCGCTCCCATCCAGCTACACCTGCCGCCAACAAAAGGCCTTGTGCCAAGTGATGAAAGTGACCTCATCGCGCTGGAGTGAGAGGGATGATTTGGTCTTGAGGTGGTAGGGGTGAGATAACCCTCACGAGGACCAAAGGGAATCGCTGATTGATCTCCCCGTGGGCTTCGTAGAAAATGAGTACCTGTTATGAGTAGGCGGTGGCTCGTCCAGCTGGGGCTCGTTAGCGGGGCCTTTCAACGTAATGCCCAGACCCGGACCGGCAGTTCTCGATTGAACTTGGATGGGAATTTTTTTTGTGTGCCTTGGTAGCGGCTTTATTTTCAGTTTAAAATAAACCAGTTTGCCTTTCACTCTGTACCTCCTGGAATTATTACACATATCTAGCATTCATGTAGCCTTCACTAAGCTCCTTACCTATTCTACTCTGTATTTGAGTTTTAGAGAAACTCGTTAACACAAAGAGCAGCAGGAGCATAAACCATTTGCAATTATGTATCACCTTAAATGTTGAAAATTTCACCAGGCACTTCACAAATGCAAACTCAGGCAAAAAATTGAAGGCATTAGCAAGGATTACTGAAAATTGTCTGATAGAAATTTGATTGGAAAGAAAGGATGTGGGAGAGAGGTGGGAAGCTGATTACTATAATGTAGGTGTGTGTGTGTCTCACCCCATGCTCTTGGAGGATTACACAGGAGTGGGGGAACTGAATGAAGGTTAAGCTAATTAATGTATCTCGCCGACTGCACAATGTTTTGTTCCTGAAGAGATTTTCTCTAGTTTCCAAATTACTGCCTTTGTATCTTCAGAATTGTTCAATATTCCTCACAGCTCAACCCTAAATACAAACTGCAACCATTGGTGGCTCATTCCCCCACTCCACCTTCCCATACGATCCAACAATCCCCACCAGAAAGGACAAATAAACAGAGAAGAAGATGAAGTGGAAAAGAGACCAAAAACTGCAGAATATGAGTTTCTGTCTGTGTCTATTTTCAGTTTAACAAAATCTTAATTCCTGTTGCTATTTGGTCAACTCCTCTGTATGCAATAAATAAAATAAGACAAATTGCTTATGTAAACAAATTGCGCTATCCCCCGACTTTTACTGCTGTCGCTGGCCCTAGGACCGGCCGTTACTCCCCGACAATGCCGTTCCCGAACGGGAGCTTTCCAATGTGCGGCTGCCTCCCGCCCGCCGTCACCGGAAGTCCTCTCAACATTTCTTTTTTAAAAATAAATTTAGAGTACCCAATTATTTTTTTTCCAATTAAGGGGCCAATCCACCTAACCTGCACACCTTTGGGTTGCGGGGATGAAACCCATGCAGACGCAAGGAGAATGTGCACACTCCACACGGACAGTGACCCAGGGCCGGGATTCGAACCCGGGCCCTCAGCGCCATAGGCAGCAGTATTAACCACTGCTCCACTGTGCTGCCCCATCTTCAACATTCCAAAGGAAGATAAGATCATCCTCCTTGGGGACTCAACACCAAGGTTGGAAAGGACTCAAAACTCTGGAAAGGATCAGAAAGGAAGGAGATGGGAATTGCAACTCCAATGGGTTTCTCCTGCTCAACATATGTGCAGAACACCAGCTTGTCATCACTAGCACATTGTGCTGCCAAAAAGACAAGTTCAAAACTTCCTGGAGACATCCACGATTAAAGAACTAGCACATGATTGAATTTGTCATCGTTCGATAACGAGACCAAAAGGATGCCCTCATCATCAAAGTGATGAGCAGCGCAGACAACTGCTGGACAGATCACCAGCTCACCTGCTCCTCAATGTCCATCAAACTCCATCAGAGGCAACAGAAGATGATGAAATAGCTCAGAAAAAAGATCAACGTTAAGCGGCTTCAAGAGCCAAGCATGCGAGTGAACTTCCAACAACGTCATCTTCAAATTCTCTTAAGTTTTCTTTCGAATGGAGTGGAGGAAAACTGGAAACACCTGAAGACAGCCATCATCTCAAACTGTGAAGAAACCATCAGTCACAAGACCAGGAAACACCATGACTGGTTCGTAGAGCATGACCACACCATCCAAGACCTCACTGACGAGGAGGAAAGCTCTTCGCGGCAGAAAAATTATATAACCAGCAGGGAAAAGAGGAAAGATCATTAATCAGCCAAGGTGGAGGTACAAAGACAAACTAGGGAAATTAAGAACCAATGGTGGACTGAGAAAGCTAAGGAACTGCAACGTTTTGCCTACAAGCAGGACGCCTGGGTTTTCTTCAGTGCCACCGAGACAACATATGGACCCAACACCTTAGGCTTCAAACCGGTGTGGTGTAAGGACGGAACTCTCTTGAGAGGCAGAGAAAACATTAGCCTTCAATGGAGAGAACACTTCAAAGAAGTCCTAAACCGTGATACAATCATAGATGAGGACGTGTTTGAGGAGATTCCCAGCCTCCCATCAAAGATGATCTTGAACTTCCACTAAGCACAGACAAGGTCGAAGTCGCCATTAAATCCATATAGAATGGAAAAGCCGTAGGAGTGGATGGAATATCAGCGGAGATTTTCAAACCTGAGAGGAGAAGAAATCACCCATTATCTCCATCAGCTGAACCTGAATATCTGGGGCATAGAAGAAATTCCTGCAGACCTCAGGGATACTGTCATCTCCACCAAAGCGGACTGTGAGAATACCGAGGAAATGCGTGCTCCATCGCTGGGAAGAGCATTGCCTGGATCCTTGTGAGCCTTCTCCCAGTCTCTGAAGAAATCCTTCCAGAAAGCTTCCGATCAAACTGTGGAACAGCGGACATGATTTTCACTGTTCAGCAACTTCAGGAGAAATGCCAGGAGCAACATGTATAAGTATATAAAGAGGAAGAGATAGCTAAAGTAAATATTGGCCCTTTCGAGCATGCAACTGATGAGGTAATAATGGGGAATACAGAGATGGTGGAGGCACTAAACCAATATTTTGCCTCTGTCTTCACGGTAGGGGTTAATAAAATGTTTCCAAACACTGCAATTGATGCAGAGGAACTTGGTGCAATAACCATCACTAGGGAGATGGTATTGAATAAATGAATGGGATTAAAGGCAGATTACCCTCAAGGGCCTGATGGCCTTGTTGTTGAAAACTTACCACTATTCTTGGAAGTCCCCCTATCCCAGAAAGGATCAACATTCTAAATGGTGAACAGAGTTTCTCACTCCCTGACTCCTATGCAGGCTTTGGTGGGTGCTATTCAGGTCAAACTATATTTTCAAGTTATCCCCTGGTATAACCCATACCTTCACAGAAGACTTCATCTACTTACCACTTAGTAGCATCGATCCTGGGTCCCGCATTGCTAAGTAAAGTAGTCTTTGGAATAACCACTGTTTCAGGATAAATTAAGTTATTTTATTATTATATTTTTTCTTTTAAAAGCTGCAATTACTGTCTTTACAGAAAAGTAAAACTATCTTGCTTCTGGATCCTTCTGGTTGGTTGAAGGGACCTTCAGGCCCATATTGACAATCAATCTTCTTTAAAGTCTGGTCTTCTTTAGATGTATTCGCTGGTGAGCTCGGTTGCTATGTCCTATCTTTCCCATGTACCGAGCTGTGAGAGCTGGCTCTGCTGGCTATCTCTGAGCTGACTCTGAGCTGACTCAGCCTCCTCTTTAAATTCTGGTCTTCCTTAGATGTATTAGCTGTTTTAGCTCGGCTACTTGGCTCTGTCCCTTTCCCGTGACCGAGCTGACTGTAAGCTGACTCTGCTTGCTTCTCTTGTTCCTTCTCTGCTTCTCTCCTCTCTCTGAGTTCTGGTAGTTCCTGCTCTGGTCTCTGGGTTTATATTCTCTTTCTAACAGTTATTACGTTTTTATGGCTTTATTGTAAAGTAACTTTTATTTCACTTGGATTGTAAAAGATTCCTTTAATCTAAATTTTTCTAACACGATTAAGTATTCATTTTGGGCATGGCCTCACCTCTCAGGTCTCTGATTACATTGTTTCTTTGTGATGTTCAAAGTTCCTTTGTGATATTCAAAAATGCTTTGGTTTCAATAGGGGTGTGAATTTTGGTTCCTGTCATTTCTATAGTTTTATTTTCCAATTGTGTCCCCAACTCATAATTTTGACTTTGATTTTGGCTTTAAATTATGTTTCTCGTAGACTGAGTCTCCAATTTTCTTTAATTTACTTGGTGTTAGCAGCATTTCACCCCTATATATTTGCCCCCCTAGTCATTCTTTTCTATCTGCTGATTTTTCTTCAATGAAGGTGTGAATCATTGCTTTTAGCGTAATGCTAAAAATCCACTTGGTTATAACTTCAAAGGTTTACATTTATCACCTAGCTCAACTGAAACCCTCATCCATGCTTTTCCAGATGCTTACTAAGATGATTACTTTCAATGAAGGTGTGAACCATTGTTTTTAGCTTCATACAAAAATCCTGTTTGTTTTGTTTGCTAAGCCTGCTTGACCAAGGCTATCTGCATTTTACAATCCTGCTCTTTGCAGCTGCTGTTAACCATTCGTGGGATCTTTCCCTGTATCCTCTCATGTTTCTCCCAGACCAGATATTGCCAGACTTCCATGTTCCAAATGACACATCTTTCCATATTATCAATTACAGCCTCCACCCTAGGGTATTAAAGGAGGTTGCAGCAGAGATTGTGGATGCATTGGTTATGATATTTCAAAATTGTCTGGATTCTGGAATGGTCCAGGTGGATTGGAAACAGTTTTGTTGTCCAGTTTTTGTCTCCTTATTGGAGGAAGGATGTGGTGGCATTGGAGGCAATTCAGAGGAGGTTCGCCAGATTGATTCTGGGGATGAAACGGTTGACATATGAGGAGACATTGAACTGTTTGGGCTTTACTCACTGGAGTTTAGAAGAATGAGGAGGGTCAGATCGAGGTAAATAAAATACTAAAAGGGATTGATAAAGAAAACATAGGAAATATTCCCCCTTGTAGGGCAATCTAGAATGAGAGGTTGCAGATATAGGTTGAGAGGCATTAGGGTTAAAATTGAGATGAGGAGGAGCTACTTCTCGCAGAGTGTGGTGAATTTGTGGAATTTGCTGCCCCATAGTGCGGTGGAGTCTGAATCATTAAGTGGTTCAAAGAAAGATATAGATATATCTCTGATAAAAAATGGGTTAAATGAAATGAAAATGAAAAGTGATATGGGGAACAGGCAGGGGGGTGGTTTCGGACCAGGACGAGATCAGCCATGAGCAGGCTCGAAGGGCTGAATTGCCTACTTCTGCTCCTATAATTATCAAGCACTCTACTTGGCTTTCATCAATCTGACCAAGGCGTTTGACTTAGTCAATCGGGAAGTGCTGTGGAAGATCCTGTCAAAAGCTGGCTGTCCAGAGAAATTCATCAACATCCTCCGACTTCTCCATGACAAGATGCCAGCAACAGTCCCCACTGACGGAAATAAGACAGAAACCTTCAAGCAGGGATGTGTCATTGCCCCCAGCCTTTTCTCCATCTTCATCATCATCATCCTTCACCTTGTCAAGACCAAGCTTCCCAGTGGGGTCGACATCATTTACAGGATGGATGAAAAGCTTTTCAACCTCAACTGGTTGAAATTCAAGAAGAAAACACCACTGACATAGTCTTCAGTGTTATCCTGCTGTCATTACGCTGTTTGTCAATTACATTGTTTATGGTTAAGCAAAACAGATGATTGGTATTATTTCTGTTTGAGCACATATAGACAGGGGATGGTTGGGACACTGGGTCATGTGTCAGGAGAGCTGTGAGACTGAACAAGTCAATGAACACTCTTAGTAAAGAAAAGCTCGATGTCTTGGTTTTACCAACCAGCTTATATCCTACTAACACTCAACCTCAACCTGCTAAAGGCTAAAACTAATATAATCATAGAATTTACAGTGCAGAAAAAGGCCATTCGGCTCATCGAGTCTGCACCGGCCCTCGGAAAGAGCACCCTGACCAAGTCCACACCTCCACCCTATCCCTGTAACCCCACCTAACCTTTTTTGGACACTAAGGGCAATTTAGCATAACCAATCCATCTAACCGGCACATCTTTGGACTGTGGGAGGAAACAATATTAGGCGGGAACTGAAGAACATAGATCGGGGGCGGATGTTTGAGGGCAAATCAACATCTGACATGTGGGAGGCTTTCAAGTGTCAGTTGAAAGGAATTCAGGACCGGCATGTTCCTGTGAGGAAGAAGGATAAATACGGCAATTTTCGGGAACCTTGGATGACGAGAGATATTGTAGGCCTCATCAAAAAGAAAAAGGAGGCATTTGTCAGGGCTAGAAGGCTGGGAACAGATGAAGCCTGCGTGGAATATAAGGAAAGTAGGAAGGAACTTAAGCAAGGAGTCAGGAGGGCTAGAAGGGGTCACGAAAAGTCATTGGCAAATAGGGTTAAGGAAAATCCCAAGGCTTTTTACACGTACATAAAAAGCAAGAGGGTAGCCAGGGAAAGGGTTGGCCCACTGAAGGATAGGCAAGGGAATCTATGTGTGGAGCCAGAGGAAATGGGTGAGGTACTAAATGAATACTTTGCATCAGTATTCACCAAAGAGAAGAAATTGGTAGATGTTGAGTCTGGAGAAGGGTGTGTAGATAGCCTGGGTCACATTGAGATCCAAAAAGACGAGGTGTTGGGTGTCTTAAAAAATATTAAGGTAGATAAGTCCCCAGGGCCTGATGGGATCTACCCCAGAATACTGAAGGAGGCTGGAGAGGAAATTGCTGAGGCCTTGACAGAAATCTTTGGATCCTCACTGTCTTCAGGGGATGTCCCGGAGGACTGGAGAATAGCCAATGTTGTTCCTCTGTTTAAGAAGGGTATCAAGGATAATCCAGGGAACTACAGGCCGGTGAGCCTTACTTCAGTGGTAGGGAAATTACTGGAGAGAATTCTTCGAGACAGGATCTACTCCCATTTGGAGGCAAATGGACGTATTAGTGAGAGGCAGCATGGTTTTGTGAAGGGGAGGTCGTGTCTCACTAACTTGATAGAGTTTTTCGAGGAGGTCACTAAGATGATTGATGCAGGTAGGGCAGTGGATGTTGTCTATATGGACTTCAGTAAGGCCTTTGACAAGGTCCCTCATGGTAGACTAGTGCAAAAGGTGAAGTCACACGGGATCAGGGGTGAGCTGGCAAGGTGGATACAGAACTGGCTAGGTCATAGAAGGCAGAGAGTAGCAATGGAAGGATGCTTTTCTAATTGGAGGGCTGTGACCAGTGGTGTTCCACAGGGATCAGTGCTGGGACCGTTGCTATTTGTAGTATATATAAATGATTTAGAGGAAAATGTAACTGGTCTGATTAGTAAGTTTGCAGACGACACAAAGGTTAGTGGAATTGCGGATAGCGATGAGGACTGTCAGAGGATACAGCAGGATTTAGATTGTTTGAAGACTTGGGCGGAGAGATGGCAGATGGAGTTTAATCCGGACAAATGTGAGGTAATGCATTTTGGAAGGTCTAATGCAGGTAGGGAATATACAGTGAATGGTAGAACCCTCAAGAGTATTGAAAGTCAAAGAGATCTAGGAGTCCAGGTCCACAGGTCACTGAAAGGGGCAACACAGGTGGAGAAGGTAGTCAAGAAGGCACACTGCATGCTTGCCTTCATTGGCCGGGGCATTGAGTATAAGAATTGGCAAGTCATGTTGCAGCTGTATAGAACCTTAGTTAGGCCACACTTGGAGTATAGTGTTCAATTCTGGTCGCCACACTACCAGAAGGATGTGGAGGCTTTAGAGAGGGTGCAGAAGAGATTTACCAGAATGTTGCCTGGTATGGAGGGCATTAGCTATGAGGAGCGGTTGAATAAACTCTGTTTGTTCTCACTGGAACGAAGGAGGTTGAGGGGCGACCTGATAGAGGTCTACAAAATTATGAGGGGCATAGACAGAGTGGATAGTCAGAGGCTTTCCCCCGGGGTAGAGGGGTCAATTACTAGGGGGCATAGGTTTAAGGTGAGAGGGGCAAGGTTTAGAGTAGATGTACGAGGCAAGTTTTTTACGCAGAGGGTAGTGGGTGCCTGGAACTCGCTACCAGAGGAGGTGGTGGAAGCAGGGACAATAGTGACATTTAAGGGGCGTCTTGACAAGTACATGAATAGGATGGGAATAGAGGGATACGGACCCAGGAAGTGTAGAAGATTGTAGTTTAGTCGGGCAGCATGGTCGGCACGGGCTTGGAGGGCCGAAGGGCCTGTTCCTGTGCTGTAATTTCTTTGTTCTTTGTTGGAGCACTCGGAGGAAACCCACGCAGACATGGGGAGAACGTATAGACTCCGCACAGACAGTGAACCAAGCCAGGAATCGAACCTGGGACCCTGGAGCGGTGAAGCAACTGTGCTAACCACCGTGCTACCGTGCTGCCCCATAATCACCATTTCCGTAATAGAACCACAGTATGCTGATGATGCACAAATTAGTGCTCACTGAAGAAGAACTACAACAGATATTTGTTCTTTTCACGGAAGCCCATGAGAGCATTGGACTTTCCACAAACACCATAAAGACCTAGGTCCTTTACCAACTTCCAATTCAATACCTTTAATTCAGGTTCATGGTGAAGTGTTGGATAATGTCCTTCACTTCCCATTTCTTCGAAGTTCTCTATCTCAAAAAGCTGACATTGGATACACAGGTGCAGCACTAAATCCAATGGATATCTCAGTCTATGGTAAATGACATACTCAAGTTTTCAAGATTCGTGATGTCAGACTACATTCAGTCTATCAGGAAGTAGTTTCCCCCAGGCTTCTCTATGGTTGCTGAGGCTTGGATATCTTACAGTTCATAGAATTAGAATCATAGAATTTACAGTGCTGAAGTAGGCCATTTAGCCCATCGAGTCTGCACCGGCCCTTTGGAAAGAGCACCCCACCGAAGCCCACAACCCCGCCCTATCCCCGTAACTCAGCAACCCCACCCAACCTTTTTGGACACTAAGGGCAATTTAGCATGGCCAATCCACCTAACCTGCACATCTTTGGTCTGTGGGAGGAAACCATGCAGACACGGGGAGAACGTGCAGACTCCGCAGACAGTGACCCAATGTGGGAATCGAACCTGGGACCCTGGAGCTGTGAAGCAACTGTGCTACCCACTGTGCTACCGTGCCCCCCTCCATAACAAGGCCTGAGAACAATATAATTAGCGCTATCTTAGAAAGATCTTGCAAATCAGGAGCAAACATGATTATCCTCCAAAACACAGACATGCCAAGTATTGAGGTAATGTCAATCTCACATCAGCTGAGATGGATGGGATATGTTGTCAGAATGCCTAATTCAAGGTTACCCAAAAAGGTGCTCTACTTAGAGAAACGCCAAGGAGCTCATTCAGATGGGGGGTAAAGGAAATGCTTCAAAGTCAACCTCAAACCTCCAAGATGGTCTGGACTATTAACTTCGTCATATTGTTGTACCTTAATGCCCAATTGTGACCAAAGTGGTGATCCATCATCAAAAATGGTGTAAAGAACTTACAATCAAAAGAGCAGCCAGTGAGAGACAATGGCGAGAGAGATGGAAAGAGAGGGCAGCTGCTCAAGCCAACATTTTGCCACCACCTCTGCTGGCTGACAACTGTTGTCCTCGTTGTAGGAGAGCTTGCAAAGCTGAAATAGGACCCATAAACATCTGAAAACCCACATCAAACACTGGCACCTCACTTAAACCCAGCCATCCGCAAGGAGCAATCCTCCTCAACAAAGGAGATTGCCAAAAATTATGATGATGAAACTTTCTGGTCGTCAAAATCATTCCCACCTCATCAGAGCAATGTAAACCTGCATATATATTAGTGCCAGTCACTCTATTAATTCATGGAATTTTAACCATGTGATAAGTAACAGGTGTCCAGGTCACTGAAAGGGGCAACACAGGTGGAGAAGGTAGTCAAGAAGGCATACGGCATGCTTGCCTTCATTGGCCGGGGCATTGCGTACAAAAATTGGCAAGTCATGTTGCAGCCGTATAGAACCTTAGTTCGGCCACAGTTGGAGTCTGGTGTTCAATTCTGGCGCCACACTACCAGAAGGATATGGAGGCTTTAGAAAGGGTGCAGAAGAGATTTACCAGGATGTTGCCTGGTATGGACGGCATTAGCTATGAGGAGAGGTTGAATAAACTTGGTTTGTTCTCACTGGAATGACGGAGGTTGAGGGGCGACCTGATATTGGTCTCCAAAATTATGAGGGGCATAGACAGAGTGGATAATCAGAGGCTTTTTCCCAGGGTAGAGGGGTCAATTACTAGGGGCATAGGTTTAAGGTGCGAGGGGCAAGGTTTAGAGGAGATGTACGAGGCAAGTTTTTTTTACACAGAGGGTAGTGGGTGTCTGCAACCTGCTGCCTGAGGAGGTGGTGGAAGCAGGGACGATAGTGACATTTAAGGGGCATCTTGACAAATACCTGAATAGGATGGGAATAGAGGGATACAGACCCCGGAAGTGTAGAAGATTTTAGTTTAGACGGGCAGCATGGCCGGCACAGGCTTGGAGGGCCGAAGGGCCTGTTCATGTGCTGTACTTTTCTTTGTTCTTTGTAACAAAAATACCTGAAAATATGGTATCATAAAGTAGTGAGCAGAGCTGAGTCACTCATGTTGTAAAACCATCAACGCAGGCTGCCCTGAAACAAAGTTGGGATTGTTGGTCAGAATTTTTCTGTTCTATAAAATGCCAATTCGCTTTACTTCATTTTTTCATTCAGAATTATTACATTGAAATTTTCATTATAAATATTGATGTGACAATCTATTTGTGATAACTCAAAGCTACTTCAAAATCCAAAAATGTTAATTAGGTTAAGTGAATAAAACAATCAAGTGGGAAATTGATCCTTAAATTAAATTATGAAATTATTTAAATTTTGCAGCATTGAATACAGTATAAATTATATTCAAATTGTGACAACAGGAAGTAAGGTTTCTGAACAGGAAGTGAGCATTGTTGCAAAACGTAGGTTTTCTGACCAGCATATGTGTCTCACACTTTAGGCTACAAATGCAAAAGTACATACAAAAAGAAACAAGTAATTTCACCCAATGTGTCTGACTTTGATAAGTTGACATATTTCCCGAAGTCAGGAGCTTTCTTTCCTTAATTAAACTGGGAAAATGACAATGTTCCTGAGTGTGTTTGGACATGTCAGTAGTGTAAATAGCCTCCTTTAAGAGTGCACCACTGAAAATAATCAAATGGAGTTGAATCAAACTAATTGAAGATTGACATGCATTAGATATTTCATTATTTCAACTGATAATGCAATGAATGTCCTGCAGTGTCCCCCAGTTGCGAAAGACCTGCAGCAAACAATGCATCCAAGTCCATCTGGCTAACGACATGTCTGTGTAAGAAAGGAGCAACATACCCTGGTGCAGGTAGTGAGGATTTTCAAGTATCTGCCAACCTATTCAATAACAGCAACTTGCATTTATATAGCGATTTAAATGTCCCTCGATGCTTCATGGGAGCGTCATCAGACAAAGTGCAACATCAGACCACAGAAAGAGCTATTTGAACCAGTGACCTGAAATTGGTCAAAGAGATTTGTTTTATGGAACATTTTAATATCACAAACGAGAGCTACACAGGCACAAGAGATAGAACAGGGGAATGCCAGAGCTCAAGATCTAGGTAACTGAAGGCATGGCCAGCTGTCAGACCTGCTGAGATTTTCCAGAATTTTCTGTTTGTTTCAGATTCCAGCATCCACAGTAATTTACTTTTCTGACCAGCAATGGCCCGGAGCGATTAAAATTGGGAATGCACAAAAGGCCAGAAATGGGGGAGCAGCGAGAGCTTGGAGGATGAACCCATTTTAAACAATTAGCTTCATTAACCGCCGTCTGTTTCAAAATTGCTAATTTTCTAGCAACAATCAAAATTATCACCTCCCCATATCTTCTGAGGAGGAAAATTAGCAGAAACGTGAAGTGCAAATAAATACAATAGAAGATTTGAATGTTATTGGTGTCAAACAAAATATGCCTAGATTGGTTCCAGTCAATAGATGTGATTGCAGGGGTAGAAATACACCCACCCCACCAACCAAATAAGTGAGTCATGAGGAAAGAGAGAAAGGCAGTCTCGCTTCTAAGTAATGCGATTGTGAAGATAATTTATTCCAGGAAGGTTGGCTGAGCAAATAGTTCCCTCAAACCATTTCTGGCCCCACCTCAGAAGCTCTGAACATTTTGAGGCAGACAGTAACAAGATGCTTGACAGATCTTTTTGAGGCAAGAAAGTAATTCTGTGCATCATATTGCATATATGCGAGGACTTTCAGGGCGGCACGGTGGCACAGTGGTTAGCGTTGATGCCTCACGGCGCTGAGGACCCAGGTTCGATCCTGGCCCTGGGGCACTGCCTGTCTGGAGTTTGCACATTCTCCCCGTGTGTGTGTGGATTTCACCCCCACAACCCAAAGATGTGCAGGTTAGGTGGACTGGCTACGCAAAATTGTCCCTTAATTGGGAAAAAAAGAAATAATAATAAATGGGTACTCTAAATATATTTAAAATATATATATATATGGGATGGCTTTACTTGAATACAATATCAAAACTATAATCGTACTTTGCTATTTTTTTCTCCCAAGCTAAAAGCTCTTACAATTTAAAGGTTTTTTAATAAACATGCACTACAAGAAGTGCAAGCATAGTAACTCCTTTACTTGGTTTTAAAATAATTTTACTGGCGTTATATTATTTGTAAATATTTAGGAGCTGGATTATTATTTACATGTGGATCCAAAATGCCTCATCGCTCACCACACCACGACAGTGAAGTCACTCGTTTTGTGTATAAAAATGTGATTATTTTGAACTTTTGGGAAATTCAATGGGGTGCCACTTATTCCATAATTGGCAGATGGAGTCATCATTATTATCATCTTCACTGTTATTAAGGATGCATCAGTCACAGGCCAAAGAACCAAGATGATCTTTAAAATTCGGATGACATTAAGTTTTCAAAGCACTTTAAATAAGCAAACTACTTAATCAGTGTTGCATTAAAATTTCTTTGCCGGGATACAATTTTATTTTAAGAAATACATTTTAATTAAGGACAGGGCTCAGAGAGATTCTACCAGTAACCAGCCAGTCACCCTTGAGCCAAAGGGAAGGTAATGAATTCCAATAAACTGGAGACATGTTGCACACAATTCACCCCGAATATGATCTGAAATCTTATATTCTGGACGCTTTTAAGGCCAAACAATTATAATAAATTAAACAAACTCAGGGTCAAATTAAAAGGAGCTGCTCCTGATAGTGGCACTGCCCAAACAAAACAAAGAGCAATGGAAACTTGATGAACATCAATTCAAAGTGAGGTTCAGAGGGTTGCTAAAGTACTCCAGCCTCTGCGGTGCCCATTGGGCATGGAAAGCTATATTGGTGCCAGTGGACACTACACGCTCCCTCACCCGGCCGCGAACATAGCTGCAAAAGAGGGGCAGACAGTCTGGCCTGACCACCCCCTCGGTGGCCCGCTGCCTGGACCTGTTTATGGTGAGTTTTCTTATACTGTGAAAGCTGGGAACCTGAAAAAAAACAGAAAGCACCCAGCAGATCAAGCAAGATCTGTGAAAAGAGGAACAAGTTAATGTTGCAGAAAAAGAACAATCTTATACTCCTGATGTCATAAAATCTATTTATCTTTCAAAATGTCGGCTCGAGCAGTGTTTTCCAAACTTTTTTTTCCAGGGACCCATTTTTACCAACTGGCCAACCTTCGGAACCCAGCCCGGCTGACGTTTGCGACCCACGCCGGCCGACGTTCGCGACCCACACCGGCCGACCTTTGCGGCCCACGCCGCCCGACTTGCGCAACCCACCATTTTCTCTTACCTTGTTTGTTGCTGACAAAAATGGAGGAAATGGTTTTGGGTCCCTTTGGCCCCCGAACTTGAAACAAAAAGGCTGCGACCATATAAAAAAAATGCGGCCGCACTGCGCATGCGCACCAATGATCGGGCACACATGCGCAGTGCAGACGGATTTTTAAAATCTGTTCCTGGCCCTTTTGAAGGCAGCTCGCAGCCGGCATTATTAAAAGCCGGCTGCTGCGCGCGGATTTGCATGATCCGAACGCCTCGACAGACGTTTCCATGACCCTGCCAACACCCGCCCGCGGCCCACCCGCGGGTCGTGCCCCTGAGTTCGACAATGCCTGGGCTAGAGTGTGGTGTAGCATGCCAATGGCGTGGATTCAATCGGTTTCTGGAACACGTTCCTCCTTGCCTTCCCCCATGCTTGACGTGGAACGGAACCCTCCAGCTTTATAACCACTTGTCTCGCTAAAGGGAGAGATGCCCGTGGCTATGCATAATCACCTTATTCAGTGATGTACCATCAATTACGAGACGAGAATGGTGAAACAATCAAGGCTTTATTGCACAAGATGTTGTGCCTCCTGCAGCTGGAACCAGAATGGGAGCAGTGCAGGAGAGCATATACTTTTATACCTCGCCTGCTGGGAGGAGCCAGCAGGCTGGGATTTACAGTGGTACCTGTAATACATGCAATGTGTTACCAGTGGTGTTTACCACATTCAGCAAACAAGTCATGCAAAATGAGCTGCAGGGATTACAACATCTATGTGCAGAATTTGGCTGCAGGGGCTGGAAAATGATCACAACATTGCAGAAAGAAGGGGTAACAGAACAGCAAAATTTGGAAATGGTCGATTGGTCCGAATTGGATTTACATTTTAAGGCGTACAAGACAGTTCGTACCAGCACCAGTCGGCCACGTCCAAGTTGCTGGTAGTTGAAATGATTGCAAACATGAATGATGTGGTGCAGCTACAGTACATGCAACACTGGCCACAGCCGCCAGCAGCAGCAACAACAAAAATGATGATGATGATTGACAGCGCCGGCTCGCGCAGCCCGGACTTCGCTTCCTGCAGCCCCACCTGCCAGTGCCCCAACCCCAGCCTTGCTTAGGTGCCTCTTTCACTGCCTGACTGCCAGAGCCCAGCTCGGACGACGTGGCCTCCCTCTCGTCACCGGGGCGCGAGTGGCCTCGGTGCCGTCGCTGTGGCGTCGCCACCGCCGGTGGCCCGTCCCTGGCCGCCACCGCTGTCTGTCGTGCGAGGCCCCGGCAGGCAGGCGGTGGCGCGCCCGGGGCTGCGGTTGCTGTGGGGGAGGGGAGAGGGCGGCTTGGCGGGGAAGATGTCCGCCACTCTCCTCTCGCCCATCGTAGATTATTACAACGATGAGGAGGAGCTGGACAGCGTGGACGAGGAGGACGACCGCAGCATCCGGGCCCGCGACTCGGACGAAGGTGAGTCTCGATGCAAAACCGGAGTGTGAAACGAGAAGGCGGGCGGGCGGTTGTCGCCGCCTGACGGCGGGGCCTCATGCAGCGAGAGTGGGGACCGGTGGAGGGACGGAGGGGAGGCTGTTCGCTTGAAGCCGGTGTCACAGAGAGAGATCCGGAGGCGTTGCTTATAAAATGGATGACTTGTTTACATCTTGTTCTGAGGATGAGAAGGTGAGGAGGAAGAGAACCAGCACAAACTTTCAGAACGTCTGTTGGGGACAGAGGAACAGGCTGCCAGCCACTTTCCTCCCTGAAATGTTACATGTACTTTCAAACTCCTCTTATCATCATGGAACAATTCAAACCCCTCATTCCCCCCCCCCCCCCCCATAAAGTAGGCCTACGTTTTACACTTTGCAAGCTCCAGCCGATTCCAGGATGTGGGAAAGTTTGAGAGCCGGTTTAGCTCTGGATGTATTACAGAACAAACGAATTGTCCTGGGCTTTTCCTTACTCCTTCCCACTCCAAGCAAAGTTTAAGGCAGAATTACATGAGTACTTTGTTATCATCCAGGCATTGGTCAAGTATCTGTGAACCTAGATATTGATGGTCAGTGAAGGGCATGTCACTTGGCGTCTACACTGTGTGTATGTAGCAAGGTTTTCTGGACATAATCAAGACTCAACTGAAATCCTAGTTGAATTTCTTCTCTCTGAGTGCCGTTTGCATTTATGTAGCATCATTTGTCTATTAGAAACATCCAAAATAATTTTATATACAGTAAATTACTTTGAAATTTCAGGCGTAGGCAAATATAACCAGTGTGTTGACAGCAAAATGGATTGCCAGTTGCTTATTTTAGTGATAATTGTCAAGGGGGTAATATTAACCAATGCTTTCCTACATTTTGAAAAATGCTACTGCACTTTTAATGTCCACCTGAACTGTGGAAACAGGCAAATGTGATTCAGAGGAGAAATCACTCTGACACTGCAACACTCCTGAAGTACCTAACTTGTATGCCAGACTAGATGATGATGGGGTAGGAAAATGAGCAAAACTGGGAGCAAAAGGCATCTATGCTCACAGTGGAGGAAGAGCTTAAACTACTAGCTGTGCAAGGGAAGCCTTAATATTCAATCACGGGGAAGAGCCTATTGAATTTGATATGCAGTTTTTATAAGATGAGAAAATGAGATTTGAGGTGGATAAATAGCCAGGACCTGAGGTTGCCTCCATAAGGTATGCATTAGTAATCTTTGAAAGTGCACTTAATTCTGCAATGGGTTGAAAAATTACAAGTATTTTTTTTATTCAATCATGGGACGTGGGCACCACAGGCTGGGCCAGCATTTATTACCCATCCTTAATTGCCCTTGAGGGCAGTTAAGAGTCAACCATGGACTCACATGTAGGCCAGACCATGTAAAGACGGCAGATTTCCTCCCCCAAAGGACGTTAGTGAACCAGATGTTTTTTTTTACGACAATTGACAATGGTTTCATGGTCATCATTAGACTTTTAATTCCAGATTTTTATTGAATTCGAATTTCACTGTCTGCAGTGGCGGTATTTGAACCTGGGTCCCCAGAGCATTACCCTCTGGTTTACTAGTCCAGTGTCAGTACCACTATGTCACCGCTGCCTCTTCATTATTTAAGAAGAGAGTATGAAATAAACTGTACAAGTACAAACTTGTCTGAAATTTCTGGACAAAGCACATGGTGACAGATTGACTGAGCAAGTAACTAAATTTGAGCTGATCTTAAAAGTCAGCATGGATTTATAAAGAGTGTGTCTTGTCTAACCAATGAAGTTGAATTGTTTTGTAGGTTACGATTGTTGTAAATAAGGGAGTGTCTATGGATGTTAGTTATGCGCAGTGTAAGAAGGCATTTAATAAGGTATACAAGAATGGTAACAAATTGAAAATACAAACAGTTTGGATGCAATCTCTTGACAAGGATAAGAAATTGGTTTAAATGACAGTGGAAGTAATGAGTATGTACTCTTAATTGGCAGAATGTGACAAATGGTATTCCACTGAGATCTGTACTGGGGCCTCCACTTTTCACCATATTTATCAATGGCTCGGATGAATGAATAGAAAGTTGAATATCGAAGTTTGCAGATAATACCATGTTTTAAAAGAAAAACATTTTTTTTTTAAATTAAAGGTTTTCATAAAATATCAATAACAAAATGAGAAAGAAAAAACAACCCAACAGGGTTAAGTACAAAACACAATCTAGAAAAACAAACCCCCAAACCCCTCCCTCTGTACATAAATAATAAATTAACATTAACACCCCGACTTAACACAACAGGTGTATACACCCCCTCAGACCCTCCGGTGTAAATAACATAAACAAAAATGAAGTAAACCCCCCCCCCCCCCCCCCCCCCCGAGCTGCTGCTGCCATCGACCAATGTCTATCGTTCTGCCAGAAAGTCTAAGAACGGTTGCCACCGCCTAAAGAACCCTTGTACCGACCCTCTCGAGGCGAATTTCACCCTCTCCAATTTAATAAACCCCGCCATATCGCTGATCCAGGATTCCACGCTTGGGGGCCTCACATAGAACATAGAAAAATACAGCACAGAACAGGCCCTTCGGCCCACGATGTTGTGCCGAACCTTTGTCCTAGATTAATCATAGATTAACATTGAATTTACAGTGCAGAAGGAGGCCATTCGGCCCTTTGAGTCTGCACCGGCTCTTGGAAAGAGCACCCTACCCAAACTCAACACTTCCACCCAACACCAAGGGCAATTTGGACATTAAGGGCAATTTATCATTGGCCAATTCACCTAACCCGCACATCTTTGGACTGTGGGAGGAAACCGGAGCACCCGGAGGAAACCCACGCAAACACGGGGAGGACGTGCAGACTCCGCACAGACAGTGACCCAAGCCGGAATCGAACCTGGGACCCTGGAGCTGTGAAGCAATTGTGCTATCCACAATGCTACCGTGCTGCCCTTGAGAACAAATAAATCTACACTATCATTTTACTGTAATCCATATACCTATCCAATAGCTGCTTGAAGGTCCCTAATGTTTCCGACTCAACTACTTCCACAGGCAGTGCATTCCATGCCCCCACTACTCTCTGGGTAAAGAACCTACCTCTGATATCCCTCCTATATCTTCCACCTTTCACCTTAAATTTATGTCCCCCTGTAATGGTTTTTTCCACCCGGGGAAAAAGTCTCTGACTGTCTACTCTATCTATTCCCCTGATCATCTTATAAACCTCTATCAAGTCGCCCCTCATCCTTCTCCGTTCTAATGAGAAAAGGCCTAGCACCCTCAACCTTTCCTCGTAAGACCTACTCTCCATTCCAGGCAACATCCTGGTAAATCTTCTTTGCACCTTTTCCAAAGCTTCCACATCCTTCCTAAAATGAGGCGACCAGAACTGTACACCGTACTCCAAATGTTCTCCATCTTTCCACTGAAGGAGAATCCTTCGCCGGGCCACCAGGGACGCAAAGGCCTGAATTCCGGCCTCTTTCTCCTCCTGCACTCCTGGCTCCTTGCCACCCTAAATATTGTGAGCCCCCAGCCCGGTTTGACCCTGGATCCTACCACCCTCGACACTGTCCTCGCTACGCCCTTCCAAAATTCCTCCAGCGCTGGGCATGCCAAGAACATGTGGGTGTGATTTGCTGGGCTCCCTGAGCACCTAACACACCTGTCCTCACCCCCAAAGAACCTGCTCATCCTTGTCCCGGTCATGTGTGCCCTGTGCAGCACCTTAAACTGTATGAGGCTGAGCCTCGCGCACGAAGAGGAAGAGTTCACCCTCCCTAAGGCATCTGCCCACGTTCCCTCTTCGATCTCCTCTCCCAACTCCTCCTCCCACTTACCTTTCAACTCCACCACCGAGGCCTCCTCCTGCATCACCTGGTAAGTTTCCGAGATCTTCCCCACTCCCACCCAGCCCCCCGAGAGCACCCTGTCCTGTACTGTGTGTGGCAGTAGCCGTGGGAATTCCACCACCTGCTGTCTGGCAAACACCCTTACCTGTAAGTACCTGAAGGTGTTCTCTGGGGGGAGCCCGTACTTCTCCTCCAGCTCACCCAAGCTCGCAAACTTCCTGTCCACAAACAGGTCCCCCAACTTTTGTATCCCTGCCCTGTGCCACCCCGAAAACCCTCCACCTGTTCTTCCTGGGGCGAACTGGTGGTTCCCCCGTAATGGGGTCCACACCGAGGCCCCAACTCCCCCCCCCCCCCCCCCCCCCATGCCGCCTCCACTGCCCCCAAACTTTGAGGGCCGCAACCACCACCGGGCTCATGGTATACCTCCTTGGAGGGAGCGGCAGCGGCGCCGTTGCCAGCGCCCCCAGACTCGTACCCACACAGGACGCCGTCTCCAACCTCTTCCATGCATCCCCCTCCATCAACTACTTGCGCACCATCGTCGCATTGGTGGCCCAGTAGTACCCACAGAGGTTGGGCAGCCCCAGCCCCCCCCATCTCTACTCTGCTCCAGGAACACCCTTCTCACCCTCGGAGTCCCTCGCGCCCACACAAACCCCATTATGTTAACCCGCCTGAAAAAAGCCTTCGGGATAAACACGGGGAGGCACTGGAACAGGGACAAAAGCCTTGGGAGCACCGTCATTTTGATTGACTGCTCCATCCTCCTCCTCCTGCATCACCTGGTAAGTTTCCGAGATCTTCCCCACTCCCACCCACCCCCCCCGAGAGCACCCTGTCCTGTACTGTGTGTGGCAGTAGCCACGGGAATTCCACCACCTGCCGTCTGGCAAACGCCCTTACCTGTAAGTACCTGAAGGTGTTCTCCGGGGGGAGAGTACCCGCCAAGGACAGCGGCAATGCGTCCCACCTCTTGAACTCCTCCATTTGCTCCACCAGCCTTGTAAAGTTAAGCCTATGCAAGGCCCCCCAGCTCCTGGCTTCCTGTACCCCCAAATATCTGAAGCTCCTCTCCGCCCTTTTTAGTGGGAGCTCGCCAATCCCCCTCTCCTGGTCCCCGAGCTGAACTACGAACAGCTCGCTCTTCCCCATTTGAGCTTGTATCCCGAAAAGTCCCCGAATTCCCTAAGGATCCTCATTACCTCTGGCATTCCTCCCACCGCATCCGCCACATACAGCAGCAGGTCGTCCGCATAAAGCGACACCCTATGCCCCGCCCCACCCCGCACCAACCCCCTCCAGTTCCTCGACTCTCTCAGTGCCATAGCCAAATGTTCAATCGCCAGTGCGAAGAGCAGGGGGGGGACAGGGGACACCCCTGTCTCGTCCCTCGGTGCAACCAAAAGTACTCCGACCTCCTCCTATTTGTGGCCACACTCGCCATCGGGACCTCATACAACAGCCTAACCCACCTGACAAACCCCTCCCCAAACCCGAACCTCTTCAGCACCTCCCACAGGTACCCCCACTCCACCCTATCGAAGGCTTTCTCAGCGTCCATCGCCACCACTATCCCCGCCTCCCCCTTTCTCGCCGGCATCATGATAACGTTCAAAAGCCTCAGCACATTCGCATTCAACTGTCTCCCCTTCACAAACCCTGTCTGGTCTTCATGGATGATCTGCGGCACTCAATCCTCGTAGCTAAGACCTTCGCCAGCACCTTGGCATCTATATTTAGCAAGGAAATCGGTCTGTAAGACCCACATTGCAGGGGATCCTTGTCCCGCTTCAGGATCAAGGAGATCAGTGCCCGGGACATCGTCGGGGGTAAAGCCCCCCCCCCCTTGCCTCATTAAAGGTCCGAACTAACAGCGGGCCCAACAGGTCCATTTATTCTTTATAGAACTCGGCTGGGAAACCGTCCGGCCCCGGTGCCTTCCCTGCCTGCGTGCTTCCTATCCCTTTGATCAGCTCCTCCAGCCCAATCGGGGCCCCCAGTCCCACCACCAGTCCCTCTTCCACCTTTGGAAAGCTCAATTGGTCCAGGAAACGGCCCATCCCCCCCCTCCTCCTGTGGGGGCTCGGATCGGCACAATTCCTCGTAGAAGTCCCTGAAGCCCCCATTGATGCCAACCCCACTCCGCACCACGCTCCCTCCCCTGTCCTTAACTCCCCCGATCTCCCTAGCTGCGTCCCGCTTCCGAAGCTGATGCGCCAGCGTCCGACTTGCCTTTTCCCCATACTCATAAATCGCCCCCTGGGCCTTCCTCCACTGCACCTCCACCTTCCTGGTGGTCACCAGGTCGAATTCAGCCTGGAGGCTGCCCCTCTTCCTCAACAATCCTTCCTCAGACTCTTCCGCGTACCTCCTGTCTACCCTCACCATCTCCCCCACCAGCCTCTCCCTCTCCCTCCGCTCCTTGTGGGCCCGAATGGAGATCAGCTCTCCCCTCGCCACCGCCTTCAGTGCCTCCCATACCATCCCCACTCGGACCTCGTTGGTCTCCAAGTACCTCTCTATACTTCCTCGGACCCGCTCTCTCACCACCTCGTCCACCAACAGCCCCACCTCCAAGCGCCACAACGGGCGCTGGTCCCTCTTCTCCCCCATCTCCAAGTCCACCCAATGCAGGGTGTGGTCCGAAATGGCTATTGCCGAATACTCGGTATCCTCTACTCTCGCTATCAGCGCCCTACTCAAAATGAAAAAGTCGATTTGAGAATAAGCCTTATGGACATGTGAGAAGAATGAAAATTCCCTAGCCCCCGGCCTTGCAAATCTCCAAGGGTCTACCCCTCCCATTTGGTCCATAAATCTCCTCAGCACTCTAGCCGCTGCCGGCTTCCTACCCGTCCGAGACCTGGAGCGATCCTGTGCCGGATCCAACACCGCGTTAAAGTCTCCCCCCATTATTAGGCCCCCCACTTCCATATCGGATCCGACCCAACACGCGCTGCATAAAACCCGCATCGTCCCAGTTCGGGGCATACACATTGACCAGTACCACCTTCTCTCCCTGCAGCTTGCCACTAACCATTACGTACCTACCGCCATTATCTGCCACAATGCTCGACGCCTCGAATGACACCTTCTTTCCCACCAAGATCGCCACCCCTCGATTTTTGGCATCTAGCCCCGAATGAAACACCTGACGTACCCACCCTTTCCTTAGTCTTACCTGGTCTGCCACCTTCAGGTGTGTCTCCTGAAGCATAACCACATCCGCCTTGAGCCCCTTCAGGTGCGCGAACACGCGGGCCCGCTTAACTGCCCCATTCAGTCCCCTTACATTCCAGGTTATCAGCCGGATCAGGGGGCTTCCCGCCTCCCTCCCCCGCCGACTAGCCATGACCCCTCCTCGGCCAGCCACGCGCCCGCACCCCACACCCGGCCCGTTCCCCACAGCAGCATACCCCTGTCTCGACCCCCCCCACTCGCTCCAGCTCCCCCTTGACCATAGCAGCAGCAACTCGACCCCCCCCCTAGCCGGGCTAGGGCCCATCCCAGCTGGTTTACTCCCCCCCCCCCCCCCCCCCCCCCCCATTGCACTTCCGCAAGTCAGCTGACCCCTGCTGACCCCGGCCACTCCCGCCTCCCCTTCGACTCCTCCCATTGTGTGGCACACCCTCCTCTCCCGATCCCCATCCACAGGCTCTCCCCGTCCCCCCTCCGTTCTAAGCGCAGGAAACAATCCTCGCTTCCCCGCACCTCTCCACCTACCAGGCCCCGCCACCAACCAAAACAGTACCCAACCCACCCCATCCCCCCCTCTCCAACCCGAAAGAGAAAGACACAGAAAAAAGATACCCAAAACCATGCAAAGGCCCCCCCCCCCGAACAAAAAATAGGCATAACGTATCCATCGCAGCCCCCAATCGTCCATCCCGGCCCCTCAGTCTGTGTCCAGCTTCTCGGCCTGAACAAAGGCCCACGCCTCCTCCGGGGACTCAAAATAATGGTGCCGGTCCTTGTAGGTAACCCACAGTCGCGCCGGCTGCAACATGCCAAACTTCACCCCCTTCCTGTGCAGCACCGCCTTCACTCGATTGTACCCGGCCCTCCTCTTCGCCACCTCCGCACTCCAGTCCTGGTATATTCGGACCTCTGTGTTCTCCCACCTGCTGCTCCTCTCCTTCTTGGCCCAGATAATACCATGTTGTGAGGTACGTTAAATATTTAGTATTTAGGCAAATTTAGTTTAACATGGAAAAGTGTGAAGTCATCCACTCTGGATCCAAGAAAGACAAATCAGACCATTTTCTGAATGGTGAGACGATGAGAACTGTGGAGGAGCAAAGAGTTTTGGGTGTCCAGACATGCAAATCATTAAAGATAAGTAGGTTCAAAAAGCTATCAAAATGTCAAGTAGACTTTTATCTCAAGTTGGGTGGAATACAGGAGAGAGGGAGTTATGCTTCAGTTGTACAAAGCCTTGGTCTGGCACTGTTTGGAGTATTATTTTCACTTTTGAACATTGAACTTCAGGAAGGATATATTGGCCTTTGAAGTGGGCATAATGCAGGTTCACCAGAATGATACCCGCGCTTCGAGGGTCAAATTATAAGGGAGGTTGCATAAAGTTGGCTTGTATTCCCTAGAGTATAAAAGATGGAGGACTGAATCATGGGTGGCACAGTGGTTGGCACTGCTGCTCACAGCACTTGGGACCTGGGTTCAACTCTGGTCTTGGGTCACTGTCTCTGTGAAGTTTGTACGTTCTCCCAGTGTCTGCGTGGGTTTCCTTCGGGTGCTCCGATTTCCTCCCACAGTCCTAAGATGTGCAGGTTAGGTGGATTGGCTGTGATAAATTGCCCCATAGTATCCAGGAATATGCAGGTTTGGTTACGAGGGTGCGGTGGATGTGGGAGTGGAAATGGGTAGAGGGCTCTTTCGAAGTGTCAGTGCAGGCTGGATGGGCTGAATGATCTCAATGGCCTCCTGCTGCACTGTAGGGATCCTCTGATTTAATTGTTTTCAAACCATGAAAAGACTTCATATATGCAGAGAAATGATTTAATCTCATCAGAGAATCCAAAACAAGGAGGCAAAATCTTCAATTTAGAGCTAGGCCACTCAGTGAAATTAGGATGCACTTAGTCATATAGGTCGACAGCACAGAAAAGGCCGTTCCACCCATCGTGTCTGTGCTGGTCAAAAACAAACATGTAAGTATTCTAATCCCATTTTCCAGCACCTCCAGCCCATAACCTCTATGCTTTGGCATTGCAGTGCACATCTAAATACTTCTTAAATGTTATGAGGGGCTCTGTCTCCACCACCCTTGTAGGCAATGAGTACCAGACTCCCGCCACCCTCGGGTGAAAAGTCTTTCCTCGCATCCCTTTATTCTGCTGCCCCTTACCTTAAATCTGTGTCCACTGGTCCCGAGGGTAAGGAGGGGGTTCCTACAACGTAGTAGAGACAGAGGGGGACTGGCGTTGCCGAATTTGGGCGACTACTACTGGGCTGCCAATGTGGCGATGATTCGTAAATGGATGATAGATGGAGAGGGAGCGGCGTGGAAAAGGTTGGAGATGAAGTCCTGTAAAGGGACGAGTTTAAAAGCGCTGGTGACGGCGCCACTTCTGCTCTCACCAAAATTATTTACCACGAACCCAGTGGTGGCGGCAACATTAAGTATCTGGGGGCAATGGAGGCGACAGAGGGGTGTGTTGGGAGCCTCGGTGTGGTCCCCGATCAGGAACAACCATAGGTTTGCCCCAGGGAGGCTGGATTGAGGATTCCAGAGCTGGCACCGGGTAGGAATCAGGAGAGTGGGAGATTTATTTATAAAAGGGACGTTTGCGAGCTTGGGAGCGCTTGAGGAAAAGTATAAGCTGCCCCGGGGAAATTTCTTTAGATATATGCAGGTGAGAGCGTTCACGAAACAACTGGTGAGGGAATTTCCGCTGCTCCCGACACAAGGGATCCAGGGCAGGGTGCTTTTGGGGGTGTGGGTCGGGGAGGGCAAAGTGTCAGAGATATACCGGGAGATGAGAGAAGAGGGGGTTTGGTGGGCGAACTGAAGGGAAAATGGGAAGAAGAGCTCGGGGAGGAGATTGAGGAGGGTTTGTGGGCTGATGCCCTAAGTAGGGTAATTTCCTCTTCCTCGTGCGCCAGGCTTAGCCTGATCCAATTTAAGGTGCTGCATAGAGCACACATAACAGGAGCAAGGTTGAGCAGGTTCTTCGGAGTGGAGGACAAGTGTGGGAGGTGCGGGGGAAGCCCGGCGAACCACACATGTTTTGGCTGTGTCCGGCATTGGAGGGTAGTGACCGGAGTGATCTCGAAGGTGGTGAAGGTCCGGGTCAAACCAGGCTGGGGGTTAGCTTTATTTGGAGTTGCGGATGAGCCGGGAGTGCAGGAGGCGAAAGAGGCCGATGTCGTGGCCTTTGCGTCCCTAGTAGCCCGGCGTAGGATTTTACTCATGTGGAAGGAAGCGAAACCCCCCGGACTGGAGGCCTGGATAAACGATATGGCGGGGTTCATAAAACTGGAGCAGATTAAGTTTGCGCTGAGAGGATCGGCTCAAGGGTTCACCAGGCGGTGGCAACCGTTCCTCGACTACCTAGTGGAACGTTAGAGGGAAGATAGATGACCAGCAGCAGCAACCCAGGGGAGGGGGAGTATTACTTTGTGTTATTTGGTTAGTTTACCATGTTAGTTACACAATGTTATATTGCAGTTATCATGTTACTTGTATTTTTATTTCTTTGATTTGTAAGGGAAAAATTTGTGTTTGAAAACTCTAATAAAATATATTTAAAAAAAAAAAATCTGTGTCCACTGGTCATTGATCCCTGGTCGAAGGGGAAATGTTTCTTCCTGTCTACCTCCTCAGTCTCCTCTGCTTCAAGGAAAACAACCCCAGTCTATCCAATCTCTCTTCTCGGCTAAAACTCTCCAGCCCAGACAACAGCCTGATGAATCTCCTCTGCATCCTTGTCAGTGATACCACATCCCTCCTCTAATTTAGATTCCAGAACTGCAACAATATTCTAGCTGTGGCCTAACAAATGTTTTATACAGTTCCAGCATAACCTCCCTGCTCTTAAACTCTATACGTCGGCTAATAATTTGCGGTGTCGATGTGGAGATGCCGGCGTTGGACTGGGGTGGGCACAGTAAGAAGTCTTACAACATCAGGTTAAAGTCGAACAGATTTATTTGCAATCACTAGCTTTTGGAGCACAGCTCCTTCATCAGGTGACACACTACTCTGCCACCATGCTGCCCTCTATGCCACACATGCTGAGTTTAGATGGAGATTCATGTCACTGAGAAGAATATAATTAATCAGTACTGTGATTGAGAGGATATAAGATATAATATTTCAATTTACGGTAGTACAGTGATTAACACTGTTGCTTCACAGCACCAGGTACCCCGGTTCGATTCCTGGCTTGGGTCACTGTCTTTGTGGAGTCTGCACGTTCTCCCTGTGTCTGCATGGGTTTCCTCCGGGTGCTCTGGCTTCCTCACACAAGTCCCAAAAGATGTGCTTGTTATGTGAATTGGACATTCTGAATTCTCCCTCTGTGCACCTGAACAGGCGCCGGTGGCTAGGGAATTGTCACAGTAACTTCGTTGTGGTGTTAAGTAAGTGTTAATTAGTGTTATTGTCGCACTCATAAAGATTATTATTTTTTAAAAAACTGTTACACCTCTTGCGGGCAGTCAGCAGTGGCATCTTAGATGGGCAAGATGTGCATGGGGACAAAGGCCATGGTGAATGCAGCAGTGCCTCCACATTGGTTTGAGGAGGGCATGTGATGAATATACAACTGGAGGGACGGCGTAAATGGGAGGAAAGAGGAAGGAATCGCCAATAAAAAATTGTGTTTTGTCTGAATAATGTTGACATGATCATGGAGGTTGTGGATGGGTGCCTTATTCACAACAAATGAGTGAAGTGGAAGAGGTAATTCAGAACTTAATGAGAGGGCATGAGAATATTCTTCATGGGAAGATATTGGAGGGATCATGGGAATAAATAAGTTGTTAGTGTCTCATCAGTAAGTAAGGAGTTTGGGGAATACCGAGGTAATGAGGTGCCCTGGCAGCTGCTTGGAGAGTTTGAGTTGTGGGGATATTACTACTACTATTAATAATCTTTTTATTGTCACAAGTAGACTTACTGTGAAAAGCACCTAGTCGCCACATTCCAGCACCTGTTCGGGTACACAGGGAGAATTCTCAGCTGGTACGGGGATTGAACCTGCGCTGCTGGCCTTGTTCTGCATCACAAACCAGTTGCCTAGCCTACTGAGCTAAACCAGCCCTTTGGAGCACAACCAGATTATACCTGTCCAGGAATGATGAAAGTCTGGGACGGCAGCGTAGTTGGAGTTCAGCAGTGGAGTGGATAAGTTAGGGGATTGACAAGGGGATGATGTTATTAAGGTCGAGGAGTGAATTGGGACAGAGAACTAAAGCCATTCGGTGCATAGCAGCAGCTGGAGAGCATATCTGAGTTTATTGCTGAGCATTGGTCAAACAAGGAAGAAGGGAATGAATGCTTAAGATTCTTTGTGGCGTCCTCTGTTTAACCCCACAATTATATTATCCAATCTCACTGCCAGTACCTAATGTCCTGTGACCAAGTAACTTGAGTGAACAAGGATACTGACTGTTGTCTATTTTATTTAAGAAGCTTTCATAACTGATGCTCTTTTTTCACCTGGTATCTACATAGTTGGATTCTGCAACAGGGGTTACTGCGTGGTTATCAGTATGGACATCATCTGTTTGTTCTCCTTCCCCCTGCCCCTACTTCCTAACCGGGTGGTTGCTAGAGCCATTGTTGAAATTAGTACTGAAGTGTAGTTTATATTGATTCCTTAATGTCAAGTTTCTTGGTTCGTTGCATTAACTTCTAAAATGTTATTATATCTGGTTGTGCTTTAAATACTTTCTTTACTTCTAACTCCTTGAAAAATATGCTGCCAAAATTGATTGTACAGAATTCCAGCTTTTCTGTGACGGAATAACTCCCTGCACTGTGAAGATGTATTTTGTTTTTTTTAAGTTAGGAGTACCCAATTCATTTTTTCCAATTAAGGGGTAATTTAGTGTGGCCAATCCACCCAGCCTGCACATTTTTGGGTTGTGGGGGCGAAACCCACGCAGACATGGGGAGAACGTGCATTCTTCACAACCGGGATCAAACCTGGGACCTTGGTGCCGTGAGGCGGCTGTGCTAACCACTGCACCGCCGTGCTGCCACTTGAATATGTATTTGAATGTTTCAGCATTTGTTCAACAAATGCACTGTATCTTAGTCATCTGGTTGAGTGTCCAATATTTGCTATTACAATAAACATAAATTGGTTGAGTAATTGGAAGCTTATTGAATGTTATCCCTTTTCACTTAACCCATCTTTCTGAGACAACATTGTCATCTGTCCACTTGATCTTTCTGTTGATGCGAAGTAACACGCTTGCTGTTGGCTGTCAGTAGAAAATAGATATGAGATTGGATGGAATGAAAATAATGTTCCTTGTGTCTTGGGTGGCACGGTAACACAGCGGTTGACACTTTTGCTTCACAGCGCCAGGGACCCGGGTTCGATTCCCGACTTGGTTACGGTCTATTCGGAGTCTGCATGTTCTCCGTGTCTGTGTGGGTTTCCTCCGGGCGCTCCAGTTTCCTCCCACGAGTTGAGAAAGACGTGCTTGTTAGGTGAATTGGACATTCTGAATTCTCCCTCAGTGTACCCGAACAGGCGCCAGAGTGTGGTAGCTAGGGGATTTTCACAGTAACTTCATTGTGATGTTAATGTAAGCCTACTTGTGACACGAATAAAGATTAATATTGGAAGCTAAGAGAGATTGTTAATTTTCAAGTTTTGATGAACTTTTCATCTCAGTGAACATAGAAATCAGGAGCAATAGTGGGCCATTTGGTCTCTTGAACCTGTTCTGCCATTTGAAGACGATTGTGTTCTGATCATGGCCGCATCTCTACTTTCCTTTTTACAGCCTATACCTTCTGAATCCCTTGTCAGTCAGTAATTTATCCAACTCAGCCTTAAAAATATTCACTGACCCTGTCCTCATTGTTCTCTGGGGAGGAGAATTCCACAGGCCAACAACCCTTTCAAACAGGATAGATACCTCTCATTTTTAAACTGCGTCCCTAGTTACATTTAGATTTATTGTCACATGTACTGAGGTACAGTGAAAAGTATGGTTCTGTATACAGTCCAGGCTGATCGTTCCATACATGAAAAACATAGGACATACGATAAATACACAGAGTAAATACATAAACATAGACATCGGGTGAAGCATATGGAGTGTAGTAGAGAAGATGCGTAGAGAGATCAGTTAAGTCCATAAGCGGGTCATTCAGGAGTCTATTAACAGCTGGGAAGCAGCTGCTTTTGAATGTGTTAGTACATGTTCTTAGACTTTTGTATCTTCTGCCCGATGGAAGAGAGAATAATCTAGATGGGAGGAGCCTTTGGTTATGCTGCCTGCTTACCCAATGCAGTGGGAGCTGTAGACCGAGTTAGTGGAAGCAAGGCAGGCTTGTATGGTGGACTGGGTTGTGTTCCCAACTGTAGTTTCTTACCATCTTGGGCCAAGCTATTGTCTTACCACACTGTGATGCAACCAGATAGGATGCTTTCTACGGTGCATCTATAAAAATTGCTAAGAGTCAGTGTGGGCATGCTGAATTTCCTGATGATGTATAGGCGCTGTTGTGCTTTCTTGGCCGTAACATTGACATGAGTGGACCAGGACAAATTGTTGGTGATGCATCCACCTAGAAATTTGAAGGTGTCAACCATTTCCATCTCGGTGTATACGACATTTTGCTTCCTGAAGTCGATGACCAGCTCCTTAGTTTTGCTGACGTTGAGGGAGAGATTGTTGTTGTTGCACCATGCCACTAGGTTCTCTATCACTTTCCTGTTCTAGTCTCTCATAAGGGAAAAATATCCTTTCAGCATCCACATTGTCAATTTCCCTGCCGATCTTGTATGTTTCAACAAGATCCCCTCTCATCTAAACTCCAGTGAATAGAGGCCCAATCTGTTCAACCTTTCCTCATAAGACGAGCTTGTCATCCTAGAAATCAGTCCCGTGAAATGCCTTTGCAGTGCTTCAAGTTAACTATGTTAATTGCATTTTGCCATTAATATACATACAAAATGAACATCATCTAAATAATTCATAATGGTGAGAGGACCCAGTGTTTTAAAACTTATCTACTTCCTTGATCAAGAATTCAAATGTATATATTCTAGAAGTGGGCGGCACAGTAGCACTGGTTCACAGCGCCAGGGTCCCAGGTTCGATTCCCGGCTTGGGTCACTGTCTGTGCAGAGTCTGCACGTTCTCCCTGTGTCGGTGTGGATTTCCTCCGGGTGCGTTTCCTCCCACAAGTCCCGAAAGTCATGCTGTTGGGTAATTTGGATGTTCGGAATTCTCCTTCCGTGTACCCCAACAGGCGCTGGAATGTGGTGACTAGGGGCTTTTCACAGTAACTTCATTACAGTGTTAATGTAAGCCTACTTGTGACAATAAAGGTTATTATTATTAAATATGTATGAACTCCAGTTGCTTTTGATGTTTTTACTTTATTGTTTCAACTCTCAAAACCTTGTTTGTTTTGAACTATGTCTTTGTTAGTTAAAAGGAGTTTGCACAATCTGAGCATGAATTCTATTTATGGGATACACTAGGAAGAATTTTGAGAGTCCAATTGGAAGAATATTTATTTTCACAATAATGTGTTAATTTGTTTGTTTTCCAAAATGACTGGGACAACGGCCTAGCAATAACTGTATGCAAAATATTCAGCAGGTTAGTCAGCATTTGTAGAGAAATACTCAAGTCCTGATGCAAGGTCATTGACCTGAAATGTTAACTGTTCTATTTCCAGTGATACTGCCTGCCCTGCTGAGTACATCCAGCATTTTCTGTTTTTATTCAGATTTCCAGAATCTGTAGTTTGTTGCTTTTGCCTTGTAATCTGTTGTAGCTGTTGTTGAACAATTAATGCAGGAGAATTTTTTAGCAAAAGCTTTAATTTTGAATATAGGAAAATTGACAATTCACATCAGCATAATTACCGTTGCATAAAAATAAAAGATGCAGTTGTAGCCCATTCAGTGAATGTGCTCGCTCAATGGTGTCAGCTAGTGAGTTCCAGGATTTTGGCCCAGCGATGCTGGAGTGATAACATGTGTCCAAGGCGGGGTGGGGGAGGGATGTTTGATTTGGAGGAGAACTCAGAGGTGAGGGCAGCATGGTAGCACAGTGGTTAGCACAGTTGCTTCACAGCTCCAGGGTCCCAGGTTCGATTCCCGCCTTGGGTCACTGTCTGTGTGGAGTCTGTACGTTCTTCGTGTCTGCATGGGTTTCCTCTGGGTGCTCCAGTTTCCTTGCACACTCCTAAGATGTGCTCGTTAGGTGGATTGGCCATGCTAAATTGCCCTTAGTGTCCAGAAATGTTAGGTGGTGTTACGGGGATAGGGTGGCGGCGTAGGGTGGTGGTGTGTGTTTAAATAGGGTGCTCTTTCTAAGGGCCGGTGCAGACTTGATGGGCCGAATAGCCTCCTGCATTGTAAATTATATCCTCTGGTGGTGTTCTAGTGCATCTGCCCTCGTTCTCCTAAGTGATGGAGGTGACATGATTGGGAGGTGCTGCTGGCACATGATGCAGTTGAGTGCTTGATGTTTTCAATATTTGATCAAAGCTCTTGCATCAAGAAATGTTTCTGCCAACAAAGGAAGGAAGCAGTAAAATGCAATACTTGGGTTACATTTGTGCATATTCTCAGGGTCAGTAGTCGTAAGAGACTTGGGAGAAGATTCACATTCTTCTAGCTTCCTCGACTAGAGCATTTTTTGTTCCTTATTCAAAAAAATATACTTAAAAGATGGAGAAATTGTTCCTTCGAGACAAATAATGCAAATTAACTAAATTTGCAGTTCATGGAATGTAAGTGAATAGCTTTTCTTTGAAGTGTCTCATATCAATGTTTTCCAGCAAGTCTTTTCACTGATGTTGCACAAATATGGATTGAGCTTTTCAGGACCAGAGAGGTTGTTCAGCATTAGTTGTAACATAGTGCACCATTGAACAAGATGCTACTTTTTGGGGGCTTTTTGACATATTAATGTACAAAAGCGCAAGCTGTCTTCTGTGATTTCTAATTGATGCAGCCTAGGGCTACTTCCACCAGTGTACCTCACTGAGAAGCAGAGTATCACGAGCAACAATTTCTGGATTTCAATGTTTAATTGTATGCAAAGTTGCTGTCAGTTTTAGAGGAGTGATGACAGCCAACTCCTGACAGTTTTAGTGTCATTACCACTGCAAATTCCGGGTCACATTACTCAATTCAATAAGCTGCTTATTTCTTTTCCGTCTGTGCACAAAATGCCTGCTGCATTCCCGATGTTACAACTAAGGAGCTGGTTTAGCTCACTGGGCTAAATCGCTGGCTTTTAAAGCAGACCAAGGCAGGCCAGCAGCACGGTTCAATTCCTGTACCAGCCTCCCCGAACAGACGCCAGAATGTGGCGACTAGGGGCTTTTCACAGGAACTTCATTGAAGCCTACTCGTGACAATAAGCGATTTTCATTTCATTTCACTTCAAAAAGTACTTAATTGACTGTAAAATGCATTGAGGTGTCTGGTAGAAATGCAAGTCATTGTCCTTTTCTTTCTTTTAACATGGAATATCAGAAATCCTAGATTTATTCAGTTTACAGTACATACCATGGTACTTGGAACACTTGAAAGACAGGACAGTGGAACTTGACCTTTTGGAGGTGTCCTTGTATTCAAAATGTTAACTGCCTGTACGAAATTGCACAAAAAGAAGACCAACATACACTCGATCCCCAAGAAAGTTAGATGTGAAGAAACTATCATTCACAGAATGCTGTGAACAATTTGGACTCAGAATTCCTCTTTTAAAAAAAAACACCCAACTAATGTTGTTGAATTGTCATAAAATGAATTGCCTTAACATCAGCAGTTCTGGAAACCACTAGTCATGTCCTGGGAAAGCAAAATAAACCACCGAGATTGATTCAATGAAAATGATCAAATTAAGGAGCTGCTTCAGGAGAAAAATGCAGCATATCCAGAATGGCTGGGGAACAAATATCCATTTACTGCTAGGAAATCACTCTAGTAGAACAAAAGGAGCCTGCAACAGGAGCTGCTGGAGATGAAAGAAGCATGATGGGTTAAACAAGCCAGAGAGCTCCAAACCATGATCAGTACGACCTGAGGAATTTCTATAAACCGTAAGGTGTGTATAGTCCTCCTCTATGTGGCTATTTACCTGTCCTCGGCACTGATGGGGCATCTCACTTTGACGGGCAGGACAGTTACCAAAGAGTACTGTGATGAGCATTCTAGGTGTGCTGTCCACTGTAAATGTGGTCGCTTTAGGAAAGCTTCCAGTTAGGGCAGCATGGTGGAGCAGTGGGTTAGCCCTGCAGCCTCACGGCGCCGAGGTCCCAGGTTCGATCCCAGCTCTGGGTCACCGTGGAGTCTGCACATTCTCTCCGTGTTTGCGTGGGTTTCGCCCCCACAAACCAAAGATGTGCAGGCTAGGTGGATTGGCCACGCTAAATTGCCCCTTAGAAAAAATGAATTGGGTACTGTAAATTTATTTAAAAAAAAGAAAAACTTACAGTTTGCCCAAATGTGAAAACCTGGACAGCAAACCCTCTGTTGTGGAGCTTGACAAAACCATTATCGCCACTGAAGCAAAGCTTCAGGCTCTGATGGGATCCCAGGACAAATATACAAATCTGGAGACCCCAGCTAGCCATTAGATTCACAAGATTATATCACCGAATAAAGATCAACAAACCATCCTGAGGAGTTCAAGAATGCTACAATTGAATAAAGGAAATAGGCACAAATCTATGACAACCACAAAGGAATCTTGCAGCTTGTGATAGCTGTTAAGATTCTAGTGAAAACAGACTGGCAAGCCACATAGCAGAGCGTGTGCTGCCAGAAAGTCAAGAAAGGTTGAGGAAAGACAGAAAGATACTTGTGACATGATCTTTATCCTTCGGAAAATACAAGAGAAATACTGCAATAGGTGAGACTCCAGTGTGCCTTTGTTAACCGGACAAATGCTGTTGTTACTGTAAATAGAGAGGCCTTGTGGAATGTGTTGGCCAAACTTGGATGTCCTGGTAGAGCTGTAAATCTGATGCAACAGTTTCCACAATGGAATGAGTACTGGAGTCACCGACTGGTGAAAGCATTGACTTCCTTGGTATAACAAGTGGTGTGAAGCAGGAATGTTTCATGGTTCCTTTGCTTTTGAGTATATTCTTCGCTGCTATGCCTTCTGGTACATTTGATTGAATATATGTCCAATTTAGAACAGATGGCAATCTCTAACTGGTGGACTGAAATCTTCAATTAATGTCTCCAGGAAGGTGACAACGAATTGCTATTTGGCAATGATGGTGCCCTTGTGTCACACACTGAACCTGGTTTTGAAAGAACTATGGATTGTTTTCAAAATGGTTGATAATTATGGGCTAACGTCAACTTAAGGAAGACAGATACTCCACCAACCATGACCAAATTCTGACTATACCGCACATGTGACACAATCCTAAAGGCTGTAGATAACTTCACCCATCTTGGGAACACAGCCTATCTTGGGGAAACAATCTCCAGAAATGTCTGCGTTGATAGCAAGGTGGCAAATAGAACTGCAAGAGCAAGCTCAACACTTGCCTGTTTGTGTGGACGCAACTAGGTGTCAAACTTGCAGTTTACAAAGCTATGGTAATCCCTACCTAACTGTATGCCGATGAGACATGGACTACCTTCTCCACACATATTAAACAGTTGGACAGATCTCACGTGAGATGCATTCAGAACATCATTAGCACCAAATATAAGGAGAAAGTGCTCAACAAAGATATTTTAAAGAACTGAAATGTCAGGATCTGCGAGGTAGGCTGATTAATGTTCAAGGACTTTTTGAAGGCAAACCTCAGAAATGTGGCATGATTACCACAGACTGGGAGAAAAATGCCAATAAAGAACTAACTGGGGGACAATCTCTCCAGTCTCAAACATTATTTCCTTCGAACAGTAAAAGATGGCATGGTGGCACAGTGGTTAGCACAGCTGCCTTGCAGCACAAGGGACCCAGGTTTGATTCTGTCATTGGGTTACTGCTTGGAGTTTGCATGTTCACCCATGTCTGCTTGGGTTTCCTCTGGGTGCTCCTGATCCTCCTACAGTCCAAAGATGTGCAGATTAGATAGGGTTACAGGGATAGGATAGGGAAGTGAGCCTAGATAGGGTGCTCTTTCAAAGGACCTCCTTTTGCACCGTCGGCTCCTCTGTGGATCAGTAAAGAATACAGGCAAATGACAAAAGGCAAGTTGGAAAGACTGGGCACTCCCGACAAAATCAGACCATTCACCTTGCCTGCACTCTGGCTCCAGAGCTGTGTTAAAACGTATGTATAGCAGATGACTGCGTGCAAGAAATGGCCAAGTTCGATAATGAAGGGAAACTGATGTACAGTTCTAAAAACAAAAATTCCCATATAATTTTGAAGCATCAGATGAGATGATCGCACCTATTCAGATACAATGTGACATGAATCCCTCTTTCACAAAGCAGCGTTCAGTTCTGTCCACTTAATGGTTTTGCAGTCTAAATTCATATTTCAGTTCAAACTGCTCTCTCTTGCACTTGCATTACTAGAGTGTAACCTCAGTAATTAACTACACTTCTTGGGGTTCCAAGGCTGGCATCGGGCGGGGATAAGAAGAATGGGGGACCTGTTCATTGACGGGACATTTGCGAGCCTAGGGGCACTGGAGGAGAAATTTGAGTTACCCCCGGGAAATGCATTTAGATATATGCAGGTGAGGCCTTTTGTGAGGCGACAGGTGAGGGAATTTCCGTTGCTCCCGGCACAAGAAATTCAAGATAGGGTGATCTCGGGGGCATGGGTCGGGGAGGGCAAGGTGTCGGAAATATACCAAGAGATGAAAGAAGAGGGGGAAGCGCTAGTAGAAGAATTGAAAGGTATATGGGAGGAGGAGCTGGGGGAGGAGATTGAGGAAGGGCTATGGGCGGATGCCCTGGGTGGGGTTAATACCTCCTCCTCGTGTGCCAGGCTCAGTCTGATACAATTTAAGGTGGTTCACAGAGCGCATTTGACGAGGCGAGGCTGAGTAGGTTCTTTGGGGTAGAGGATAGATGTGAAAGATGTTCAGGGAGCCCGGCGAACCATGTCCATATGTTTTGGTCATGCCCGGCATTGGAGGGGTTCTGGAGAGGTGTGGAGGGAGTAATATCCCAGGTGGTGAAAGTCCGGGTCAAGCCAAGCTGGGGACTAGCAATATTTGGAGTAGTGGATGAGCCGGGAGTGCAGGAGGTGAAAGAGGCCGGAATTCTGGCCTTTGCGTCCCTAGTAGCCCGGCGAAGGGTCTTGCTATTGTGGAAGGAGGCGAAGCCCCCTAGCCTGGAGGCCTGGATTAACGACATGGCGGGGTTCATAAAATTGGAGAGAATTAAGTTTGCTTTGAGAGGGTCTGCACAGGGGTTTTACAGGCGGTGGCAACCGTTCCTAGAATATCTCGCGGAGCGTTAGAAGAAGGTCGATCAGTAGCAGCAGCAACCCTGGGGGGGGGGGGGGAGAACGAGAGATTGTTCGAGGGGGTGGACGAGCGGGAGATAGCATGGAGGGTGGGGGGAAACGGTACGTGCGGCCAAGAGTCAGTGTATAAAGCTATGTAAATATACCATCTTGCCATGTATATATCTTGCTCAGGGAGATTTTGCGTTATTTTGTTACGGGGGGGGGGGGGGGAACTGTTTGTAAGGGGAAAAATTGTGTTGTTAAAAAACCTTAATAAAAAAATATTTTTTTAAAAAAACTACACTTTGTTTCATTTACCAGCACGAGGGCAGTTGCAGGATTAAAAAAATATATATATAGATGTATAATATAACAACAGGTTGTGCCAATAGATTGAAGCTTCCAAAGACAGATCTTGGAATGGATTGAGAACATTTGGGAGGGAAAACATAGGTCACATTAAATAGTGAAACTGCAGCTTTCTCGCCAAGTAGTAAGTCTGCAAGGAGACTGGCTCAAGTCCGTCTGTCTTAGAGGGGTGGGGACACCTGGGATTGCCTTCACTTACGTGCCCGGTGCCCGGGTGACGGACATCTTTGACTGGCTTGAAAGGATACCAGAGGGGGAGGATCCAGTTGTTGTGGTCCACGTTGGCACAAACTGCATAGGCAACACTGTCAGGATTATCAGGCACTAAGAACTAAATTTATATAAAAAACAGGTCCTCCACGTTCATAATCTATGGATTACTACCTGAGCCAGGTGCAAATTGGCATAGGGATGAGAAAATTAGGGAAGTAAACACATGGCTAAAGGAGGGGTTTCATTTCATGGGGCTTTGGCATCAGTATTGGAACAGGAGGGATCTGTACCATTGGGACAGTCTCCATCTTAACCGATCTGGGACCAGTGTTTTAGCGAAAGGATAAATAGGGTGGTCTAAACCAGCAAGTAGGGGGGTGAGGGAAGGGTAACATTACGGGAAGTACAATTGTTAATGGGAGGCAAAGCAGCAGGTTAGCACATGGGAAAGTGGGTTCAACTACATCGAAAGATATGAAAAAAGATAAAGGGAAGAACTCGGGGGATGTTATTAATGGAGGTGTTCGAATTCAAAAAGAAGATATTAAAACTAGCATAAAGGCACTTTACCTGAATGCGCGTAGCATTCGAAACAAGATAAATGAGTTGACGGCACAAATCATAGCAAATGAGTATGATTTAGTGACTATTACAGAGACATGGTTTCAGGGTGGTCACTTAAATATCCAGGGGTATCAGACTATTCGGAAGGACAAGCAGAAAGTTGGTGTAACATTGATATTCAAAGATGACATCAGGGCGGTAATGAGAGATGATATAGGTTCTATAGAGAAAAAGATTAAATCCATTTGGGTGGAAATTAGAAACAGGAAGGAGAAAAGGTCACTGATAGGCATAGTCTATAGGCCACCAAATAATAACATCATGGCGGGACGGGCAATAAACAAAGAAATAACTGATGCATATAAAAATGGTACGCCAATTATCATGGGCGATTTTAATCTACATGTCGATTGGTCAAACCAGGCCAGTCACGGCAGCCTTGAGGAGGAGTTCATATAATGTATTTGCGATAGTTTTCTCGAACAGTATGTAATGAACCTACGAGGAGCAAGCTATCCTAAATCTGGTCCTGTGTAATAAGACAGGAATAATTAATGATCTCATAGTTAAGGATTCTATCGCAAGGAGCTATCTTAGTATAGTTAAATTTAAAATACAGATGGAGTGTGTGCTTAAACAAAGGAGACGACAATGGGATGAGGGAGAAGTTGGCTTGGGTAGATTTGGAGCAAAGACTTTGTGGTAGGACAATTGAGGAGCAGTGGAGGACTTTCAAAGAGATTTTTCATAGTGCTCAGAAAAAGGACAAATCAGTGAAAAGGAAGGACTGTAGGAAAAAGGATAGTCAGCCATGGATATCTAAGGAAATAAAGGAGGGTATCAATTTAAAAGAAAAGGCATACAAAGTGGCAAAGGTTAGTGGGAAACTGGAGGATTGGAAAATCTTTAAAGGTCAACAGAAAGCTACGCTAAAAGCAATAAAGAAAAACAAAATTGAGAGTAAACTAGCTCAGAATATAAAAACAGATAGCAAAGATTTCATTTAAAAAAAAAATTTATACAAATTTTTCAACAAATTTTCAACAACCCCCCCCCCCCCCCACCCCAACAAAAAGAAAGAAACAAGAACACAACAATCAGAAATTACGCATTGGAAATCCCCCATATGCAATAACCCCCCATATAACATTTAAAAACACAAATAGGGGGAAAAAAACCACCTTCACCCAAACGCCACCCCAAAAGAACCCCCCCCCCCCCACCCTGGGCAGCTGCTGACCTCCTAACGCTCCGCGAGATAGTCTAGGAATGATTGCCACTGCCTGAGGAACCCTTGCACAGACCCTCGCAAGGCAAACTTTATCCTCCTCAGCTTGATGAACCCTGCCATGTCATTGATCCAAGCTTCCACACTAGGGGGCGTCGCATCTTTCCAAAGTAGCAAAATCCTCCGCCGGGCTACCAGTGACGCAAAGGCCAGAATACCGGCCTCTTTCACCTCCTGCGCTCCCGGGTCGTCCGATACCCCAAATAATGCCAATCCCCAGCTCGGCTTGACCCGGGCGTTCACCACCTTGGACATAGTCCTCGCAAAATCCCTCCAGCGCCGGGCACGACCAGAACATATGGACGTGATTTGCTGGGCTCCCCGAGCACCTCCCACATCTGTCCTCCACCCCAAAGAACCTCCTTAACCTTGCCCCCGTCATATGCGCTCTGTGAGTAACTTTGAACTGTATTAGGCTGAGCCTAGCGCAAGAGGAGGAAGAGTTAACCCTACTCAGGGCATCAGTCCACAGACCCTCCTCTATCTCCTCCCCAAGCTCCTCCTCCCACTTGCCCTTTAACTCCTCCACCGAGGCCGCCTCCTCTTCCTTCAGCTCCTGGTAAATCGGCGAAACGTTGCCTTCTCTAACCCATACACCTGAAATCACCCTGTCCTGAATCCCACATGCCGGAAGCAGCGGGAATTCCCTCACCTGCCGCCTCACAAACGCTCTCACTTGCATGTACCTGAAAGCGTTTCCCAGGGGTAGCCCAAACCTCTCCTCCAGTGCCCCTAGGCTCGCAAACGTCCCATCGATGAACAGGTCCCCCATTCTTCTAATCCCTGCCCGATGCCAGCTCCAAATCCCCCATCCATCCTGGGACGAACCGATGATTCTCCCGAATCGGGGACCAAACCGAGGCTCCCACCTCGCCCTGTGTCGCCTCCACTGCCCCCAGATCTTCAGCGTCGCCGCCACCACCGGACTCGTGGTGTACCTTGTCGGCGAGAGGGCAGCGGTGCCGTCACCAGCGCCCTCAGCCTCGTGCCCACACAGGACGCCATCTCTAGCCTCTTCCACGCCGCCCCCTCTCCCTCCATTACCCACTTACGGATCATCGCCACATTGGCTGCCCAATAATAGCCACACAAATTCGGCTGCGCCAGCCCCCCCCCCTGTCCTTGCTACGCTCCAGAAACACACTCTTCACCCTCGGAGTCTTATTTGCCCACACAAATCCCATGATGCTCCTGCTTATCCTTTTGAAAAAGGCCTTGGGGATCATAATGGGAAGGCACTGGAACACAAAGAGAAACCTCGGGAGGACCGTCATTTTTACCGACTGCACCCTACCCTCTAGTGAGAGTGGCAGCATATCCCGTCTTTTAAAATCCTCCTCCATCTGCTCCGCCAACCGCGTCAAATTGAGCTTGGTGCAGGGCCCCCCAACTCCTAGCTACTTGGATCCCTAGGTACCGAAAGCTCCTTTCCGCCCTCTTCAGCGGTAGCTCGTCTATCCCCCTTCCCTGGTCCCCTGAATACACCACAAAGAGCTCACTCTTCCCTATGTTGGGTTTATACCCCGAAAAGTCCCCAAACTCCCTCAGGATCCGCATTACCTCCGCCATCCCCTCCACTGGATCCGCCACATACAACAACAGGTCGTCGGCATACAACGACACCCGATGTCTCTCCCCCCGGACCAGTCCCCTCCATTTCCTGGACTCCCTCAGTGCCATGGCCAGCGGCTCAATTGCCAGTGCAAACAACAAGGGGGATAGGGGGCACCCGTGCCTCGCCCCCGGTACAGCCGAACGTACTCTGACCCCCGCTGGTTCGTAGCCACACTCGCCACTGGGGCTCTATATAGCAGCCTGACCCAACTGATGAACCCCTCCCCTCCCCGAACCCAAATCTCCGCAACACTTCCCAAAGATACTCCCACTCCACCCGATCAAAGGCCTTCTCCGCGTCCATAGCTGCCACTACCTCCGCTTCCCCCTCCACCGAGGGCATCATAATCACATTGAGGAGCCTCCGCACATTTGTATTTCGCTGCCTACCCTTCACAAATCCCGTCTGGTCCTCATGAATCACCCCCGGTACACAGTCCTCAATTCTCGTAGCCAGCACCTTCGCCAGCAACTTAGCGTCAACATTGAGGAGCGAGATCGGTCTATATGACCCACATTGCAATGGATCCTTGTCCCGCTTAAAGATCAAAGAAATCAGCGCCCTGGATATTGTCGGGGGCAAGGTCCCACCCCCTCCCTCGCCTTATTAAAAGTCCTCACTAGCAACGGGCCCAGCAGGTCCACGTATTTTCTGTAGAATTCAACCAGGAACCCATCCGGCCCCGGGGCCTTCCCCGCCTGCATGCTCCCCAATCCTTTAACCAGCTCCTCTTGCCCAATCGGCACCCCCAAACCAGCCACCACCTCCTCCTCCACCCTCGGGAACCTCAGCTGATCTGGGAATCGTCGCATCTCCTCCTCCCCCGCTGGGGACTCAGACCTGTACAGATCCCCATAGAAGTCCCTAAATACCTCGTTTATTCTCACCGCACTCCGCACCGCATTCCCCCCTCTATCCTTAACTCCACCAATCTCCCTCGCTGCCTCCCTCTTACGAAGCTGATGTGCCAGCATCCGACTCGCCTTCTCCCCATACTCATACGTCGCCCCCTGCGCGGGGGCCTCTGCATACCTCCTGTCCACCCTTAAAATCTCCCCCACCAACCTCTCCTTCTCCCTCCCCTCTCTCTTCCCCCTGTGGACCCTAATGGAGATTAGCTCTCCCCTGACCACCGCCTTCAACACCTCCCTGACTACCCCCACCTGCACCTCCCCATTGTCGTTGGCCCCCAAATATCTTTCAATACACTCCCGCACCCGCCCGCACACCCCCTCATCCGCCAACAGTCCCACATCAAGGCGCCACAGCGGCCGCTGGTCCCTCCTCCCCAACTCCAGCTTGTTGCTAACTTTGCCTTAGTTCAATTACTCTGTTTTATCACCTTTGCTCTTGAGTCGCCAGGTATCTTTATGATACCGCCACGTGGTTCAAGTCCGAGTAATGATCAATAATCTAATACACCGATTAGTAAGATTTAAATCAAAGCACATTTATTATACACCGTAATCGCTACTCATGCACAAATTCTACGTCGAAGCTACTTCTACAACTAGCAGGCCTATACTTAACTTGGAACTGGCCCACCAGGTCAGGGGAACAAATGGCCTTTCGTTCGGGTTCTGAGCCTGCGGGATTCGAAGTTGTTACAGATTGGCAGCTAGGAGCGCCTATCTCGTAGCGAGCGTTGAAGTAAGACTTACAGGTTCGATCAGCTGCTGAAGCGTGAAGAGCTGGAGAGGACGTGGAGAAGAGAGCGACTTGAACTTGGGGCTCAATTCTTATAGTTCTCAGGGGCTTCCCGCCTTTCGGGGCGGACCCTGTACCTGGTCCCAAGTGATTGGACTTTGTCCCAATCGCTTGGTTCGATTTTCTCCAATGCTGGAGCGGTTCCCTGATCGATGGGTGGTCTTGAGGTGCTCGTTCACCTCCTTTTGTGTAGGCTCCTGCTGGCGCCAAAGAGTCTGGTTTTGCTTTGTGTGTCTAAATGTTGCTTATTGCTCCCGGGGATTGCTCATTAGTATGCAGATGGCTGGTGTTTTATTATGCTGATGGTTGCTGGTATCGACCTTGTCTGGCCTTTCCAAAGGTAAATACACAGCCAACCTGCAGCTGCTTGTTTTTGTCTTGTTGGCTGACTTTCCCACCAGCCTTTGCCGTTCGCCATTTTGAATCGGGGGTTGGCCATTTTAAGTGGCTACAAGCTCCACCCAATGCGGGCCGTGGTCTGCGATGGCTATGGCCAAATATTCTGTTTCCTCCACTTTCAGGATTAGCGCCCTACTCAAAATGAAAAAATCTATCCGGGAGTAGGCTCTATGGACGTGGGAAAAGAAGGAAAATTCCCTGGCCAGTGGCCTGGCAAACCTCCATGGATCCACTCCCCCCCCCCCCCCCCCCCCCCACAATCTGGTCCATAAGCCCCCTGAGCACCATGGCCGCAGCCGGCCTCTTACCCATCCTGGACCTAGAACGGTCCAGTGCCCCCCCCCCCCCCCCCAAATTATCAAGCTTCCTACCTCCAGATCTGGAATCAGACCCAGCATGCGTTTCATAAATCCGGCATCATCCCAACTCAGGGCATATACGTTCACCAGTACCAGCCGCACCCCCGGCAACCTACCATTCACTATCACATATCGACCTCCATTATCCGCTACAATATTCAGTGCCTCGAACGACACCCGCTTCCCCACCAGTATTGCAACCCCTCTGTTCTTCACATCCTGCCCTACCCACCCCTTTCTCAGCCTAACCTGATCTGCCACCTTCAGATGTGTCTCCTGGAGCATAACCACGTCTGCCTTCAGTCCCTTTAAGTGAGCGAACACCCGGGCCCTCCTGACCGGCTCGTTCAGGCCCCTCACATTCCAAGTTATCAGCCGGATCGGGGGGCTACCCCCCCTGCCCGGCGACTAGGCATCTCCTTTTCTAGGCCAGCCACGTGCCCGTGCCTCCCACACCCTCCAGAACCCCAGGCGGCGGACCCCAGCCCCGACTACCTCTCCTACTTCCAGCTCCCCTTTGGCCAATGCAGCCAGCAAACCCCCCCCCCCCCCCCGCTCGATCCTCATCTAGTCATTTTGCCCCCCCCCCCCCCCATGACACTCCCGTAAGTCAGCTGACTCCAGCTGACCCCGGCCTCTCCCGCCAGTCCATCGACCCCCCAGTGTGAAAATCTCCCCACCCCTTGGCAGTCAGTGTGCGCTCCTCTCTAACCCCCCCCCCGCCCCCTCCCCCATCCCTCCCTAACGCGGGGAAAAGCCCACGCTTTCCTGAGCCGGCCCCGCCCCCTCTAGCGCAGCTCCTTTTTGCGGCCTTACCCCAACTCCCCATCCCCGGGCCTCCACTCCCCCTCTTCCTCCGTGGGGCCCCCCCCCCCCCCACGACAAGCCCTCAATTCGAGTCCAACTTTTCAGTCTGTATTAAGTTCCATGCCTCATCAGGCGTTTCGAAATAGTGGTGCCGATCTTGGAACGTGACTCACAATCGCGCTGGCTGCAACATCCCGAACTTCACCCCCTTCCGATGGAGCACCGCCTTAACCCGGTTAAAACCAGCTCTCTTCTTAACCACCTCCGCACTCCAGTCCTGGTAAATTCGGATCTCCGTGTTCTCCCACCTGCTGCTCCGTTCTTTTTTGGCCCATCTCAGGACACACTCTCTGTCCATAAAGTGGTGGAACCTCACCACTACAGCCCTTGGCGGCTCGTTGGCTTTGGGTCTCCTTGCCAGGACCCGATGAGCCCCATCCAGCTCCAGGGGCCTCGGGGAAAGCTCCAGTGGCCTCGGGAAAGCTCCCGCGCCCATCAGCGAATTGAGCATCGTGCTCATATATGCCCCGGCATCGGACCCCTCCACTCCTTCAGGGAGACCCAGAATCCGAAGATTCTTCCTCCTCAACCTATTCTCCAGGTCCTCGAATTTTTCCGCCAACCTCTTGTGCAGCGCCTCGTGTGCCTCTACCTTCACCGCCAGGCCCAAGATCTCGTCCTCGTTCTCTGATGCTTTTTGCTGCACCTCCCGGATCGCCGCCCCTTGGGCCTTCTGGGTCTCCACAAGCTTCTCAATCGCCTCCTTCATTGGCGTCAGCATTTCTGTCCTCCGCTCCTCAAAGCAGCGTTTAAGAAACTCCTGCTGCTCCTGCGACCACTACTCCCACGCTGCTTGGTCTCCACCCGCCGCCATCTTGCTTTTCCTCCCTCGCACTTTTCGCTGCACCAGGATCATTTTTTTAACAGCTCCACTCCTGGTCCAATCCATATAATGTCGGGGGGACCTTGCTGTTACCTTCCCACGCTGGAAGCCGTCGAACAATTGCTGTTGGGGCCCCTCTGAAGAGCCCAAAAGTCCGTTCCCGGCGGGAGCTGCCGAACGTGCGACCTACCTAGGCATAACCGCAACCGGATGCCCGATAGCGAAGATTTCTACAAATCCATAAAACAAAAAAAGTGTAGCTGAGGTAAACACTGGTCCTTTAGAGGATGAGAAGGGGGGATTTAATAATGGGGAATGAGGAAATGGCTGAGGCATTGAACAGGTATTTTGTGTCGGTCTTCACAGTGCAAGACACAAATAACATGTCAATAATTGTTGGCAACGAGGCTATGGCAGGTGAGGACCTAGAAACAATCATTATCAATAAGGAGGCAGTGTTGGGCAAGCTAATGGGGCTAAAGGTAGACATGTTTCCTGGCCCTGATGGAATGCATCCCAGGGTACTAAAAGAGGTGGAGGGGAAATAGCAACTACATCGGTGGTAATTCACCAAATTCGCTGGACTCTGGGGTGGTTCTGGCAGATTGGAAAACAGCAAATGTGCTGCCACTGTTTAAAAAAGGAGATGGACAAAAGGTAGGTTACTGTAGGCCGGTTAGCTTAACTTCTGTAGTTGGAATAATGCTTGAATCTGTTGTTAAGGAAGAAATAGTGACATCTGGATAGAAATTGTCCCATTGGGCAGACGCAGCATGGATTCATGAAAGGCAGGTCATGTTTGACTAATTTAGTGGAATTCTTTGAGGACATTACGAGCGCGGTGAACAGGGAACTGGTGGATGTGGTGTATCTGGATTTCCATTAGGCATTCGACAAGGTGCCGCACGAAAGGCTGCCGCATTACATAAAGGCGAATGGCGTTATGGGTAATCATAGATTATCATAGAATTTACAGTGCAGAAGGAGGCCATTCGGCCCATGGAGTCCGCACCGGCTCTTGGAAAGAGCACCCTACCCAAAGTCAACACCCCTGACGAATGTGATATAAAATAGTTACTTTAGAGATACTAGTTAATGTAATGTAGAAATAAGCCACTTTGATTCTGGCAGTTAGGGACAAAGGGGTTTGAGACCGCATGGAAAAAGCAGGAAGAGGTGTGTCTATGAGAGTGATGCTGCATTGATAGGGGCCAGAGAAAGGGATTGGAAGTGAGCCAATCAGAATAGATCGAACAGGTCAGGAGGGACATAGGCTGACCTATGTCCGTCGAGTATGTGAAACTTGATACCATTTGAATTGATTTTGCAGAGATCCCTTTGTCTTTTAGTCAGTCGTTTTTCTGGGGTGTAAGAGGCTGGATGTCTTTTACGTTTCTGTAAGATGATTAAGCTTGCAAGCTAAATAAATAACTTCTTTTTACGTGCGAATCCGTCTCAACTTTTATTGAGGCCAGACTGACAGAGAAAGAAATTTGGGGATCTACACCCCCAGCCTATCCCCATATCCCAGTAACCCCACCCAACACTAAGGGCAATTTTGGACACGAAGGGCAATTTATCATGGCCAATCCACCTAACCCGCACATCTTTGGACTGTGGGAGGAAACCGGAGCACCCGGAGGGGAAACACGCACACATGGGGAGGACGTGCAGACTCCGCACAGACAGTGACCCAAGCCGGGAATCGAACCAGGAACCCTGGAGCTGTGAAGCAATTGTGCTAACCACTATGCTACCATGCTGCCCATGGTAAAATATTGCAGCATGCTGCAGTGCAGAGAGACCTGGGTGAACTTGTGCATGAATCGCAAAAAGTTGGTTTGCAGGTGCAGCAAGCAATTAAGAAGGCAAATGGAATTTTGTCCTTCATTGCTAGAGGGATGTTGTACTGCAGCTGTATAGGGTCGAGTGAAGCCACACTTGGAGTACTGAGAAAGGATGCACTGGACCTGGAAGGGGTACAGATGAGATTCACTAGGTTGATTCCGGAGTTGAGAGGATTAATTGTGAAGAGAGAGACTAAGTAGACTGGGACTATACTCATTGGAATTTAGAAGAATGGGGGGGATCTTATAGAAATATATAAAATTATGCTGGGAATAGATAGGATAGTGAGCAGTGAGGTTGTTTACACTAGCGGATGAAACTAGAGCTAGTGGGCGTAGCCTCAAAATAATGGTGAACAGATTTAGGACTGAGTTGAGGAGGAACTTCTTCACTGAAAGGGTCGTGAATCTATGGAATTCACTGCCCAGTGAAGCAGTTGAGGCTACCTGGTTAAATGTTTTTAAGGCAAAGGTAGATAGATTTTTGATCAGTAAATGAATAAAAGGTTACGGTGAGCGGGCGGGTAATTGGAGCTGAGTCCACAAAATGATCAGCCATGATCTTATTGAATGGCAGAGCTGGCGCGAGGGGCCAGATGGCCTATTCCTGCTCCTAGTTCTTATGTTCTTATAAAGGCCCACAAAGAAGCAGATCTACAGTTTTTTAAAAATGATCAAACAACGGCAGGATCAGGGAGAGAGGTAGTGCCTGAGGTAGCGCGTGGTTGCAGGACTGGGCAGGAAACGATGGCCCTGTTACTGTCGGCAACAAAATAAGTTTCCTTGATTTGGGATGCTAGTGAAGTTATTACAATGCAAGTCATCATGCGGTGGCAATGGGTCATAAGAAATCGTTTGATTGAATGGTGCATTCTTTACCCAGCATACACAGCAGCAAATAAACTGATCTATCCTTGAGATAGAGCTGTGCAAGCATTCAGTCCTATTCCACAAAAGGCAATTTTTCACAAGACCATCCTTTGTCACCATGTGCTGACCTGCCTGTCCTGTGCTTATAAAGTTATTTGTGGCTGCCAATTATTCATAATTTGTAATTGCCTATTTGTACAGATTTTACTGAATTTACAACAGAACGGTCCTGATTTAATTGATGGATAAACGTGTCACTGTTCTTAAGACAGTATTGTCTCCTATTTCTACAATTTAATAAAGGTGCTGCATACACTGATTTTCCTTTGCAGAGAAATCAAATTGCACTGGTATATTTCTTTTAAAAAAAAATTAGAGTACCCAATTATTTATTTTTCCCAATTAAGGGGCAACTTAGCTTGGCCAATCCACCTAACCTGCACATCTTTGCCTTGTGGGGGTGAAACCCACGTAGACACGGGGAGAATGTGCAAACTCCGCATGGACAGTGACCTGGGGCCAGGATTAAACCCAGGTCCCCAGCGCAGTAGGCAGCAGTGCTAACCACCACCACCGTGCCGCCTGCACTGGTATATTTCAAATATGTTTACCAAACTGACTAAACTGTTCATTGTTCAACAGTTCAGTGGTCATGGTTTCTGAGGTGCTTTATATTTCCTACTTAACAGATGAAGACAAAAGGTTCATATTACTAGAGTATGAAGAAAAATCAATAATAATGTAACATTACTCGACTTCAGGATAGTCTCATTAACATGGCATAATCCAGAAGTTGTACCTGAAAATGTGCCTGAAGTCGCTATTTTGCAAATCTCAAATTGCACCCAAGTATTCCCCAATCTTATTGGGTTGCACCCAAACTTAAATGGGCAGAAATCAGCATGAACAATCAGACCCTTGGGAAATGCTGAACCTAATAACAGCATGTTTATTTTTAAGTGTTAAAATTACGAGGCCAGCACGGTGGCACAGTGGGTTAGCCTGCTGCCTCACGGCGCCGAGGTCCCAGGTTCGATCCCGGCTCTGGGTCATTGTCCGTGTGGAGTTTGCACATTCTCCCCGTGTTTGCGTGGGTTTTGCCCCCACAACCCAAAGATGTGCAGGTTAGGTGGATTGGCCACACTAAATTGCTCCTTAATTGGAAAAAATGAATTGGGTACTCCAAATTTATTTAAATTAAAAAAAAAAATAAAAAATTACAGGTTTCAATTCATTTCACAATAGTTCATGCCCCATCAGGCACAGGATTTGTGTGCAAATACAACTGGGTAAGCTGCTCAGCTGAGATTCACTGAGTCACAACATTTTGGATTCATGACCCACTTTCGGACTTGAAGACAAAATCAAGACTGACAGTCCAGTTCATTCCTGGGAGAATGCTGTGCTTTTAGATGAGATGTTAAACAGAGTCCTCAACTGACCTTTCGGGTGGATATTTAAAGGGCAGGGGAGTTGGCCGCTTTGGCCGATCCAATATTTATCCCTCAATCAACATTACAATAAAAGATTGGTTGTTAGATCACATTGCTGTTCGTTCAAGCTTGCTATGCAAAACAAATGATGCCGTGTTCCTACATGCCATCAGTGACTACATTTCAACAGTAATTTATTAGTTGCAAAGCACTTTGGGATGCCAGGTGATTGTGAAAAGTGATCTTTTTGTGTTTTAGTGTAGCATACCTTCCGATAAAATGCAATCAAGGAATTGCATAATACAGTTCAGGTCTTAGTTTAAAAAAAAAAGCTCAGATAAAAGACTGGGAAAAATGACTGTTTCCTGCTGTGCCAAAAGCTGGATAGAACTTGAGACCCCCAAAAAGCAATAGGAGAATACTTTTGTTAAAAAAACAAAGGTAGTTTTAAGAGATTTTTATTGGTAAACATTAGAAATAAGGTAAAGTTTTAAGTGGATTTACTTTAATGTTTCTGTGTTTGGAAGGGTAAAAAAACAATTGTGAGATATGTGAGGGGGTTGGTTAAGTTTCAAATTTGTTTCTATTGTGCTTCGAGAGGGCTATGGCGTTAAGAATAAATAAAAGGCATAAATATGCGGCTGTTGCTTTGCAGCTGGGGTCTTATAAGATACAGAAGCTTTTAAGTTTTGATTGCAGTTGGAGATAGGTAGTGAGACAGAGGCAGCTTTCACAGCTCTGCTAGAAACAGTTGATTTAGAAGGCAAGAGAGGGAACATCTCTCAGCTTTGCTAGAAGAGAAGCCACACCATGGAGTAATGGTTAAGAAAGACAGGGCAGAGACCTGAAGAACAGCTAGTTAAGGAAACTAGGGAAATGAAGATAAGTTTCCAAGAAGTCTGAGGTTAAATGTGCTGGAACAAAGCACTATTCAGTAAAGACAGACAGAGCTGAGATGCCAGAAAGATATCTGAAGTGACTTTTCAGGTTTGTGAAATTTTACTGCAGCCTGTGGAATGTGATTTGAAATAACTATGGAAATTGGTGGCTGGATCTGAGTTTGTGTAAAAACAGTTGAGATAAAGGGAACCTCAACAGAGGCGGTGTAAAATCCTGGACTGGATTTGATGTTAAAAGTAGAATAGAAGCTTCTGTTAAAAATGTCATCAGGAAAACCTGGTCTGGATTTCAGAATGCAAAGCATTATTAAGAAAAGATTTTAAAGTGTGTCTAATTCACCTAACAAGCATGTCTTTCTGGAATTTTGGGAGGAAACTGGAGCACCCGGAGGAAACCCACGCAGACACTGGGAGAACGTGCAGACTCCGCACAGACTGTGACCCAAACCAGGAATCGAACCCGGGTCCCTGACACTGTGAAGCAACAATGCGAACCACTGTGCTACCGTACCTATCTTTCTACAATCAGGCCATTGTAGTTTAAGATGTCCTTTGTAATCCATGTTGATCTTTAAATCTGCATGTATTTGTTCAACTAAGTCTGGAGTAAAGGAGTATTTTATAAGAATCCTTCCTGTTGCTCTTCTCCCTGTTGGCGGCATTGACCTGGCTGGGAATCCGCGACCATCCGGCACCATGAGTGACCCATATGAGGGGCCAGGGCCGCGGGCGCCGAGGCCTAGGCCAGCGGCTCACCGCGCTCCCGGACATCATCCTGTCCGCATCCCGAGACGAAAGCTGAAACATGTGGCAGTTGTCTCTGGGATGAGAAAATGATGTTATCCCTCAACATCAAGGCAGTGATGTCACTTTGAGACTGCAGCGGGTTCGTGGAGGATGTACCCGGCCGTTTGTTGATCACATGAAAGATATTCTGAGCTTTAACTTTATAGATAACTGATGTGCATGACAAACTGATCAAGCTGTCCACATTTTAGGAGTGTGGAGATTGACACTGACAATAGACATGCTTTCAACTGCGTCCTTGTTTTCATACACTATCCTTGTATATGGAGGCATATGGGGGTTTCCACCCTTAAAGGTTTGGAACCTTGCAAATTGCAAAGACTAACCACATTGGACAGGCTGGGAATTTGAATTCTGCAGTAGTATCTTTAGATGATCCTTGCCTTGGGTGGAAAGGATGGTCAAGCACTTCTGTGGAATCTGAATCAGGGCAGCAGGGAAAAGCCTGGGAACTACAGACCGGTGAGCCTAACGTCTGTAGTAGGTAAGTTGCTAGAAGGTATTCTGAGAGACAGGATCTACAAGCATTTAGAGAGGCAAGGACTGATTCGGGGCAGTCAGCATGGCTTTGTGCGTGGAAAATCATGTCTCACAAATTTGATTGAGTTTTTTGAGGGAGTGACCAAGAAGGTAGATGAGGGCAGTGCAGTAGACGTTGTCTACATGGACTTTAGCAAAGCCTTTGACAAGGTACCGCATGGTAGGTTGTTGCAGAAGGTTAAAGCTCACGGGATCCAGGGTGAGGTTGCCAATTGGATTCAAAATTGGCTGGACGACAAGGCAGAGGGTGGTTGTAGAGGGTTGTTTTTCAAACTGGAGGCCTGTGACCAGTGGTGTGCCTCAGGGATCGGTGCTGGGTCCACTGTTATTTGTGATTTATATTAATGATTTGGATGAGAATTTAGGAGGCATGGTTAGTAAGTTTGCAGATGACACCAAGATTGGTGGCACAGTGGATAGTGAAGAAGGTTATCTAGGATTGCAACGGGATCTTGATCAATTAGGCCAGTGGGCCGACGAATGGCAGATGGAGTTTAATTTAGATAAATGTGAGGTGATGCATTTTGGCAGATCGAATCAGGCCAGGACCTACTCAGTTAATGGTATGGCGTTGGGGAGAGTTATAGAACAAAGAGATCTAGGAGTACAGGTTCATAGCTCCTTGAAGGTGGAGTCGCAGGTGGACAGGGTGGTGAAGAAGGCATTCGGCATGCTTGGTTTCATTGGTCAGAACATTGAATATAGGAGTTGGGACGTCTTGTTGAAGTTGTACAAGACATTGGTACGGCCACACTTGGAATACTGTGTGCAGTTCTGGTCACCCTATTATAGAAAGGATATTATTAAACTAGAAAGAGTGCAGAAAAGATTTACTAGGATGTTGCCGGGACTTGATGGTTTGAGTTATAAGGAGAGGCTGGATAGACTGGGACTTTTTTCCCTGGAGCGTAGGAGGCTTAGGGGTGATCTTATAGAGGTCTATAAAATAATGAGGGGCATAGATAAGGTAGATAGTCAACATCTTTTCCCAAAGGTAGGGGAGTCTAAAACTAGAGGGCATAGGTTTAAGGTGAGAGGGGAGAGATTCAGAAGGGCCCAGAGGGGCAATTTCTTCACTCAGAGGGTAGTGAGTGTCTGGAATGGGCTGCCAGAGGTAGTAGTAGAGGCGGGTACAATTGTGTCTTTCAAAAAGCATTTAGATGGTTACATGGGTAAGATGGGTATAGAGGGTTATGGGCCAAGTGCGGGCAACTGGGACTAGCTTAATGGTAAAAACTGGGCGGCATGGACTGGTTGGGCCGAAGGGCCTGTTTCCATGCTGTAAACTTCTATGATTCTATGAATGAGGGGTACCCTGGATGCCGAGGCTGTTGACAATGCTTTGCTTTAGCTGCAACAGATACTGGTACTTGCTACTGTTCCCTGCAATTCCATTTGGGGGTTTAAAGGGAAGATCATGGTTGATGAGCTGTGTCTAGAAGTTATCAGTACCAAGAACAAGGCTGTGCTGCCACAGTGCCCAGTCCTAGCCTGTTCTGATGATGGCCAGACCCTGTTTTCAGTTTGAACTGATCATCTGATCCACGTCTGGCAAGTAACTATTGGGACCAAATGAAGATGCATTGTTTCTCTTGGGAGAATGTTTTAAATTTACTGCTGCGATCTTGCAACATACTATTTCCAGGAATCAAAAACAAATAAATTGATCCAGCAAACCCTAAAAAAAAAAGAATCCTTCCTGTTGTTAAAACTAATTAGCAGCTGTGTGACTCAGTTCCTCCACGTTTTATGAACAAAAAGTAACATTTGTGGTCTTTTGAGCCAGGTTCCATTCTGGGATCTTCCTGTCCATTTATAACATCAACTGGGATCATAATATTTGCACTTGGGAGTTGGGAACTTTGGCATTTTTCAGGGAAGTAATTTGTTTGGACAGAGATTTTCATGGATGCATGTTTTTAAAAAAAAAAGCCAAAGGGATTTGGACATCTTGTGGTTCGTAATTCGGTCCAAAATACCATTCTCGTTGCTTTGCATTCAGATTGTGTTTGTGTGCTGTGAGTGATCTGAGAGTGTGGTAAAGGCGGATTTAATAGAGGCGTTCAAGAGGGAATTGGATCATTATCTGAAAAGGAAGAATATGCAGGGCTGCATGGAGTGGTAGTAAGTGAATTGCTCCTTCAGAGAGCCAGCATAGACACAACAGCCAAATGGCTCCTGTGCTGTAACCATATATATGATTCTAAGTGTTTGTACTGTGCGCAAGATTCTTCCATTTTATCCAAAATGATTTTAATGGCATTCTGTTTCCTTTATATATGACAGATACAGAGGATGCAAGTGAGACAGATATTGCTAATAAGCAAGATGATGAAGACTACCTGGAGGTGAAAGAGCAGTGAGTATTGTTGCCATGTGATGCAGTTGCTTGGTGCAATGCAGACCACAGAGTAAGAAATTGCTGTGTGAAAAATCCTGATTTATAGCAAATAATTTTAGTTCATGAGCCTTTTTGAATAATTTGCATGCTTTAATGAAGTTTTGCTGTCTTGATTGAACATTTCAGGGTATTGAGGGTTTTAAAACAGTGGAGATTTGAATTGACTTTGTTGCCAAGTTTCAGTTAAAGCAAATGGTACTTTCTGAAATTGTGCATTATAGACCGGAGTGTAGAAAGTCCTATTGCAGTAAATAGTTGTATTTTAGATGCTATTTACAGCAATTTGCTTCAGATTTTTGAGTTTTTTTTCTTTTTAACTTGCTGTAACAGCATGATAATAGTACTTTTACATCTGTCAATATTTGACACAATTTCACTCCTTTTTGTGTTGAGATTTTACGAAGCAAAATCTGTAATGCAAAGAACAAAGAAAAGGACAGCACAGGAACAGGCCCTTCGGCCCTCCCAAGCCTGCGTCGACAATGCTGCCCATCTAACCCAAAAGCAGTTACACTTGTGGGGCCCGTATCCCTCTATTCCCATGTATTTGTCGAGGCGCCCCTTAAACATCACTATCGTACCTGCTTCCACCACCTCCTCCGGCAGCGAGTTCCAGGCACCCACTACCCCCTGTGCAAAAAAAAACTTCCCTCGCACATCTCCTCTAAAGTTTGCCCCTCACACCTGAAACCTATGTCCCCTAGTAATTGACTCTTCCACCCTAGGAAAAAGCTTCTGACTATCCACTCTGTCCATGCCCCTCATAATTTTGTAGACTTCTATCAGGTCACCCCTCAACCTCTATCTTTCCAGTGAGAACCAACCAAGTTTATCCAATCTTGCCTCATAGCTAATTTTCTTCATCCCAGGCAACATCCTGGTAAACCTCTTCTGAACCCTCTCCAAAGCCTCCACACCCTTCTGGTATAATTTATTGTCACAAGTAGGCTTACATTAACACTGGAATTACCTTACTGTTAAAAGCCCCTCGTCGCCACATTCCGGCGCCTGTTCGGGTACACACAGGGAATTCAGAATGTCCAAATTACCTAACAGCCTGTCTTTTGGGACTTGTGGGAGGAAACCGGAGCACCCGGAGGAAACCCGTGCAGACACTGGGAGAATGTGCAGACTTCACACAGACAGTGACTCAAGCTGGGAATTGAACCTGGGACCCTGGCGCTGTGAGGCAACAGTGCTAATCACTCTGCTACCGTGCTGCCCTGGTAGTGTGGCGACCAGAATTGAACACTATATTCCAAATGTGGCCCAACTAAGGTTCTATACAGCTGCAGCATGACTTGCCAATTTTTATACTCAATGCCCCGAATAAGGAAGGCAAGCATGCTGTATGCCTTCTTGTAGTGTTGTTTATTATTGTAAAAAAAAAAGTCACCATAGTCCCAGATGACCATAGGCTGCTTTCGCCTTTTGAGGGGGGGAGCTAACTGGTGGTGATTTCACCTTAACATGAGGACCACCACACCTCACATGAGGGACAAGGTTGAGAAGGTGGTCCTTCATGAATAACCTCAATTTTTTCAAAATGCTGACTGCTAATTATTAGCAGTCAGCTTTTTGAAAAATATCCCAAGTGAAGCCAATTCCAGCTGTGTCTCCAATCACCCCATGATTTTTGGATATTTCTTGTGACCGGCTGCCGACTTTAGTCATTAATTTCCCCCCTCCATTTCTGCACATTAGTCTACTTAATTTGGAATTTTGATGGGGTCCCATTGAATTGGTGCAATCTTGACAAAACACCGCTGTGTCATGTGAAACAACTTAAGTGCACCTACAAAATAAAGTGTTGCAGATTCGGGAGACGAGAGGTTGGGGACTGCATGACCAATTAGGCAGTTACTGCACAAGACTCTTAAATGGAATTTCTTATTTGGGGATGGCTTATTCATCAGTATGCAGAGTTTGATAAGTATTTCGAGAATGAAGAAGATCATATATCCACACTGGAATGCAATATGCATCATACTGATCAGTAGATATTCATCAAGATTGTTGTCAATGGTTGGAAGAAATATGTGCATTTTGAAAGATGTATTTCTGTTTTAACAAAGTCACTGATTTAAAAGGCTGTTCGAACTAATTATTACAGGAATATAGAAATTTGCAGCACAATAGAAGGCCATTAAGTCCATCATGTCTGGGCTGGCTGACGAGCCATCCATCCAAAACTTGCGTCCCAACATTTTGAACTTTTAAAATGTTATGAAGGTTTCTGCCTCTATCACCCTTTCAGACAGCAGCTTTCAGATCCTTGTTGTGAACTGTATATATGAAGGTTGAGTGCATACAGCTTGGGGGCTTGATTGGATGGTTATTTGAGCACATATAACGAGACCATTACTGAGCAGCTGAGTCAGGAAATATATACCTGCAAAGTTTCACTCTGAATAAATCTATTCCAAGTAAAGATTGGCTCTGGTTTCTTGTTTTCTGTATTGGAAACACTGGTTAGGCCACACCTGGAGTACTGCGTGCAGCCCAATGTAGGAAAGATGTAAATGCACAAGAGGCATGGAGGAGATGCATGAGTATGTTGCCTGCACTGAAGAATTTTAATTATGAGGAAGAATTGGATATACTAGGTTTTATTGGAGCAGAGGAGACTGAAGGGAGACTGAATTGAAGTGTATAAAATTATGAAGGGTCTAGATAGATTGGAGAGGAAATGTCTCCTTAGTTGAAGGGTCCACAATCAGGGCATAGATTTCAGGGCACGAGGTAGGTGATTTAGAGGGAAGTCCTGGAAGGGATATGAAATGGTCGCAGAGGCAGATAACCTCAATATTTAAAAAGTACTCTGAAATGCATTGGAGACATTGTAACTGCAAGGCGAAGGATGCTGAAAAGAGGGATTAGTCTGGATGGCTCCTTGAGGACCAGAGTGAACACGATGGGCTGAATGGCCACCTTCCAAACTAAATTTCTCTGATAATTAGTTCTAACAGCCTTTCAGCGCAGTGATCTTTTCAATGTAGATAAACATCTTTGAAATTACATGTATTGTTTCAAATCACCAACAAAAATGATCCTGATTGGAGATTTAGAGATTACAATAATGCAGGTTACATTCCACAGTGGTTCCTCATTCTCCAAATACTATTTGATCACCACATACCCATGAATGGATAGTCAGTCAAATAAAACACTCCATGTCAGAGTTTTGTACATAATTGCCTAATTGGTCATGTATGATGCACGTGTGACCAGAAACCAGAAATGTGGTCACTCTAAAACTGCCTAGAGTATAGGCGGAGGAGGAATAGGTAAAGTGTAGAAAAAGCAGAGGGTCTGCTGCCCAGTGTTTTGCCACTGACCACCATTGGCGTGTCTCTCCTCTTGACCTGTTGTGTTTTCATCCACTCGTTTGTGTTTATTTTCTGTTGGAGAATGGCATCGCTATTGAGGTAGAGGTGCAAATTCTTTGGATTCTTTTGCCTTGTTTTGTTGGGTGCACCCAGATCTGACAGCCTCGTAGAGGGTGGTTCAATGCGCTTGAGTTTTTAGTTTGTTTTGCGCCCTGTCTCTGTTTTTTCCTTAACTTTACAACGGTTTTGTCTCCTTAACCTCCTCAATCTTCCCCTGGGTTCCTGTCCTATCTTCCTCTGTTGACTTTGTTGACGAGCAAAATTGTTATCAACTGACGGACTTTCTTTATATATTATCTGCACGCTGACATTGCCCGCCAGTAGCAGATGTTACTGCATGGAGGTGCTCATGTATGTTTTGTACGGTTTTTAAAAACACTGTGGGTACATGTGTTTTTTTCTGTTATGGCTACAGATTCTTAATAACTTCAGAATTGCCTGAGTGTCTGCCTGTTGACAACGTTCTGAAAGTTTAGGGCCATAACACATGAAATGTCTAACCTCTTGCTTTCCTAAATAGTGCTTGTTGGTAACTTTTCTCTTTGTTACCAATTACTCCTGAGGTTTTCTGAACTTGCCATTCAGTTTCAGCAAAACTGCTGATACGATACTTTTATAATTTGTTCATGGGATGTGACCTCCGGTGGCAAGGCCAGTATTTATTACTCATCTGAGATTGACCTCAAGACGGTGATGGTGAGACACTTCTTGAACCACTGTCATCTGTGTGGTATGAGTGCTCTTAGTGAGTGGGGTTCAGGACTTGACCCAGTGAGTGCTTCCAAGTCCAGTGGTTTGTGGCTTGCAGGTAGTGGGTGGTGATGTCCCCATGCATCAGCTGCCCTTGTCCTTCTAGATGGTAGAGGTCAGGGGTTTGAAAGGTGCTGTTGAATGAGGTTTGGTGAATTGCTGCAGTGCATCTTGTTATTGGTGCATGTTGCTGTCATTGTATGCCAGCAGTGGAAGGAATACATGCTTAAGGTGGTGAACAGGGTGTCAATTGAGTGGGCTGCTTTGCCCAAATGATGTTGAGCATCTTGAGTGTTGTTGGAGCTGAGCTCATCCGGGCAAGTGGAGTGTATTCCATCACACTCTTGACTTGTGCCTTGTAGATGCTCGGCAGGCTTTGGACAGTCAGAAGCTCCAATATTTAGTTGGCTGATCCAGTTAGGTTTCTGGCTTTTGGCTACACCCAGGGTTTTGGTGGGGATTCCTTAATGATTGTGCTATTGAATGTCGAAGAGAGATGATTGGATTCCTTTTTGTTGGAGATGGTCATTCCCTGGCATCCTGCAAGCAATATTCACACTGTACCCATCAGCCCAAGCTCAACTGTTGATCAGGTCTTCCTGCATGCAGGTACGGACTACTTTGACAAGTAGTCAGACAAGTTACGAATGGTGTTAAACATTGTGAAATCATCAGTTAACATCCTCACTTCTGACCTTATGATGGAGGGAAGATCATTGATGGAACAGCTGGAGATGGTTGGGACACTGCCATGAAGAACTCTAGCAGTGATGTCCTGGGTTGAGATGATTGACCTTGAATGACCACAACCCTCTTTCTTTGTGCTAGATATCACTCCAGCCAGTGAAGAGTTTTCACCTTTATTCCCATTGATTTCAGTTTTGCTAGAGCCCTCTGCTACACTCTGACAAATCCTGCCTTGATATCAAAGGACCTTATCTTACCTCATCTCTGGAAATCGTCTGTTTGTAAAAAAATCCATAGTTGGACCAAGGCTGTAATGAGGTTTAGTAGCATTGAGTGGTCAAGGTGGAATACAAACTGAGCATTGGTGAGCCGGTTATTGTTAACTAAATACCTCGGAATGCTGTTAATAACACCTTCCGATATAATGTTGATGATTGAGGCCGGAATGGATTTGCCCTGTTTTTTGTGGACTGGACAAACTTGGGCAATTTTTATTGTATTTTCATATAGATGCTCATGTTGTAACTGTACTGGAACAATTTGGCTCAGGGTATGGCTGGTTCTGGAGCACTTATCTTCAGCAATATAGTCTGAGCCCTTTATTTTTCAGACATTTCTTGATAGCACCTGGGAATGAGTTGCATTGACTGAAGAATGACATTTGTGATGCTGAGGACCTTGGGAAAGGCTGAATTGGATCCTCTTGATGAAGGTTATCACATATGCTTCAGCCTGGTCTTTTGCACTCACATGCTGGACTCTACCACATTCAGGGTGAGAATGTTCGTTGAGCCAGCTCCTCCCGTTGGTTGTTTTCCTTGTCAACGGCCATTCAAACTGGATGTGGAATGATTGCAGAACTTTGATCTGATTTAGTGATTGTGGGATGGCCTAGCTCTGTTTATTGTGTGATACTTCTACTATTTAGCTTGTTAGTAATCCCAGGTAGTTTCACTTGGTTTGTACCTCATTTTCAGCTATGACAGGTGCTGCTCCTGCCATGCATGCTCTTCTCCACTCTTCATTGAACCATGGTTGGTCTTTTGGCTTGATGTACTGTTAGAGTGAAGAGTTTGTTGGGCCAAGTGGTTACAGATTCTGTGGAGTACAACTCTGCTGCTTCTGATGGCTCAAAGCACCCCTGGTGGATCTGATCTGAATCTACCCATTTAGCACTATGCTTGTGTCACACAACACAAAGGAGGGTGTCTTCATTATGATGATGGGTCATCATCTCCACAGGGGCTGTGTGGTGGCCCCTCCTCCAATACGGTCATTGGTATGTGCATTTAAAAAAAAAAAAAAAAAATCATTTACAAGATTTGGGTATCGCTGTTATGCCAGTATTTACTGTCCATCCCAAGTTGGCCTTGAGAAGGTGGTGGTGAGCTGCCTTTGTGAACTGCTGCAATCCTGGAAGTGTAGGTACACCCAAAGAGTGTTAGGGAGGGAATTCCAAGATTTTGACCCAGCAACATTGAAGGAGCGATGATATATTTTCATGTCAGGATGGTGACTTGGAGGGGAACTTCCAGTTGGTGGTATTCCCAGGTATCTGCTGCTCTTTTCCTTCTAGATGGACGTGGATTGGAAGGTGCTACCAAAGGGACCTTAATGAGTTCCTTCAGTGCATCTTGTAGATGGTAAACGGTGCTACCACTGTTCGTTGTTGGTGGAAGGAGTGAATGTTCGTTGGTGGAGGGAGTGAATGTTTGTGGAAGGAGTGCCAATTAGGCGGGCTGCTTTGTCCTGGATGGTGTTGAGCTTCTTGTGTTGTTGGAGCTGCACTTACCCAGGCAGGTGGAGATTATTTCATCACGCTCCTGATTTGTGCCTTGTAGATGGTGGTAGGCTTTGGAGAGCCAGGAGCTGAGATACTCGCCTTTGATCTGCTGTTGTAGCCATAGTATTTATATGGCTATTCCAGTTCAGTTTCTGGTCAGTGGTAATCTCCAGGATGTTGGTAATGCCATTGAATGTGAAGGGCCAATTGTTAGATCCTCTCTTGCTGGAGACAGTCATTGCCTGGCACTAGTGTGGCATGAATGTTGCTTGCCAATTGTCAACCCAAGCCTGGGTATTGTCCAGGTCTTGCTGTATTCGGACATGAACTGCTTCAGTGTCTGAGGAGTCATGAATGGTGCTGAACATTGTGCCGTCATCAGCAAACCTCACCACTTCTGACCTTATGATAGAAGTATGTTCATGGATGAAGCACCTGAAGATTTTGGGCCAAGGGCACTCTCCTGAGGAACTCCTACAGTATTGTCCTGGAGGAGCTGAAATGATTGACCTACAGCCAGCACAACTATCTTCCTTTGTGCCAGATATGACTCCAACCAGTGGAATGTTTTCCTCCTGATTTCCATTGACTCCAGTTTTGCTGGGGTCCCTTGATGCCGTATTCAGTCAAAGGCTGCCTTGATGTCAATGACAATCAGGCTCTCCTCGCCTTCGGAATTCGGCCCTTTTACCATATTTGAACCAAGACTGTCATGTGGTCAAGAGCTGAGTGACCCTGGCGGAATACAAACTAATGGATAGATTGGTGAGGCCAAGGTCAAGTAGGCTTTTCCCTTGTGTTGCTTCTCATCACCTGTTGCAGGCCCATTCTTGTAGCTGTGTCCTTTAGTGCTCTGCAAGCTCCCAGTCAGTAATGGTGTTCCTGAGTTACACTTGGTGATGAACATTGAAGTCCCCATACACTACCATAACTGCACCCTTCCAATTGGTGTTCAGCATGGAGAAACATTGATTCAACGATTGACAGAGATGGTAGTCAGCCGGTTTCCTTGCACATTTTTGACCTGATGCCAGAAGATTTCTTTGGACTCCGAGTCAATGTTGAGAACTCCCACAACCACTTCCTCCTGACTGTATCTTCCGTTACCAGCACATCTGGTGGTGGGACATCACAACAAAACAAAGAAAAGTACAGCACAGGAAGAGGCCCTTCGGCCCTCTAAGCCCGTGCCGACCATGCTGCCCTACTAAACTACAATCTTCTACACTTCCTAGATCCGTATCCCTCTATTCCCATCCTATTCATGTATTTGTCAAGATGCCCCTTAAATGTCACTATCGTCCCTGCTTCCTCCACCACCTCCGGTGGGAAGTTCCAGGCACCCACTACCCTCTGTGTAAAAGACTTGCTTCGTACATCTACTCTAAACCTTGCCCCTCGCACCTTAAACCTATGCCCCCCCAGTAATTGACCCCTCTACCCTGGGGAAAAGCCTCTGACTATCCACTCTGTCTATGCCCCTCATAATTTTGTAGACCTCTATCAGGTCGCCCCTCAACCTCCGTCGTTCCAGTGAGAACAAACCGAGTTTATTCAACCGCTCCTCATAGCTAATGTCCTCCATACCAGCAAACATTCTGGTAAATCTCTTCTGCACCCTCTCTAAAGCCTCCACATCCTTCTGATAGTGTGGCGACCAGAATTGAACACTATACTCCAAGTGTGGCCTAACTAAGGTTCTATACAGCTGCAACATGACTTGCCAATTCTTATACTCAGTGCCCTGGCCAATGAAGGCCAGCATGCCGTTTGCCTTCTTGACTACCTTCTCCACCTGTGTTGCCCCTTTCAGTGACCTGTGGACCTGTACACCTAGATCTCTCTGACTTTCAATACTCTTGAGGGTTCTACCATTCACTGTATATTCCCTACCTGCATTAGACCTACCAAAATGCATTACCTCACATTTGTCCGGATTAAACTCCATCTGCCATCTCTCTGCCCAAGTCTCCAAACAATCTAAATCCTGCTGTATCCTCTGACAGTCCTCATCGCTAGCCGCAATTCCACCAACCTTTGTGTCGTCTGCAAACATTCTAATCAGACCAGTTACATTTTCCTCGAATTCATTTATATATACTACAAACAGCAAAGGTCCCAGCACTGATCCCTGCGGAACACCACTAGTCACAGCCCTCCAATTAGAAAAGCATCCTTCCATTGCTACTCTCTGCCTTCTATGACCTAGCCAGTTCTGTATCCACCTTGCCAGCTCACCCCTGATCCCGTGTGACTTCACCTTTTATACTAGTCTACCATGACCTTGTCAAAGGCCTTACTGAAGTCCATATAGACAACATCCACTGCCTGACCTGCGTCAATCATCTTTGTGACCTCCTCGGAAAAACTCTATCAAGTTAGTGAGACACGACCTTCCCTTCACAAAACCATGCTGCCTCTCACTAATACGTCCATTTGCTTCCAAATGGGAGTAAATCCTGTCTCGAAGAATTCTCTCCAGTAATTTCCCTACCACTGACGTAAGGCTCACCGGCCTGTAGTTCCCTGGATTATCCTTGCTACCCTTCTTAAACAGAGGAACAACATTGGCTATTCTCCAGTCCTCCGGGACATCACCTGAAGACAGTGAGGATCCAAAGATTTCTGTCAAGGCCTCAGCAATTTCCTCTCTAGCCTCCTTCAGTATTCTGGGGTAGATCCCATCAGGCTCTGCGGACCTATCTACCGTAATATTTTTCAAGACGCCCAACTCCTCGTCTTTTTGGATCTCAATGTGACCCAGGCTATCTACACACCCTTCTCCAGACTCAACATCCACCAATTCCTTCTCTTTGGTGAATACTGATGCAAAGTATTCATTTAGTATCTCGCCCATTTCCTCTGGCTCCACACGTAGATTCCCTTGCCTATCCTTCAGTGGGCCAACCCTTTCCCTGGCTACCCTCTTGCTTTTTATGTACGTGTAAAAAGCCTTGGGATTTTCCTTAACCCTATTTGCCAGTGACTTTTCGTGACCCCTTCTAGCCCTCCTGACTCCTTGCTTAAGTTCCTTCCTACTTTCCTTATATTCCACACAGGCTTCGTCTGTTCCCAGCCTTTTAGACCTGACAAATGCCTGCTTTTTCTTTTTGACGAGGCCTACAATATCTCTCGTTATCCAAGGTTCCCGAAAATTGCCGTATTTATCCTCCTTAAAAAATGAAATGAAATGAAAATTGCTTATTGTCACAAGTAGGCTTCAAATGAAGTTACTGTGAAAAGCCCCTAGTCGCCACATTCCGGCGCCTGTTCGGGGAGGCTGGTACGGGAATTGAACCGTGCTGCTGGCCTGCCTTGGTCTGCTTTCAAAGCCAGCGATTTAGCCCTGTGCTAAACAGCCCTCCTTCCTTACAGGAACATGCCGGTCCTGAATTCCTTTCAACTGACACTTGAAAGCCTCCCACATGTTAGATGTTGATTTTCCCTCAAACATCCTCCCCCAATCTAGTATCTTCAGTTCCCGCCTAATATTGTCATAATTAGCCTTCCCCCAATTTTGCACAGTCACCCTAAGGCCACTCTTATCCTTGTCCACCCGCACTTTAAAACTTACTGAATTGCGGTCACTGTTCCCAAAATGCTCCCCTACTGAAACTTCTACCACCTGGCCGGGCTCATTCCCCAATACCAGGTCCAGTACAGCCCCTTCCCTAGTTGGACTGTCTACATATTGTTTTAAGAAGCCCTCCTGGATGCTCCTTACAAACTCTGCCCCGTCGAAGCCCCTGGCACTAAGTGAGTTCCAGTCAATATTGGGGCAGTTGAAGTCTCCCATCGCCACAACCGTGTTGTTTTTAGTCTTTTCCAAAATCTGTCTACCTATCTGCTTCTCTATCTCCCGTTGGCTGTTGGGAGGCCTGTAGTAAACCCCCAACATTGTGTGACTGCACCCTTCTTATTCCTGATCTCTGCCCATATAGCCTCACTGCCCTCTGAGGTGTCCTCCCGTAGTACAGCTGTGATATTCTCCCCAACCAGTAGCGCAACTCCGCCACCCCTTTTACATCCCCCTCTATCCCGCCTGAAACATCTAAATCCTGGAACGTTTAGCTGCCAATCCTGCCCTTCCCTCAACCAGGTCTCTGTAATGGCAACAACATCATAGTTCCAAGTACTAATCCAAGCTCTAAGTTCATCTGCCTTACCCGTAATACTTCTTGCATTAAAACATATGCACTTCAGGCCACCAGACCCGCTGTGTTCAGCAACTTCTCCCTGTCTGCTCTGCCTCAGAGCCACACTGTCCCTATTCCCTAGTTCTCCCTCAATGCTCTCACCTTCTGACCTATTGCTCCCGTACCCACCCCCCTGCCATACTAGTTTAAACCTTCCCGTGTGACACTAGCAAACCTCGCGGCCAGGATATTTATGCCTCTCCAGTTTAGATGCAACCCGTCCTTATATAGGTCACACCTGCCCTGGAAGAGCGCCCAGTGGTCCAGATAACGGAAACCCTCCCTCCTACACCAGCTGTTTAGCCACGTGTTTAGATGCTCTATCTTCCTATTTCTAGCCTCACTGGCACGTGGCACATGGCGTAATCCCGTGATTACAACTCTAGAGGTAAAACCCTCTTTTAACTTTCTGCCTAGCTCCCTAAACTCATGCTGCAGGACCTCATGCCCCTACCTGCCTATGTCGTTAGTACCAATATGTACAACGACCTCTGCCTGTTTGCCCTCCCCCTTCGGGATGCCCTCTACCCGTTCGGAGACATCCTGGACCCTGGCACCAGGGAGGCAACATACCATCCTGGAGTCTCTTTCACGTCCACAGAAGGGCCTATCTGTGCCCCTGACTATTGAGTCCCCTATTACTATTGCTCTTCTGCGCTTTGACCCTCCCTTCTGAACATCAGAGCCAGCCGTAGTGCCACTGCACTGGCTGCTGCTGTTTTCCCCTGATAGGCTATCCCCCCCGACAGTATCCAAAGGGGTATACCTGTTCGAGAGGGGGACAACCACAGGGGATTCCTGCACTGACTGCCTGCCCTTTCTGGTGGTCACCCATTTCTCTGCCTGCACCTTGTGTGAGACCACATTTATATAACTGCTATCTATGACGCTTTCCGCCACCTGCATGCTCCTAAGTGCATCCAACTGCTGCTCCAACCGAACCATGCGGTCTGTGAGGAGCTCCAGTTGGGTGCACTTTCTGCAGATGAAGCCATCCAGGACGCTGGAAGCCTCCCGGACCTGCCACATCTCACAGTCAGTGCACTGCACCCCTCTAACTGACATTGCGTCAATTAATTAGTAAATTAAAGTTAAAAGTTTTTTTTAAAAAAGTTACTGTTAACTATATGTTTCCGAGCACTAGATTTCCACTATAAATGTGAAAGCTAAATATAGTAATCTCCGATCTCTGGCTTAGATACCCCTCTAAATTATAATTAAGTAATTATGTTTAATTAGTTTACCAATGCTTAATTTTTTTAATTTAGTGTAGATTCCCAACCAGCCAATCAGGTCACAGCTTTTCTGTGATGTCACTTCAGTTTCCCCCCCCCCACACAATTTGTAAAGGTAATAAAAGTAAAAATGAGTAAAAATCACTTACTTACCTTCTGAGGGTTTCAGATGCTCTCAGGTTCTCTCCCTGCTGATTAAAAGTTACAGGCCAGAAGAAAGAGAGAGAACAAAACAGTAGGGAATAAGCACCTTCTCCCACTCTGCACCGAATTACCTCACTGCACCAAATTACCAAGTTTCAAATTCCCGCTCTGGATGTGTCTCACTCACTCAGACTGTGTCTCTTTGACCTGCACAACGTATTTAGAGATTGTGAGGGAGCTAGGGCAGTGGCTGTAAGGTATGATTGGTGTGAACAACTATGTCAGTCTGTTGCTTGACTAGACTGTAAGACAGTTCTCCCAATTGGGGCACAAAGTCAGCAGATGTTAGTGAGGGGAATTTTGATGGTGTGCTTTTGTTCTGTTTAGTGCCCAGGTTAATGTTGGGTGGTTGCTTTATTTTCATATTTGACTTTCCATAGCAGCTTTTGGTGCAACTGAATGGCTTGATGGGCCATTTCAGAGGCCAGTTAAGACTAAACTACATTGCTGAATGTCTGAAGCCACGTGTTGATAAGGCCACATAAGGACAGCAGGTTTCCTTCCCTCAAGAACACCTGTGAACCATTTGGGTTTTTAGTTCCATGGTCACCATTACTGAGATCTGGAAAAAAAAAATTCCAGGGTTATTTAATTAATTGAATTGAATTTAAATTCTCCCAGCTTCTATGGTGGTAATTAAAATCACCTCCAGTGCATTACTGCAGGCCTCTGGGATAGTCATCCGGCAACACTATGACTCTGCTTCTGCAAGTGTGCAAGAGTACCATAGTCTATGATTGTGTCACTGTACGAGTAACCCAGTGGCCTGCAATGACCCAGAGAATGTGATTTAAGTTCCATCATGGCATTTTAATTCCATTTTAAAAATCTGGAAATAAAAGTGACCATGGAGTTGCTGGATTATCTTTTTTTTAAAAAAATTTAACAGGTGACTGCAGTCCTGCACCAATGTGGCTGACCATGAATTACCTCTGAAGTTGGCTTGCCAGCTGCTTCTTAGTTTCTATCGAACAAGATAGCCATGAATGCCAGCCTTGCCAGCATCACTTGGACATCAAGGGTGAATGGGAAAATAAATACTTTTGAGGTTTGAACATTAGCTACATTGATTTGTAAAGGAATGTGCTTACCGAATACCCAGTAATGTTAAGCCTTAAATTAGAACAGGTTGAGGTACTGTGTTTTTGTACAGTGCACAAATTTGGCTTTCATTGTAACTAAATTCCGTCTTTTTGATCTTATTCATAGGATGTACCAGGAAAAATTAACATCACTTAAAAGGCAGCTACAGCAGTTGCAGGAAGGTGAGTACCTTTTTTCTGGTACTTTGGCAAATGGAGTGCATGCACTGGGTAGTTGTGGATTATGGAAAATAAGCCATTTGGTGACCAGGAACTTTGAAAGCCGGTTAGGTCAGTAGGTTTGATAGCTGGTTCATGATGGTATGGTGACATAGTGGTTAACACTGTTGCTTTACAGCGCCAGGGACATGGGGTCAACTCAGTTTCCACTCTTTCTACCCCCCCCCCCCCCCCCCCCCCCCCCTCGAGGTGACTTGATTGAAATATAATAATAATCTTTAGTAGTGTTACAAGTAGAATTACATTACCACTACAATTAAGTTACTGTGAAAATGGAAGATCCTGTGGGGTCATGACAGGGTGGATGTGGGAGGATGTTTCCTCTTGTGGGCGAATCTACGACTAGGGGTCACTGTTTGCAAGTAAGTAGAGATGAAGAGATTTTTTTTCTGAGTATTTTCTTTTTCTTTGCTTTTCATGTACTTAATGATCTATTTGAGCTGCTCACAGAAAAATACTTTTCACTGTACCTCGGCACGTGACAATAAACAAATCCAAATCCAGTAAGTCTTTGGAACTCCCTGAAAATGTGGTGGAGGCAGAGTCTTTGAATATATTAATGGTATTGGTGGATAGATACTTGGTAAGCATGGGGGTGATAGGTTAACAGGGGTAGGCAGGATGCAGATTTGAGGGTACTATCAGATCAGCCATGATCTTATTGAATGGGAAGCAGGATCGATGGGCTGAATGTCCTATTCCTGCTCCTTGTTCATATATTCATATAGAAATTGCTTCTTAGTTCCCAAAGATGTGGGGTTATGGGAATGGGGGTGGACGGGGGGTGGTTGGCCTAGATGGGATGCTCTTTCAGAGAGTCGGTGCAGACTCGATGGGCTGAATAGCCCCTGCACAGTAGGAATTCTATGGTTCTGTGATACGAAATTACGGCAACATGGTCCTTGGGGACTATGGCGACTTCCACTTTTAATTTGGAGGAAAGCTGGGGTCCTCTCTCTGGGCCAGTCCAACATTGGATTAGGTTATTTAGTTATTATCTCATTATTGTTTGTACACAGTTCTGTGCACCAGTACATCACAGCAGTAATTGCACTATAAAAAGTATCCTTTGCTGTAAAGCACTTTGAATGCCTTGAGGTTGGGAAAAGTGCTGTGTAAATGCCCATTCCTTATTTCATCATTTGCTGCCTCCGCCTATTAAAATCACTAAGATTAAATTGGAATGGATATTCGTCGGGTGAAAGAAAAGTGGGAAGAATAGCAGGAGGCAATAATGGTGAGTAGAACAGGATAATTGAAATAAAAACACAGAATGCTGGAAAAGCTCAGCAAATCTGGCAGCATCTCTGGAGAGTGAAAGATTTGAAACCAAATCAAAATGGAGGACAGAGTTCATGGTCTGAAATAAATAAATAATCTTTATTGTCTCAAGTAGGCTTATATTAACACTGCAATGAAGATACTGTGAAAAGCCCCTAGTCGCCACATTCAGACGCCTGTTCGGGTACACAGAGGGAGAATTCTGAATTCTCAGCTGGTACGAGAATTGGACCCGTGTTGCTGGCCTTGTTCTGTGTCACAAAACAGTTGTTGAACTCCATGTTAAGTGCAGAAGGCTGTAAAATGCCTAATCGAAAGATGTGGGGCGTCATTCTCCGACCCCCCGCCGGGTCGGAGAATGGCCGTTGGCCGCCGTGAATCCCGCCCCCACCGAAGTCTCCGCTCCCGGAGATTGGGCGGGGGCGGGAATCCGGCCGCGCCGGTTGGCGGGACCCCCCGCTGGATTCTCCGGCCCGGATGGGCCGAAGTCCCGCCCAAAAATTGCCTGTCCCGCCGGCGTAAATCAAACCTGGTATTTACCGGCGGTACCAGGCGGCGTGGGCGGGCTCCGGGGGAGGGCGCGGGGCGATCTGACCCCGGGGGGTGCCCCCACGGTGGCCTGGCCCGCGATCGGGGCCCACCGATCCGCGGGCGGGCCTGTGCCGTGGGGGCACTCTTTCCCTTCCGCCTCCGCAACGGCCTCCACCATGGCGGAGGCGGAAGCGACTCTCCCCACTGCGCATGCGCGGGAAACTGACAGCGGCCGCTGACGCTCCCGCGCATGCGCCGGGAAACTGACAGCGGCCGCTGACGCACCCGCGCATGCGCCGCATTTCCGCGCCAGCTGGCGGGGAAACAAATGCCATTTCCGCCAGCTGGCGGGGCGGAAATCCCTCCGGCGTCCGCCTAGCCCCTCATTGTTGGGGCTAGGCCGCCAAAGATGCGGAGCATTCCGCACCTTTGGGCAGGCGCGATGCCCGTCTGATTGGCGCCGGCTTTGGCGCCAGTCGGCGGACATCCCGCCGTTGGGGGAGAATTTCGCCCGTGATGTTCCTCCAGCTTCTGTTGGACTTCATCGGACCATAGTAGTAGGTTGAAGACATAAATGTGGGCATGAGAGCATGGTGGTGAATTGAAATAGCAAGTGACAGGAAGGGTGGGGTCATTCCTGTGCAGATGTTCTGCTATAGCTGTCACCCAGTTTGTGTTTACTCTCCACAATGTATAGGAAACTGCATTATGAGCAGCAAATATATATATATAATATATATTTTTAAAAACGCATTTTGTTACAAACTTGTATCAAAGTAGGTTACAGCAAATAAACACCCCGGAAAACATACTTCCCAACAATCAGCAATACAGTTTGTACAGATTTTTCTCCGTCCCCTCTCCCCATCAGCCACCCCCCTGCGACGAACAGCTCCTCAAACACGGTCACAAACATCCCCCACCTTTTCTCAAACTCCCCTGCTGAGCCCCTTAACTCATACCTTATCTTCTCTAGCCGCAGGAAGTCATACAGGTCACCCAACCATGCTGCTGCCCCCGGTGACAATGCCAACCGCCATTCCAGCAAAATTCGTCGCTGTGCAATCAGAGAGGCGAAGGCCATGATATCGGCCTCCCTCCTCTCCATGAGCTCCGTCTTCTCTGAAACCCAAAAAAGCGCCACCAAAGGGTCCGGGTCCTCCACCTCCTCCACTATCCTGGCTAAGACCGCAAACACTCCCGCCCAGAATCTTCCCAGTTTACCGCAACCCCAAAACATGTGCACGTGATTCGCTGCCCCCCGCCCACACCTCTCACACACATCTGCTACCCCTTGAAAGAACCCACTCATTCTTGCCCGAGTCATATGCACCCTGTGCACCACCTTAAACTGTACCAGACTCATCCTTGCACAAGAGGAGGTCTCGTTTACCCTTTGCAGTGCCTCACTCCATACTCTCCAATTGACCTCCATTCCCAACTCTGCTTCCCATTTCTCCTTGATCTTCACCGCCCGCTCGCCTCCCTGCTCCCCCAGCCACTTGTATGTATCCCCAATTCTTCCCTCCCCTTCCACATCCGGAAGCAGCAGTCGCTCCAGCAGGGTGTATCCCGGCAATCTAGGGAATCCCTTCCAGACCTTTCGTGCAAAGTCCCTAACCTGTCGATACCTGAACTCACTACCCCTCGGCAGCTCTACCCTCTCCCTGAGCTCCTCCAGACTGGTGAACCCTTCCTCCAAATGCAAATCCCTTACCATGACCAGCCCCAATTCCCGCCACCTCCTGTATACACTAATCATTCCCCCCCACCCCCGGCTCAAACCCATGGTTCTCGCACAGCGGCGTTAGCACCGACATCCCTTCCACCCTAAAATGCCTCCTCAGCTGATTCCATATCTTCATCGTGGACCGCACCACAGGGCTCCCTGAATATCTACTCTGAGTCATTGGCAATGCTGCTGTCACCATAACCCTCAGTAGATCCCTTACAAGATTCCTCCTCCATCCTAACCCACTCTTCCCCTTCCCACCACCGCCGCACTTTGTCCACATTCACCTCCCAATAATAATGAAGCAAGTTCGGCAACGCCAACCCCCCCTGCTGCCTCTGCCTCTGTAACAGGGCCCTCCCCACCCTCGGCACCTTCCCTGCCCATACAAAGTCAGAGATTTTTTTTAATTTTTTTTTTTAAAGAGTACCCAATTCATTTGTTTTTTCCATTTAAGGGGGAATTTAGCGAGCCCAATCTACCTAGCCTGCACATCTTTGGGTTATGGGGGCAAAACCCACGTAAACACGGGGAGAATGTACAAATTCCACACGGACAGTGACCCAGAGCCGGGATCGAACCTGGGATCTCGGCGCCGTGAGGCATCCGGGCTAACCCACTGCACCACCGTGCTGCCCTCGTACAGAGTCAGAGATGCTTGTGTCCACTTTCCGAAAAAAGGCCTTTGGTATAAAGATAAGGAGAGCCTGAAAGATAAACAAGAACCTCGGCAGAATATTCATTTTCACCACTTGGACCCTCCCCACCAACGTTCAGTGCAGTGTATCCCACCTCCTAAGATCCTCCCTGGCCTCCTCCACCAGCTTCGTTAAGTTCCACTTATGGAGCCCCGTTCATTCGCTCGATACCTGAATCACTAAATGCCTAAACCTATCTATCGCTACTGTAAATGGCATCCCCCCCCTAAATTAGCCCCCTGTGCCAGCTCAATCACCGGGAATACCTCGCTATTCCCTACATTCAGCTTGTATCCCAAGAACCCTCCAAATCTCCCCAACAGGCCCATAATCCTCCCCGTACTCTCCAACGGATCCGAAACATACAGCAAGAGGTCATCGGCACAGAGCGACACCTGATGCTCCCTCTGCCCCCTCATTATCCCCTGCCACTCTGCCGACCCCCTGAGAGCCATCGTCAATGGCTCTATGTCCAGCGCAAGCAGCAGCGGTGACAGCGAACACCCCTGCCTCGTAATGAGCAGCAAATATAGTAGGCAACATTGAAAGAAGTGCCCGTGAATCGCTGTTGCACCTGAAAGAAGTGTTTTGGGTGTTGGACAGTGAGGATGGAAGAGGTAAAGGGGAAGGTGTTACACCAGTAATGGCTAATATCCTTCACCAGCAATAACAAATACAAAACAAAAAGCCATAGAAAAACCCAAGGACCAATCAGAAAAAAACTGGGAAATTCTACTGACTCGTGGAGGGGGTTTCATTGCTGTTTTTGTGAATTTCCTGTGTACAAAATGGTTGGCATGTTGCTCACACAACAGTGACTGAAATTAAGCATTAGTTCACTGTATGTGAAGTGCATTTAAAAAAAAAAAATCTTTGATGGGATGTGGGCCTCGCTGGCTAGACCAGCATTTATTGCCAATCCCTAATTGCCCTTGAGAAGATGGTGGTGAGCTGCCTGTTTGAACTGCTGCAGTTCCGTGGTGCAGGTACACCCACAATGCTGTTAGGGAGGCTGTTCCAGGATTTTGACCCAGAGACTGTGAAGGAATGAACTGTAAAGGAATGGCGATATGGTCAGGATGGTGAGTGGCTTGGAAACCAGATGGTGATGTTCCTTTGTCATGCCCTGAGAAATGTAAGGCATTGTATAAATGCTAATTCAATCTTGCAAGCAAGAAATGTGACTTGCATCACCCAGTATCTGAAATGCATCAGATCTGATGAGAACCCGGGGAAAAAAAGCAGAGCATAACTGTCCAATATTCATAGTGCTGCACTCCGACTTTAAAAAGCAGGAGTTGTAAAACTGGTTGCATTAGCACAGTGGTTAGCACTGTTGCATCACAGCTCCAGGGACCCTGGTTCGATTCCCGGCTTGGAGCGCTATCTGTGTGGTGTCTGCACATTCTCCCCATGTCTGAGTGGGTTTCTTCCGGGTGCTCCGGTTTCCTCCAACAAATCCCGAAAGACGTGCTTGCTAGGTGAAGTGGACATTCTGAATTCTCCCTCAGTGGACCCAAACAGGTGCAGGAATGTAGTGACGAGGGGCTTTTCACAGTAACTTCATTGCAGTGTTAATGTAAGCCTACTTGTGACAATAAAGATTATTATTATATTATAGTGGTACATTTTATTCAAAGTTCTGTCCAGCATTCAAATAATTTGGTTATTCCTAATATACAGTGAAACCTGTACAAAAAGACACCCCAAAAATGAACACCCCCTGACTGTCCCAATAACTTGCATCATAATAGATACAAATTTTCCCTTGAAACCACAGACACTTGGCAGTTATGAACGATGATCAACTTTCAATGCGCCAAGTCTGTTTACAACTTAAAACGTGGGATACGCATGTTAATGAGGGTCAGCATCAGGTGAAATGGAGACCTCTTTATCCAGCTTGCACAGTGACAGAAAAATCCTTTTTTATTTCTTGAATTCTACAGTTGAATGGCTCTGTACCAGGGATATATGGTGCTAAAAGATCTCCATTACATAAATGCAGGAAATAGCTGGTTGAGGAAAGCAGAAACTGTTGCTCTAAACTTGAGTTGGAGGATAAATTGCGGCCTGTAGCACTCGAGTTGGGGAAGAAGGAAACTGGAATGGGGGCTGGGATGCAGAATTGGGGCTCCGAGATAATGAAAGAAAGAATTGAATACCCAATCCTTAGTTTCCCCACTTCACCTGGCGACATGGCAGCATAGTGGTTAGCACTGTTGCATCACAGTGCCAGGGACCCTGGTTCCATTCCCAGCTTGGAGCATTATCTGTGTGGAGTCTGCACGTTCTCCTCATGTCTGCGTGGGTTTCCTCCGGGTGCTCTGGTTTCCTCCCACAAATCCCGAAAGACGTACTTGCTCGGTGAATTGGACATTCGGAATTCTCCCTCACCGAACAGGTGCCACCAACCAAAAAGTTGTCAGCCCTAATAAGGTGCTAGCCAGCTACTAACAACCATCTACGCACTTCAAGCATTAGTAGTTGCAGCACATGGAGGGATAGTTCTGGATAGTGAGGTTTCAGGACATTAATTCCCCATCCCCATGTCTCCACCCCACCCAATATTTCTGGAATCTACAAGGCACTCCACCCCTACAACTGCCACCTTGCTCTGTGCAGGCTGCCGTTGAAGTAGATCCCAGGATGTGGACATCTCTCCCTTAACGGAAAAGGACCGCAACATGGCAATGATCTAGGAAACCCAACAGGAAGAAATTGAACTGAATCATATTCAACTGTTGAATTAAGCAGGATCCTGGATGATGATGAAAACAGGAAAGTATGCTGCAGAGGATGCAGCCAATCCTGGAATATTTGGCTCATACATTTTACTGAACATACTGTTACCATCTTCAAACTAAATACACTGAGAGAAATCCTTTGGATATTCTTTTTTTAATAAATTTAGAGTACCCAATTCATTTTTTCCAATTAAGGGGCAATTTAGCGTGGCCAATCCACCTAGCCTGCACATCTTTGGGTTGTGGGAGCGAGACCCACATAAACACGGGGAGAATGCAAACTCCACACGGACAGTGAGCCAGAGCCGGGATCGAACCTGGGACCTCAGTGCCGTGAGGCAGCAGGGCTAATCCACTGTGCCACCGTGCTGCCCCATCCTTTGGATATTCTTAATCTACAGGTCTCGCTGTAAGTTTACATTTCGAAAAATCAAAACATTAAATAAAAAGATTCAAATCATTGACGCAGCAAAAATCTGACATTTACAGTACATAAAATAGGTTGAACTGGGTTGCAAGGAAACTGTCCATTTGGGTTATGCCAGAATGTCTTGTTAGTTCTATGAAATGCGTGATTCTGATTCTATGTTCCACTCCTGTATTTGTATTGGGTTTTCCTCCAAGTAACTGTTCTTATGTTGCAAGCATTGCGTGATGATGCGTAATGCCAGATAGCATCATGAGATGGCTGCATAGTGGTAACGTCGCTGAACTAGTAATTCAGAGAGCCCGGGCTAATTCTCTGGGGGTGTGGTTCAAACCCCACCAAGGCAGCTGTTGCAATTAAAATTCAGTTAATAAATCTGGAATTCAAAGCTACTCTCGGATTGATTGTTGTAAAAATCCATCTGAAGGAAATCTGCCACCTTCACTTGATCCATATAACTCCCAACCAACAGCAATGTGGTTGACTCTTAATTTAGCCGAGAAAGCTATTCAGTCCAAGGGCAATTAGGGCAACAAATGTTGGAATCGCCAATGATGCCCACACCCTATGAAGCAATAAAGAAGGGGAAAAAAGTGTTTGCTGAAGTGATGAATTACAAAGGAATGCTCCATGTCATGTATTAAAACATCAATTAATCCTTGACTAGCTATTTCTATCATGTGGTAATGTAGGTACATTGCAGGAATATCAGAAACGGATGAAGAAACTAGATCAGCAGTACAAAGAAAGAATAAGAAATGCAGGTCAGTTCTTGAATTGCCTCTGCGTTAAGTTGACCATTATTTTTGTTTGTTTCACTGAGCATGGATTGAGACGGAAGTGTTAAAGAGAGGGTGAATTCATACCAAATCAGTTGCAGAAAGAAGAAACTGGTTTGAGGTAGATAAAGGAAGCAGAAAGGAAAGTAAAAAACATTTTTAAAGATCTGCAACTGTTATTAAACTGAAGAAATGAGAGTCCACATTCAATTCCTACAGTGCAGCAGGAGGCCATTCAGCCCATCGAGTCTGCACTGACCCTCTGAAAGAGCACCTCACTCCATATCTTTGGAGGTTAAAGGGCTATTTTAGCATGACCAATCCATCTAATCTGCACATCCTTGGCACGTGGGAGGAAACCGGAGCACCCGGAGGAGACCCACGAAGACACAGGGAGAAAGTGCAAACACCACACAGACAGTCACCTAAGGCCGGAATTGAACCCGGGTCCCAGTGCTGTGAAGCAGCAGTGCGAGCCACTGTGCCACCATTACATGTGCCAGACATTCTGTTGCAAGGTAATAATTAATGCTTATTACCAAATGGACAACAGAACTTTTCTGTGGCTTATTTAGTTTCTATTATCATTGTAAACACAACAACTGTAAGTCAATCAGTGCATTTCAGTGATGAGGCAGACGGTGAGATTCCTTTTACACGAGGCAGTTGCGTAGTGGTATTGTCGCTGGTCCAATAATCCAGAGACCCAGAGTCATGATCTAGGGACCCAGGTTCAAATCCCATTAGATGGTGAAATTTAAATTCAATAAAAATCTGGAATTAAAAATCATCGTAAAAAGCCACCTGGTTCACTCAAGACCTGTCGTCCTTGTCTGGCCTAAATGTGACTCCAGATCCACAACAACAATGTTGTTGACTCTTAAATGCCCTCTGGGATGGGCAATAAATGCTGGCCCATCCAGCGATGCCCACATCCCATGAACCAATGAAAAGAAAAGAAAAAGCATCTAACAGAACAATGCAACTCAATCAGAAATGTTTGGATTTCTGCCTTTAACTGCGTGTTCGCTTCTCACCTGCAGTTACTGTAGCATTTGTGTACACATCATTACCCTCCCTGTTAACTTGACAGCAAGTTATGGTCCATTTTTTTTGGATGTTCTTTGTGAAGTTCGACAGTATTGGAATTACTTTTGCAGTATTAGGAGATACCAACGGCACGAGCAGTGCATATCATGAATACTATTTTTTCCCTTTCTTTTCCCAGAGCTTTTTCTGCAACTGGAGGTGAGTGACCGTCCTTTTTTATATTTACCAAACTGAATTCTCTTAAAAATATAATGGTAATGGAATAAAATATTAAGATTGTCCTTTACATTGATGCCATATGTTCTGTTTGGAAGGACCCAAGTGTAGTACAACTTGAAGGATTATAAGTTTGATTTTTTTGGAAGATTGCTCAGTTGCTGAGTTATACATAGAACATATGAGTAAAGATTTTGATCTCCACTGTGAGGAAAAGAACATTTATTAGAAGAACGTTTATTAGGCTTTGGATGACCACCAGGAAATAAACAAAGAGCATTGGTAGAGGTCAACAACAGACTGCTTACAACTTTAGTGGCAATGGCATGGCAGGATTTAAAAATACCGGGTTTGTGTTAAAAGCTGTGAGTAAATGCTGTTCAAAATGTCATAAAGCTAAAGCAATCCAACATGTAGATATGGGACTTTCCTTTCAACTTTTGAAAGGGTAAGTTCCCAATTTTCTAAAAGTCTAATTGCATGAGGTGGTTACTCGGTTACGGGTGGAGTTGTGGGGTTAAGTAGCATGCTCTTTCCAAGGGCCGATGCAGACTCGATAGGCCGAATGGCGGCCTCCTGCACTGTAAATTCTATGGTTCAGTGTGAAAGATCGGACTTCCTCAGGGAAACTTTGATGAATCCAGAATAGATTTGGACATGGCTGGAAAATGGATCATTGTCTCGGTCAGCAGAAGAATAGGGCACGTCATTGATGCAAGGAAAAGGATAAAAGATAAAAATAATTACATAATCAATTTGTTTAACTGAAGTATTTTGAATCAATAGCTTATTTGGACCGGATAGATGCTAGCGAATCTGCTCCCATATTTCTGCTAGTGTTGGGGAAAGGTTAACTGTCATGTTGTTTCCTCAATTCAAATTTTCCAGATACTCATGAAATATAATCTAATGGACCCTTTTAGTTTAAATATTGGTGAAACACTTGAATTGTTTTACAGGATTCAGAGGCGTTTTAATTCTTTCCACTTTTACAAATCATTTTTTAAATAAAGAAAATATTAATACTCGATCAAAGGCATCGACAGATTTGGAAAATAAATGGTCTAAATGATAGATTTCAATCTTTGCCATAGATGCTATTTCAGAAACCAGTTGTACAAGATGGTAATCAAGTGATTAGCATTCATTTTGCAATAACTTGACCCTTACATCATAGTTAAAATTGGTTTCTGTTTTTGAATGTGAAAAAGGAAATGCAACAACAGCAAATAATTGTTAGCACAGAATAACAGAATTGTTACAGTGCAGAAGGGTGGCCATTTGGGCAGCACGGTAGCACAAGTGGCTAGCACTGTGGCTTCACAGCGCCAGGGTCCCAGGTTCGATTCCCCACTGGGTCACTGTCTGTGTGGAGTCTGCACGTTCTCCCCGTGTTTGCGTGGATTTCCTCCGGGTGCTCCCGTTTCCTCCCACAGTCCAAAGACCTGCAGGTTAGGTGGATTGGCCATGCTGAATTGTCCTTAGTGTCCAAAACGATTAGGTGGGGTTATTGGGTTACCCGGATAGGGTGGAAGTGAGGGCTTAGGTGGGTTGTTGCAGACTCGATGGGTCGGATGACCTCCTTCTGCACTGTATGTTCTATGTTCTATTTGCCCCATTATGTCTGCACTGCCCTCAAAGTCAGCAATCCGTGTAGTGTCATTCCCTGCCTTCACCCCATAATGCTGCATGTTCTTTCTTTTGAGATATCAAGCAAATTCCCTTTTGAATGCTTTGATTGAAAGTATCTTCCTATTCTGTATTCTTTGTTTTTTTTTGGCCACGGTTGGTATCATGACAGGAAGGGCCTGTTCCTGTGCTGTATTGTTCTTTGTTCTTTGAACCTGCCTCCACCACACCCAGGCAATACATTCGAGATCCTAACCACTCGCTGCATGAAAATAATTTTCTTCATGTTATCATTGCTTCTTTTGCCAATTATCTTAAATCTGTGTTCTCGCATTCTCAATCCGTTCATGAGTTGGAACAGTATCTCACCATCTACTCTGTCCAGACCCCTCCTGTTTTTGAATAGCACTATCAAACCTCCTCTCAGCCTTCTCTACTTCAATAAAACACTCCCAACCTCTCCAACTAATCCTCGTAACTGGCGTATTCTTGTGAATCATTTCTTCACTTTAATGCCTTCATCTTTCTGAAAGTGCAATGCCCAGAATTGGGCACAATATTTCAGTTAAGGCCGAACCAGTCTCTTACACAAGTTTAGCATAATCTCCTTGTTCTTGTACTCTCTCACCCTCCGCTGCATTGAACCTCAACTGCCGTTGTCTCCCATTACATCAACTTGTTTATGCCCTTTTGAAATTGTGTACTGTCCACCAAGGTTCAAGTCATTAATATATAATCAGGAAGAGCAGTTTAAAAAAAAAAAAAAGAATTTTTTAAAATTTTTTTTTAAGAGTACCCAATTCTTTTTTACAATTAAAGGGCAATTTAGTGTGGCCAATCCACCTACCCTGCATATCTTTGGGTTGTGGGGCTGAGACCCACTCAGGCACGGGGAGAATGTGCAATGCATCCTTTTTTTAAACAAGACTGCATTAGTAATTCTCCAGTCCTTTGGCACCACTGCTTATTCTAAGGAAGGCTGGAAAATTATGAATTATGAATGGTGCTTCAGCAATTTCTACTTTCACTTTCCTCATTATCCTTGGATGTGTCTTATACGGTCCTGATGCCTTTTTAAGTACAGGCAGCCTATCCAATACCTCATTGTTTTTAAATCCTTCTCACATATTAATTACTTCCTCATTCGCTGCTCTGGAGACCATCTTCCTTGGTAAAAACAGGTGCAATACCTCCGTTCTGCACCCTGTCTCCATGCATAAATCCTCTATTCAGCCCTTTCCTCTTTGTACCCCACTGTTACTATTTACCTATCAAAGACTTTGGGATACCTTTTTCATGTTGACTGTCAGTCTCTGTTCATACTTCCTCTTTGCTTCTCTTATTTGTTTTTTTGTTTCCCTGCAGAACGGTCTACATTCAATTTGATTTTTGTGTATATTATTCACCTATTATCTGTCATAAGCATACTTTTACTTCATCTTAATCTCTACCTCTTGTCATCCAGGGAGCTCTGGTATTATTGGCCCTACCTTTTATCTTTGTGTGTGTGTGTGTGTGTGTGTATATACCTGGACTCTATTTGAACATTTTCTTATTTAAAGGCAGCCCTTTGTTCAGTTACTCAAATCTCCAATTCCTGACCCAGATCCATTCTTACCTGATTGTAATTGACTTTCCCCCAGTTAATTATTCTTACTCTGGATTGTTGTTTGCCATTTTCATAGTTAGCCTAAACGTTATGATTCAATAATCACTCTCCCCTAAATGTTCTTCAACTAAGACTTGATGCACTAGACCCCCTTCATTTCCAAGAACCAGGTCAAGTCGCACCTCCTTTCGCATTGGACTGGAAACACCGCTGTTGAAAACATTTCTGATCATACTCTCGGAACTCTTGCCCCCCCCTCTCTTTTTTACATGACTAGGAAATATGTTAATTGTACAATAAATTGTATCTTGCTGTTTCTCATATTTAAAAGTATTATGGCACATTTGAGTAATATCTGTAGCTGAGTTCTTTTTGCTGTGCACTGTAATTCAAATCGCTCAACGTGTCTGCTAGCTCTTTATAGCACCAGTGCATTTTTTGATGCAAGATACAGGTATAAATCTATTCAAAGAATGATGATCTCAAGTTAAGTCAATGAAAAGAGTTTTATTTCAGCATGGCTGTCCCCTCTTTTGTGCTACTTTGACAACTTTATGATTCATTTCATTTTTGTGCTTTTGGTCATCTATCAAATTCTGAGATCTTGTAGCCTAAAAATGTTGTTATTTTCTCTTGATTCGCACACACAAAGCTTGCAGGAAGACCTCTAAAGGTTTTGATTGACTGATTCTGTCCTTACTGATTTCTTTCTTTCAAAGCCATAGCAATGAGTCACCAATATTATTTTTCTTTGTTCCAGACAGAACAAGTGGAAAGAAATTATATTAAAGAGAAAAAGGCAGCAGTGAAGGAATTTGAAGATAAAAAGATTGAGTTGAAAGAGAATCTGATTGCTGAGTTAGAAGAAAAGAAAAAGATGATTGAAAACGAGAGACTAACAATGGAGCTCACTGGAGGTGTGTCATAGAACATTACAGCGCAGTACAGGCCCTTCGGCCCTCGATGTTGCGCTGACCTGTGAAACCACTCTAAAGCCCATCTACACTATTCCCTTATCATCCATATGTCTATCCAATGACCGTTTGAATGCCTTTAGTGTTGGCGAGTCCGCTACTGTTGCAGGCAGGGCATTCCACGCCCTTACTACTCTGAGTAAAGAACCTACCTCTGACATCTGTCCTATATCTATCTCCCCTCAATTTAAAGGTATGTCCCCTCGTGCTAGACATCACCATCCGAGGAAAAAGGCTCTCATTGTCCACCCTATCCAATCCTCTGATCATCTTGTATGCCTTAATTAAGTCACCTCTTAACCTCCTCTCTAACGAAAATAGCCTCAAGTCCCTCAGCCTCTCATAAGATCGTCCCTCCATACCAGGCAACATCCTGGTAAATTTCCTCTGCATCCTTTGCAATGTTCCAAAGAAAGATGAATTGTTAGCAAGTTGTTTTGTATTTTGACCAGAATGAATTAATTGTCCAATGAATTAACTTTTAAAATAATCTATTGGCTAGAAACTTAATGTATTTATCATGGAATTTACTTGTATTTTTTGCAGTGAGATTTATGAAATTCTTCATAAGGCATTAAGAATTTTGGTGCAATACTTGCAAACCATGTATACTGTGCAAATTGGATTGCTTTACATTTGTTGTGCTGTAGATTAGTAGTTAGCTCTCAAAGCCAACCACATACATCTGTTTACTATTGCAGATTCAATGGAGGTTAAGCCAATTATGACCAGGAAGTTGAGGAGGAGACCTAATGATCCTGTTCCAATTCCAGACAAAAGAAGAAAACCCGCACCTGATATCCTTTTATTAAGTAAAGTACCAACTGGACTAATCGCTATTGGTTTGTTGTGAAATTAAGGATAGTTGGTATTTTCTAATTCTTATAAATGTGCTTGTTGCATCCTAAAATTCAAAGCTTCAACGTTTCCGTTTTTTGAAACCCGTTCTTTAAAATCTTTTTTAAAATCAAAGTTAAACAAATCAAAATGGCAAAGAATGCCAGAGCTATTTTTACATTTTTCTTTACATCAAATGCTTTTGAAAAACTGTTTAATACATAATTGGGTCCAAATCCTAATACCATCATGGTTTGAAAAATATTTGTGAATATTGTATTTCTGCTGGGATGAAAAGCAAATGATAAATTTTAAAGTATAGTTGCTTTGCTGATTGTGGTCAACCCACTGCAAAGCAAGGTTTGAAAAATTTTAAGTTTCTATTAAAAAGCCCTATCATGCATTATTTGTTGGATCAGAGTAACCTTTTAAAATTTGTTAATCATGACTTATAAATAATTATCTTTATCATTGTCACAATAAGGCTTACATGTGAAAATCCCCTAGTTGTCACACTCTGGCGCCTGTCCGGGTACACAGAGGGAGATTTGAGAATGTCCAATTCACCTAACAGCATATCTTTTGGGACTTGTGGGAGGAAACCGGAGCACCCGGAGGAAACCCATGCAGACTCCGCACAGACAGTGACCCAAGCGGGAATCGAACCCGGGACCCTGGGACTGTGAAGCAACAGTGCTAACCACTGTGCTACCGTGCACTAAAGGATAGAAAATGGAATTGACCTACATTTAACCCGTTATTTTTAGGATAAACTTTCAGGTGCATTAATCCAAACCACAATCTCTCTTTTGTGGCCTCTTGTGTAATAAAGAATTGGTCCTGGCTCAATCCTGGTGCAACCCATCTGACCTGCCCATCTCCCCCAGAACTAATCCCAATGGCCCAAGAATCTTATGCCTTCCCCCCTGAATCATCCCTCCAGCCACATATGAATCTCTCTCATCTCTCTCTCCTCTCTCTCTCCCTCTCCCTAACTATTGAATCTCCAATCACTATTTCTTTTGCAGTCTTCGTGCCAGCTGTGGTGCCATGGACTTGGCTCTAGCTGCACTCCGAACTGAACACGGGTTGGAGAGTGCGTTGCACTCAGGGGCTTCTTGCACTCTATTTCTTCTTAAACTATCTATTTCTTTTTGACTACTTGCTGTCACCCATTCCCTCTCTCCCTACATACTCTCGACGTGGGCTGACCACATCTATGAATGTACTACCCACAAAACTCTCAACGTTGTGGGTATGTTGCCGCGAAGCCAGTCGATACTCAAGCTCTGAAACCGGAGCTCATTTATCTGCAGCTGATGACACTACCTGCGCATGCAGCTATCCAAGACACAGGAAACGTCCTTGAATTGCCACATGGAACAGGGTGTGCACTCAAGGCATTGGAGTGGCCTTCCGTTTCTCCATCTAGGTTCACCACTTGAGTATATAAAAATTCACCAATTATTTATTTCTCCTCTTCTGCTGTCACCAAATATAGGGATGTTAATTGAAATGTGTTACTTAATCTGTATTATCAAAAAAAAGAACATTTTAGTTTCCCAGTTCTTTAGATTAGCTTCTTAACTTTGGAGGAAAGGAAACAAAGCTACAATACTCACCAGCCAACTAACTATTAGATTTATGGTAATGTCACACTTGTTTTTGTTCTCGTTCACAATTCGGTAATTCTGCTTCACACTCCTCCCGGTCTGCCTCTCTCTGATACTGACCTGCTTCATACTCCTGGTGTGTTTCCTTGTGATACTGATCTGTTTCATACTCCTCCTGGTCTGCTTCACTGTGATACTGACCTGCTTCACACTCCTCTCGGTCTGCTTCACAGTGGTCCTGCCCTGCTGCGCACTTCTCTTGGTTTGTATTGAAAAAGTATCTTTAATATTTCAGAGTGTAGGGCAGCGCGGTGGCGCAGTGGTTAGCATTGCTGCCTCACGGCAAGACCCGGCTCTGGGTCACTGTCCGTGCGGAGCTTGCACATTCTCCCTGTGTTTGCGTATGTTTCACCCTCACGCTAAATTGCCCCTTAATTGGAAAAAATTAATTGGGTGCACTAAATTTATATCAAAATAATATTTCAGTGTGTTCTTAAAACATAAAATGGATAAGAATGCCTTGATATGAGTTTGCTGAAACCAAGATCTCAATAATATTACGATCCGCATAGAGACTGATAACTTTTGAAAAGAAATTTGAACTCCCAGTGAATGACTGAAGGAGTCACATGACAATATTTTAAAAGTTTTAAAACGTTTTTCCTGTAAGAAATAAACTCAAAGCAACATTACCTAAACACAATTTCAGTAGGCAACTCATACTCTAAATTACCAACAAGATTCCCCCATTTCACAACAACCGAAACCCCGCTGCCAGGGTATACTTTACTTTGCTCGTTAAGTGGACACTTCATTCTCCAGGAACCAGTCCCCCAAGTGTAGATAACTGGTCAACTTCAAAACTTCCCGGAAAGAATTACCAAAATGCTCAGAGTCTGCTCAGCCAATTACTGACTTGTTTCTCCACGCATTGGTTGCTGATAGGCAGCCACTGGTGAGTGTTTCAGCAGACAAGCACGGTGAAACCAGCATGTGAGTGGACGAGCAAAATGCCATCGGTTACTGGGTAAATTTTTCATATCAGTTTATGGCTGGGGAGCTTAGAGTGGAATAGCAAGTTCAGTGAGACTGGGTAGGAACTGCTGGCAAATATACTTGCACCAGCATGCGGTTGAGGTAGAGAGTGAGTGAGAGAGTGTGTGCATGCGCTCAGAGCTTGGAGGGGAGGAATTGGGGGTGCGGGTGGTGTGTGTGTCTCAAGTTTGCTGTACTTTTGCGCAGCAATTCTTCCCTTAAAATCCCAACTTTAAAAAAAAAAAATTATCTTTATTGCCATGTCAAATCTTATCTTTCCGAAATTTCCTCTTTGGCCTCTTGAACTTTGGCCTCTAGGGGCTGGTTTAGCACAAGGCTGAATCACTGGCTTTGAAAGCAGACCAAGGCAGGCCAGCAGCATGGTTAAATTCCCGTACCAGCCTCCCCGAACAGGTGCCGGAATGTGACGACGAGGGGCTTTTCACAGTAACTTCATTTGAAGCCTACTTGTGACAATAAGTGATTTTCATTTAATTTCATTTCATTGAGTGAGAAAAATATGCAAGTTGTCCCATCCCGAACAAGGAGGTTGGACAAGCCTGGTTTAAAATAATAATCTTTATTAGTGTCACAAGTTGGCTTAAATTAACACTGCAATGAGGTTACTGTGAAAATCCCCTAGTCACCACACTCCAGCGCCTGTTCGGGTACACTGAGGGAGAATTCAGAATGACCAATTCATCTAACAAGCACGTCTTTCGTGACTTGTGGGCGGAAACTGGAGCACCCGAAGGAACCCACGCAGACACCGGGAGAATGTGCAGACTCCGCATGGAAAATGACTCGAGCCAGGAATCGAACCCGGGTCCCTGGTATAACCACATACAAACCTGGCAGTACTGACCACCTCTCTGGAACCGGGAACTCACAGTCTAGCCACCTTATGACTGGCTAAAACAGAGGAGGGCTGTGAATTATGTCTAGTGACTGGACAAGTGGAAAAAATAACACTTAAGAAGGAATTGGAATAGAATCGTAATAGTACCGAAGGTGGCTATTTGGCACATCCCGTCCCTACTGGCTTCTCACAACAATTGAATGTCCAAGAGCATTTACTGTCAACAAAGTACTTTTTTTTGAAGTTGTCATTATTGAAATTTAGGAAGCTTGGCAGCTGATTTGCATACAGCAAACTCCCACTAAAAGCAAAGTGATACACAGCAGATAATCTATTTTTGTGATGGTGATTGAGGGGTAAATATTGTCAGGACACTGAATATCGCCCTTGCTCTTCAAAATCATGCCATGGAATCTGTCTCAGCTGAGGTAGGAGCCAGGGCCTCAATTTAATGTCTCACTTGAAAGACAGCACCTTTGACAGTGTAGCACTTCCTCAATACTGCTCTGGAATATCAACCTAAATTGTTGTTCCTAAGTTTTGGAATGGGGTTTAAGCCCAAAGCTCAGAAGTGAACATTCTACCTACTGATTCAGAGCCCACATGAAAGAAAACAAAACTAATTATATTACTTCAAATGATCACAGAGTATCTTTTAAATTTGTTCTATTGCAATATATTAATCAAAGGCTGAGGAAGCATCTTTTGTGTTCTCCTTAACCAACAATACCGCAGTTAAATTATTTGTTAACAGATGAACAGATTATGGAGGATCTACGAACTCTCAACAAGGTGATTTACTGGGCGCATTGGAAATAAAGGGACTAAAAGATTAGGTTTCACTTTTTCCTAATAAAAGATTGTTAGGTGCATAGGACATTTTCCTATAATGTGCTGTTCACATAATGTGCTGCTTGATGGAATCTATATAAACTCTGAAAGAGAGTTAGGCCTATTACATTAACGTGTAAAACTATGCAAAGTAGAAAAGATATAAGAAAGAAGTGTTTGTAAACTATATTTTAAAAAATGTGCTTGTTCTATTCTTACCGCCATGAATACTTGTATACAAGCTGGCCTGTGTATAAGATGATCCTTTCACCTTCCAATGATAAACGTCTTCCTTAGTAGGCAAGGGCCAATGTTCTAGGCACCAGGTAGTGGTCAAGTTATACACGATTCTCTTTGTACTGATGGTTGATCATGATTTTATTTTTAAACCATGGTGACTCTGCCTGATCCCAGTATGATTTTCTAAGTATCCTCCTATAACTCTTAATAATGAATTGTAGCACTTCCCCTGTGACAGATGTCTGGAATTCGCTGCCCAAGATGGTGGTGGAGGCAGAGACCCGAAACTCTTAAAATTTTTTTTAAAAAAAAAAAGTACTTGGAACTGTACCTTAAGTGCTCTCTGCTGCAGGGTTATGCACCGGGTGCATGAAGGTGGGATTAGAAACGGCACCCCTGTGTCCTTGGGCTGGCATGGACAAGATGGGCCAAACAGCCTCCTGTGCTGCAAAGCTTCTGTGATTCTACGATAGACTAACTGGCCTATAGTTTCCTGCTTTCTGCTTCCCTTCTTTCTTGAATAAGGGTGTTATATTTGCTATTTTCTAAGCTGCTGGAACTCTACCAGAATCTATGGAACCTTAAGAGGATTATAACGAATGCCTCTACTATCCCTGCAGCCATTTATTTTCAGACCCTAATATGCTGGGCATCAGGTCCTGAAACTATTTAGTTTCAATAGTTCTTCTAGTACCGTTTCCTTGATTGTTTTTAAGTTCTTCCCTCCCTTTCACCTGTTGATTTTAAGTAACTTTGGAAAGTTTTTAATGTCTTCTGAAGACAGATGCAAAATACCTGTTCAATGCTTAGTTATTTCCATGTTTTCCATTATTAATTCCCCAGGTTCTCCCAGCACTCACTTTAATTACTCTTTTCTTTTCAAATACTTGTAGAAACTTTAATTATCTGTTTTAATATTTCTAGCTGGCTTTCTCGCTCACAAATGTTTTATTTTTTTTGTTGGTCCTTATTTGCTGTTTTTAAGAATCTGTCCCGTCTTCTGAACCTATCACTAATCTCCACAGAATTGTGGTGTATTTTTTCTTCCTGCCGTACTCTGGTAATCATTCCCTGAATTGCTATCCTCTATTATCCTGTTTTCTGTTAATTTATCATATCTTCCTGGGCGACACGTTGGCGCAGTGGTTAGTACTGCTGTCTCGCGACGCCAAGGACCCGAGTTCGATCTCAACCCAGGTCACTGTCCATGTGGAGTTTGCACATTCACACCATGTCTGCATGGGCCTCACCCCCACAACCCAAAGATGTGCAGGGTAGGTGGATTGGCCACGCTAAATTGTCCCTTAATTGGAAAAAAATGAATTGGGTACTCCAAATTTATTTTTAAAAAATTTATCATATCTCACTTCACATCCCTTCCCCCACTATTTAGTTTCAAGCCCTCCTAATCCATAGTTACACGGTTTGCCAGAACATTGGTCTCAGACAGTTCAGCTGAAGACTGTCCCAATGGCATAGTTCTCACTTTCCCCCGCACCTGTGCCAATGCCCTATGAATTGAAACCCATTTCTCCCACACCAGTCTTTGAGCCACATGTTCAACTCCCTAATCTTATTTTCCCTATGCCAATGAGCTTGTGGCTCAGGTGACAAGCCAGGGATGATTACCTTTGAGGTTCTGCTTTTTAATTTGGTCTCTAGCTGCTCATATTCCCCAAGCAGAACTGCTTTCCTAGTCCTATGTATGCCGTTGGTATTTACGTGGACCACTGGATCCTCCCCTCCCACTGCAAGTTCCTGTTCCGTTCCACGCAGATATCCTGAACCTGAACCTGGCCCTGGGCAGGCAACACAGTCTTCTGGATTCTTGCCCTTGGCTACAGCGAACAGTGTCTATCTCACTGACTATACTATCCCAGCTACTATTACATTCTTAGTCATCTGGATTCTTGCCCTCGGCTACAGAGAATGGTGTCTATCTTCCTGACTATACTATACTACTATTACATTCTTCTTTACTTTCCCCATTTAAATAGCTTTCTGTACTACAGTGCCAAGGTCAGTTTGCTCATTCACCTTAATATAAAAGCAAATTACTGCTTTTGCTGGGGATCTGAAATTGGAGACAAAGTGATGGAAAAACTCGAGGTCTGGCAGCATCTGTGGAGAGAGGAACAAAATTAACATTTCAAACCCAATATGACACTTCTTCAGAACTGAGTTCCCAGTTTCAACCAAGACTCACATTGGACTTGAAATGTTAACTCTGTTTCTGTCTCCACAGATGCTACTCGACATTAGTTTTTCTAGCATTTTCTATTTTCATATCGCTCACACATCTTGCAGTCCATGCCCTCATCCATACAAGCTGCAAGAACTTGATGCTGTTGGACAATTGCAAGGACTTATCCTCCGCCACCGTGTACCTGTGCAGTCACAGCCCCGTGTCCTTCATCACTGACCATATCAGAAGACCCTAACTTAAGGGGTCTGACTGCCTTCTTGAACAAAGTGTCCAGGTAACTTTTCTCCCCTCCCTGATCCATTTTAGTGTATGCAACTCAGATTCCAGCACATTAACTCTGAGCTGACATTCCTCAAGCTGCAGACACTTACTGGAGATGTGTTTGCTGTGGATCACACTGGCATCCATGAGCTCCACATACTGCCGGCACGACACATCATCTGCCCTGCTATCTAATTAATTTATTTTTGATCAATTTAGAAATGATAAACACTACTGCTAAGAAGCTTTAATATTGCCAGTAAACCGTACTACAAATTAAACCTTCCAATTGCTAATATATTTCCAGAGTTTTGGTAGAGAGTTGAAAGAAATACTCACCAACCAATCTCTTTCCTGTTTCATTGTGATGCCGCACTTTGTATTTTCCCAGAGTGCGGTCAGTCCTCAGGCTGGCCTAGCTATTTTAAAATGAAATCTCCACCTCTCCTAAGATGAAGTCTCCGCCATTTTCCACGTTCTTTTAAAAATAAATTGGTTTAGCTGAAATACAATGTTTAATTAGCAAGATATTTTTAATATTTTAACTAGTTAACAATTTTGTTTGATCAGTGGTTAACGATTACTCATGAGTAAGCCATACACCCCTGAAGCAGTGACATAAATTTTATATTCATGTTCCCACTTGTTAATTGTTTAAGGTGACAGGGGTCTGCAGAAGTTTAATTCTAAAGGGGAGTAATTTTTTTTTTCTTCTCATTCCCTGCAGCTCAAATCTCCAAAAAGGCCAGGTAGATATGCTTTTTATAACCATTTCCCACATTGTTCCAAAACCATTCTTTCTAAAATAATCCTACCAAGAGAAAACAAGAGAATGTGAATAGTTGATGCAGTCTGCACTGTAACCATATGCATATTTTATTTGGGCAGCATCTCCATCTTCTCCTGAGCACCTTCCCAGCACGCCGGCTGAATCACCAGCACAGAGATATGAAGCACGAATAGAAGATGGAAAGTTGTATTATGATAAGAGATGGTGAGTTAGGAATTTTTATTTATCATCACTTGCTGCTGTGGCTATAATTCACCATAATAATTGGTCGCTTGATTGACAGACACCATTCTTGACATTTTACAATTTTTAATTTGTGATATAAACCTGGGGTCCTTTGGTCAGTGATTCTGAACATGCCAAATAAATACCAAATACATATCTTTGTCCCACCACTGGACTATAAAAATCTCTATTTTTAAAATTTTGGAAGATCATACACATATCCAAGTGTTCTGTGTTAATTCCTATAAAGTCTTAACCTTATTTCTTTAAATTGTCTGATGCTTTGGGTAATGCTTTCTGTACGTAAACCTAAAAGGCCACTAGATGGTGGTAGAAACCCGGTATTTCTAAATTTTCATCTGAGCATCTTTAGCCACTGTCCGTTAAGATTCTTTGAAACAATCACCCGATTACCCTTGTTTTCTACAGGAAAATTTATCACGTGTGCATCATTCTGCAAATGCATGCTTCAGTGATCAAATGTTAAAATTATCCTGTCCAGTTTTATATGAAAGTTTAAAAATACTAATGGGGAATTATTAAAGCATCAATATAGGAATAAAGCAACTGTTTTAAGGGTGAGATTCATGACATAGGGGTTATGTTATTGGTTGACTAAACAGGAAGTTGTCCTAAAGATATGTAAATGGTGTGGAGAGAAGACATGAGCCATCCTGCCACATTCCCTCCATAAATGAAACAAAAAGTAAATATTTTCTGTTCCATCTGCCATAATTCATTTTCTTGTTCGAACATCAGTATACTGTGTACTATACTGCTAAAATTCTCTTCTTTCCCTAAAAATAATTAGATGCCTGTACCTTTGGTGCATTGTGACCTTTTTAGACAAGTACTCAAGGTTATTTATCCAAATCACCATGAATTGATTTCACTGTCTATTTTACATTGTCCTTGAACATTTTGGATGTGACTTTTCACTCTCCCTGCAGCCGCTCTTGCGGCGGCGGAGGCGACCTGTAATTGGCTGGCGGGTTTTCCCGTTGTTCGCTCCCTCTGCTACTTGGGAACTCGTGGGGTGGGGGTCACCGTCGGAAGGACTGGAAGATCCTGCTAGCTAGAAGATTTTGGCCTTTATTTATTCGATTAGAAAATTAGCATCCTAGTACATTCTATTATTTACAGCACAGAGGGAGGCCATTCGGTCCATCGTGTCTGCACCAGCTCCCAAAAGAGCTACCTAGCTAGTCCCATTCCCCAGCCGTATCTCCATCGTGCTCTAAATTATTCACTTTAATATATATCCAGCTCTCTTTTGAAACGTCCTATAGAATCCATCTCCACCACTTTCCCAGGCAGCCCATTCCAATGCCCAACAACTGAGTAAAGAGGTTTATCCTTATCTCACTCCTAGCTTTCTTGCTGCCACCTTGAAATTGTCAGCCTTCGTCACTGACATATTAACTCGTGGAAACCTAATATCCTTCTTTACCGTGTCAAAATTATTCATAATTTCGAACACCTCAATAAGGTCATGCTAGCACATTGTTGCTTCACAACGCCAGGGATCTGGGTTCAATTTCCGGCTTGGTCACTGTCTGTGCGGAGTCTGCACGTTCTCCCCGTGTCTGTGTGGGTTTCCTCCAGGTGCTCCAGTTTCCTCCCACAGATCAAAAATGTGCAGGTTAGGTGGATTGGCCATGCAAAATTGCCCTTGGTGTCCAAAAAGGTTAGGTGGGGTTAGGGTGGCAGCGTGGGCTTAAGTGAGGTGCTCTTTCCAAGGGCTGGTGCAGACTCGATGGGCCAAATGAACCCCATCACTGTAAATTCTATGAAGGTCTCCTCTTGATCATCTTTGCTCCAAGAACAAGCCCAATGTTTCCAATCTTTCCTTGTATCTCAAATTCCTCATTCCTGGTGTAATTCTAATACATCTCCTCTGCACTCTCTCCAGGGCTTTAACATCCATCCTTAAATAAGATGCCCAGAACTGAACACAATACTCCAAATGTGGTCTGACCCAATGATTTGTAGAGGTGTAACATCACTTCTTTGCTTTTATACTCTATCCCTCTATTTATAAACCCGAGAATCCTCCGAGAATCTTCTTAACAACTGTTTCAACTTGCCTGCCCACCTTCAGAGAATTATGCACTTGAACCCTGGGGTACCTCTGCTCCTGCACTCTCCTCAAAGTAGCACCATAGCCTATATTGTCTCCATGTTTCTTCTATGAAAATGCATTCCCTTGTTACATTGAAGTTCATCTGCCAGGAGTCTGCCCATTTGACCAACTTGTCAATATCCCTATGAAGACGCTCAGCGTCATCCTCCACTATTCTCCCTAGCTTAGTATCATCTGCAAATTTGGAGATTTTGCCCTCAACACCCACTTCTAAGTAATTTATATAAATCAGAAAAAGCAAGTGTCCCAACACTGAGTCCTGGGGAACACCAGTTTCAACTCGTCTCCAGTCTGATAAATGCCCATCTATACCTACCTACCCTCTGTTCCTATCTCTTAACCAACTTATAATCCATGCTGCCAATGGCCCATCAATCCCAAACATTTTTAATTTGCTAACTAACCTGTGATATGGCATCATGTCAAATGCTTTCTGAAGTCCAAATATACAACATACACAACACTACCTTCATCCACTCACTGCCTGTCACCTCGTCAAAGAACTCTATTAAATTTGTCAGACATAACTTCCCTTGACAAATCCATGTTGACTGTCTAATATTAAACTTATTTTCCTCTAAATGTATATTTATCTCATCCCGTATTATGGCCTCCCATCGGTTTTCACACTATTGATGTCACACTATCCTTATGGACTATGGCGGGGCGTAGATTGAGGGCTCTCTAAATTGCTACCCTCGGACTCTCATCAGTTCTCGCTGACTGATGCACTTTCATAGATTAAGTGGTTTTATCTGATTGCAGAATTTTCAAATCGCAATGCTGGGACTTGTCAGAAGTATGTGTGCTAACATTGTAGATAGTGGGTTATTTCAGAGTTCAAAATTTCCCAGGAGCGCAGCCTTGCAGGTAAATGGAACCATTATGCTTGTCAGGCAAATTCTTCCATTCGTTTGGATGCTGACTAACTCATGAAGTCCCAAACTAAGCAAACATTCTCTTGATATAATACGCTAACTTTGCTTTCGCAATTAAAGCTAAGCAACTTTAAATGCTCCAAAATAATACTGACTTAGTTAATGAGTAGATATGATAAACAGATGTGCCAGGTACATTGAGCCACCTGTGTACACATGCAGCTGTTTGGAAACCTTTTGAGCCCACTCTCATTCTGTCGGTAGTCGACAAGTTGTAACTCCACTCCTTTTCCAGTTGGGGGCAGCAAATGACTTTTCCTTTCTTTAATCTGTATTCCTCAACTTCCTCATACTGAATCGGATGTCTTAAGATTTGGGCATATTTTCTGCATTTTTCAAGTTTTTCTGTAAAATGGTAGTTTTAATATCAGACCTTTAATGATAAAGGTGCTGATTTACTTTAATTTGGATCTCCATGTAAAAAAACAACACGTGAGGTAGCTCACTTATGACATAGAACCCTTTTCCTGCCCATGCATGTAAACCTTTCCCCTTAGACTAGCCAGCAGGCCTGCATCTTTCACTAATTTCCTTCACCAACTTTGCTTTTTTCTGCAGTTCTGTTTGTGGGATTCTGACTTTCTGTCCATCTCTGCTTTGGCGCCCTTGAGTAGCTTCCTTGTATTGTGGCTGGATACCTAAGTCACTATGACGTTGGAGAGCTTCATTAAAGAAAATTGAACTGTTTGGGCAAAATTGAATTCCGATGAGAAGATGCAAAATAAATTAATGTTACAGGCATAACATTGTTCCAGTCGAGTAGCTTTATTACTGGAACATTTTTTCAGTACCATGATGAGCAAATGGAATATTTGCAAGATGGCTGACATAGGGAGATAGTGATTTTCTTGGATACACAAGCAGTCCAACGGTTAATTGTTAATGCTCTGTAAGGTGAGGCAAAGTTATCTGCTGATGGTTGGAAGTAAAACCAAGGACCAGATGTAGGTTATGGAGCTTCTCGAGCCTGAATTAGATCATGACTGATCTGTACCTCAACTCCATTTATCTGCCGTTGATCTGCATCCCTTGGTAACCTTGCCAGATAACAATGTTCTCAGTCTTGAAATTTGACCCTGTATCCACAGCTTTTTGAGAGTGAGAATTTCACATCTCCATTACTGTATGAAAAGTAATTCCTTGTTTCACTCCACAGTTGTCTTGTTCTAATTTTTAAGGTTGTTACCTCTAGTTCTGGATTCCCCCATCACAGGAGGAAGCTTCTCCATCTTTCCTTTATTGTATACTTTTTAAAAGCTCATTACCTCACCCTATAACTGTCTAACCTCTGAGAAATGCAACCCAATTTTCACAGAATCACAGAAAAATACAGTGGAAAAAAACCCACCGAGTCTGCACCGTCACTTGATCTGCCAATCCTAATCCCATTTGCAGCATTTGGGCCATAGCCTCGGATGTTAAGTCGTGCCAAGTGCTCATCCGGGTACTTTTTTAAGGATGTGAGGCAACCCACCTCTACCACCCTCCCAGGCATTGCATTCCAGACTGTCACCTCCCTCTAGGTAAAAACGTTTCCCTCATCCCCCCTGAACCTCCTGCCCCTCGCCTTGAACTTGTGTCCCCTCGTACTAAGGGGAACAGCTGTTCCCTATCCAGCCTGTCCATGCCCCTCAATCTTGTGCACCTCAATCAGGTCGCCCCTCATTCTTCTCTGCTCCTGCGAAAACAACTCAATCCTATCCATCTTCTCTTCATAACTTAAATGTTCCAACCTAGGCGACATCCTCGTGAAACGCCTTTGCACTGATCAGTGCAATCACGTCCTTCCTATAATGTGGTCACCAGAATTGCACACAGTACTCCAGCTGTGGCCTCACCAATGTTCTCTAACTCCAATATGACTTCCTTGCTTTTGCAATCTCCGCCACGATTGATAAAGGCAAGTGTACCATATGCTTTTTTCACCACCCTATAAGCCTGCCCTTCTGCCTTCAGAGATCTATTTACAAACATGCCAATTTTATGGAACTTTAAATTCTAGCATAATTTTGGTATCTATTCCAAGGTCATTATATCAACCCTGAGGTACATCATCCAGACCCGAGTTCAGCACCAAGTATGAGATCTGACCAAGGCTTGTACAAATGAAGCATCTTGTTATTAGTTCCCTCCAAACAATCCTTATCAGCTTAATAATCCATGTTAATTAATTCTAGATTTTTAAATGAGAGTCTTCCACATTTCAATATATTTCTTCAAAAATAGCACTATATAGATTTGATTTGGGTTTTGTTTTTCAAGTCACAGAAGTTCCACATATGTACGCTGCTTTAAGGCATTGATTGAGAATTTAGACAACGGATGTTCCAAATATCAAGAGCCCCAAACTAACAAATTTGTTTGAATACTTGCTATGAGTCAGACTTGTGTCATACACTGTTTATTAGAGCGGTATTGTTACCAGTAAGTCACTGCACAGTATGAAAACAAAACCCAAGGTTTTGAAGCATTTGGTGATGTACAAGGCTATTGTTGATCATTATACATTGCCCTTTGAATTTCCACTGATGAAATTTGTAGCGAGAAATGTAAGGCAGTCTTGAGAACCTTGGCATCCCTGTATCATTGTATGAAATTGAATGATATTTGACCTTGAATAGAACTCGTTTCACAAAGATTGGGTAGGGGAAGGGGGGGGGGGGGAATGGTGGAGAGAAATATATGCGAGCACATCTGTTTCAGTGTTGCTAATGTTCCAATGAACCATATCAAGTAGTGGGTCGAAGGCAGGCTCATTCTTAATTTCACCTACATCACAGGAACAAGATAAAGTTCGTGAGCCAGTCTAGTTTTCATTCAGCTGGAGACTGGCAATGACTTAATTCTAAGGGTTTTACTCACCTTTTGACCGTGTATGTGGAGGTGGGAATGTGGAGGGATCTGAATGGTAGAACTGTCTTTAGATGGAGACCCAAGTACTTCTGGTCTATATCTGGCTTAGAGCCCCTGAGTAGCTTCTTTGTATTGGATATCTAAGTCATGATTCTATGATGATGTGCTACTCCCCACTTTGTACAGCATTGAGACATTCTTTATTGGTCCCTCTCATCTTTTCTTCACTATTGATTGTGGAAACTAACCTATCAATGCATGTACTCCATTAATGGGGTTGTAATAGCAAAGGATGAAATTCACAGGGACCTAATAGTCTTAAACTATTAATTCATTCCTGAATTTTATTATTCCCAGAAATGTAAAATGTAAAAACACAACTTACCAAGACACTGACAGGGGCTGAGGCAGGTACTTCCCATAATTGTTTACTTTTAAATATGGTCCCCAATAAATTGTACCATTTGTGTGAAGGATGATTAATTTTGGTTATTACTTTTGTTCAACTAGATCATGTAGGATACTAGACTGACATCAGTTTCTGCAACCAAACATGCAAAAGAAGGAGCCTTGTATTTGGATATCTTTTCATGTCTCAGGATTACCTTAAAGAGCTTCACAACTAATTGAATGTTTTGAAGTGCAGTTACTGTTGTCATACAGGCATACAAGCAGCAATGTGTTGAATAATTAGTTCATTTGATTTTTATGGTAGTTGAGGGTAAACGTTGATGAGAGAGAGCAAATCCTCACTGTTCTTCTTTGAATAACGTTCTCCAACTGTTAATATTGACCTGAGCAAACAGAATAGACAAATAAAGTATTTGATTTCACATCTCATCCAAAGGGATAATAATAATGTAGCACTTTCTTAGTAGTAATGAGTTCAGGCCCGGGAGTGGGGCTTGAAAAATAATATTTCAGTGAAACGTGATAATTTGAGGTATGCTTAAAAATGTTACTGTTCCTTCTATAGGTATCACAAAAGTCAGGCTATTTATCTGGAATCCAAGGATAATACGAAGATCAGCTGTGTAATTAGCTCAGTTGGAACAAATGAGGTACTATGTCTTCTGACCAGTGTGCCACGATGTTTTAACATTCTGACAGATATTTAAATTTTTGTATTTTCTCTTTAAAGCCTGATCTGATAACTTAAACATTCACTCTCTCCACCACCAACACACAATGGCAGCATTGTGTACCATACACCAGTTGCACTGCAGCAGCTCATCAAGGCACCTTCGGCAACACCTTCCAAACTGTGACCTCTACCACCTAGAAGGACAAGGGCAGCAGATGCATGGGCACTCCACCAACTGCAAGTTCCTTCCAAGCCACGCACCATCCTGACTTGGAACTATATTGCCGTTCCATCACTGTCACTGGATCAAAATCCTGGAACTCCTTCCCTAACAGCACTGTGGGTGTATCTGCAGCAGATGGTTTATAGTTGTTCAAGAAGACAGCTCACCGACATCTTCTCAAGGGCAATTAGGAATGGGTAACAAATGCTGTCTTAGCCAGCAACGCCCTCATCCCGGGAAAGATTTTTTAAAAAATCAGTGATTTAAATTAGGAAAACAAATCTTTAATCTCGTTATGCACTTTTAATCCACTAAAATGATAAATAATTACATCAATGTTAGTGTCAAAACTCAATAACATTAGATGATTTCTTTATGTGGTCAGTGATCACGAGTAATAGGGGAATGGGACTTGCTGCTAGTTAAGACAAGGCCAGCTAGGTCTGGATGACCTTGAGTGTTCAGAGGACAGAATGTAGGAGACGTGTCGCAAGTGTGGTAGAATAGTTGAGTCTAGTGCAAACAAAGACATGATTGAGGGTTTCAGCAGCAGATGAGGAGTGATGTGGACATAGTTTGGCAATGTTACAGAGATAGAAATAAATAAGCTGCCTTCGTCATGGAAAGAATATGTGATTGATGACTCATCTTGGAATCAAATGTGACACCAAGGTTGAAAGCTGACTGGATTAATCGGAGTGTTGCCAGGGAAAAGGCTGGAGTTGGTAGTCAGGGACCGGAGTATGAATCAGAGACTGAAAATAATGGCTTCAGTCTTCCTAATATTTAATTTGAGGAACTATCTATTCATTCAGTACTGGATGTTGGATGAGCTGTCTGATAATTTTGCAACAGTGGAGGAGTCAAGAGTGATGGTAGTGAGGTAGACCTGGATGACATCAGTACACATAAGAAAATGAATGCTGTGCCATCGGATGATGTCACTGAGGTGCAGCATGTAGATAAGAAATAGGGACCAAGAATAGATCTTTGGGAAACACCAGAGGTAATGGTGCTGGAGCAGGAAGGAATGCCATTGCAAGTAATTTTAGCTCCAATTAGTTAGATAGGAATGGAACACCTCACCCAACTGGATGAGAGTGACTAAATGTTGGAAGAGGTTCAACCGTGCAAAAGGCTACAGACAGGTTTAGATGAACCAGACGAGGAAATTTTACCTTCATCACCCTCGCACCGGAATTCTGTTAATTAAACAAATCTGGATTAAAAAGCGAGTAACAGTAATGGCAACTATGAAGTGATTAGATTATTGGCAAAACCAACTGGTTCATAATGTTTTTCAGGTTAGGAAACCTGCGGTCCTTACTAAGTCTGGTCTCTTACTCCAGACCTGTATCAATGTAGTTGATTCTTAATTGCCCTGTGAAATGGCCTAGCAAATCACTGTCTCCTATTTGAGGACAATTAAAGGGGGGCAATAAATACTGGTCTTGCTCGTGATACCGCATCCCATGAATGATTAATATATAATAAAAAATGAGGCCTCATTTGCCCTCAAGTCACTACTAAAAACAGGTTAACTGGTCATTACCGCATCCATACTTTTGCAGCCTTGTTTTTGAAAATTGGCTGCATGTTTTCCTCCATCACAACAGTGACTAAATGATTTTGGGGAAGAAAGTTTCCATGAATAGACTATAGATGTTCTACAGACAATTAGCAGTTTGCTACAAAAGTCTGATGTCTGATCATTTAAATAGAACAAATTTAAATAATGCAGAAAATAAATAGCAATTAAATATTAAAGACTAATGCTTGCGTGTGGAATTGATGGGAGCAGTGTAAACCGGAGTGACAATAATATTCATCGCTTAGTAATTGAATGATACATTGGACAGATAACCAAAGTTCAGTTTTATGTTTCAGTCAATTAAGTATTATTTGTATGTTCTGGGTTTCTTGCATTCCTGGCAGTAGTACCTCTTCTAGATGTTCTGAAGCTGTCTGGCAATGAATGGAGTTCAGTTTTCTACTGTCAGCGAAATACCTTGGAACAAAGCACATTGCTTAGTAAAAACAAAAAATGGTTGAAACACTCAGCAGCTTATGGCAGCATCTGTGGAGAGAAACTGAGTTATCATTTCAAGTCTGTGATCTTTCTTCAGAGAACTGGGAAATGTTTGCGATGTAATAGATTCTCAGCAAGGGGTGGCCTCAGCGCCAAGGATCCGGATACGATTCCGGCCTTGGTGGCTGTGGAGTTTGCACGTTCTCCCTGTGTCTGCATGGGTTTCGTCCGGCTGCTCCAGTTTCATCCCACAGTCCAAAGATGTGCAGGTTAGGTGAATTGGCCATGCTAAATTTCCCCTTAGCGTCCAACGGTGTGCAGGTGAATTTACAGAGTTACAGGGATAGGGCAAGGGCCTGAATAGAGTACTCTTTCGGAGGGCCGGTGCAGACCCCATGTGCCGAATTGCCTCCTTCTGAATCTATTGATTCTATGGAAGGCCTGTGATAGTGAAAGTCCAGAGAGTAAGTCTTCCAGCACGGCAGGAAAAGTAACAAAGATGTGCCTCGAGCGGGTGTATTGCTGACTGAAGAAAGAAGGAAACAAAATGGAGCACAGGCTATGGTCTGAAGTTGTTGAACTCTATGTTGAGTCTGAAAGTCAAACCGTCTGTACGGTAATAATCAATAGATGAGGTTCTTAGCCTCAAGTTAATGGTGAGGCTCACTGTAGTAGTGCAGTTGGCTGAGGACATAAATGTTAGTGTTAGAGCAAGGTGAAGAATTAAAATAAATTGGAAAAGGTCATCAGCATTGCTTCAAATTTCCACCTTTCTCTTAGTTTCACACGGTCCACCCCTGACTCTCCTCGCCTTCCTTTACTTGTCAGCCTCCATTTCAAGGGATATTAACTTATATTCTTTATAAGCTCCCACAGCTACCTCAACTATGCTTCATTGCACCCTATAATTATTCCATTTCATTATCCAGTTTCTCCACTGTATCTGTTCTGATGTGATGCACCTTCCACAACTTTTTTTGATTCATTCAAGGGGCGTGGGCTTCGCTGGCTAGGTCAACATTCATTGCCCATCTCTTAATTGCTATTGAAAAAGTGATGGTGAGCCGCCGCCTTGAACCACTGCAGTCCATGTGGTGTAGGTACACCCACAGTGCTGCTGGGGAGGGAATCTGCTTCTGAGTTGTCTTTGTTTTCCTCAATTGAGGAATTCACCCCGCTTTTGGTTGAAATGGTCCTCGACCGTGTCTGCCCCATTTCCCGCACTTCTGCTCTCATTCCTTCCCCTACCTCCCAGAAACGCAATGGGATTTCCCTTGTCCCCTCCTTCCACCTCACCAGCTTCCATATTCAATGGGTCACTTTCTGCCACCTCAAGTCTGAAGATACACCAAACACATCTTGCCCTGCTGTCCCTTCTCCTTTCAGCATTCTGAAGGGATTGTTCCTTCCTTGGACCCACCCTGTTCCATTCCTTAGCCACCCCAACAGCCCGGCCCCTTCCCATGGCTTCCTTCCATGCAAATGCAGGAGATGTAAAACCTGCCCTTTTACCCTCCTCTCTCCACACTGTCCAAGGCCCCAAACCCCCCTTCCAGGTGAAGCAGTGATTTATATCTTTCAGTCCAGTCTTCTATATTCACTGTTCACAATGTGGTCTTCTCTACCCTGAGGATACCAACACCGATTGGGCAATCGCTTTCAGAACACATCTGTTCAGTCTATGAGCATTACCCTGAGTTTCTGGTGGCCAGTTGTTTTAATTCTTCACCTTGCTCTCACACTCATTTCTGTACTTGGCCAACAGAACTATTCCAGTAGATCTCAGTGTAAACTTGAGGAACAGCACCTCGTCTTTCGATTAGGCACTTTACAGCCTTCTGGACTCAACATTAAGCTCAACAGTTTCAGACCACAATCTGTGCTCCATTTTGTTTCCTTCGCATGTTTCCTTTTTTCTTCAGACAGCAGCACACCTGCTTTAGGCACATGTTTTGTTTCTTTGCCTTTTTTTCTCTTGCCCTATCACCGTTCCCTCTGGCCCTGGCAGACTCTTGTCATTCAGTCACACCTTTCTGCCTTTCACTCTATCCTTATGTCCTTGTCCCATCTTGATCAAAACCGATTAAATTTCTTCCTTTTCACAGTTCTGATGGAAGTTTAAACATTAACGCTGTTTCTCCCCACAGATGTTGCCATAACCTGCTGAGTGTTTCCAGAATTTTCTGTATTTATTTCAGATTTGCAGCATCCCAACATATTCTGCTTTTCTGTGTATGCTTAGTGTTTTGTGGTAGAAACTGTTTTAAGTTTTTAAAAACTCTTAACCTGGCAGACATTGAATTTTGGATGGAGTAACTATATTTGTCTCCTTCATAGTTATTGAACCAATTGTATTTTTGTTTCTCTTAGGTATGGGTGAGGAAGACAAGTGATAGCACAAAGATGCGTATATATTTGGGACAGCTACATAGAGGAGTATTCATTTTACGTAGGCGATCTGCTGCCTAGCACTCTTGCCAAAACAATTTGGAAACAGACCTTCCTGTTATCTCTGCTCAAGAGAGTGAATCCTCCCTGGTTTTTGTATGGAAATCTGTATTAATATGAGCAAACTTAGTGACAAACTGAGGAACATGTAATTTAAAGACTTTTCAATGTCAGTTCTGCTGATTGTGTATATTTTTAAGAATAAAATTCGCCTTTTCAAGGATTTTTCTTTACTTCCATCATCCTCCAAGATGAAGCTGACCATTCTCTATGGCTGGAAACTGCCCATTTGTGAAACGTTACATTTATTCCAGACAAGATGGAAAAAAAGCAGTTTTGCTTCATTGCTGGACAATCTGAGACAACTGAATCTGAACAATTCAGTCACTTTTTTTGCGAGGAATATGTTTTGTACATGCTGTTTATTTTGTAATAGAATACCATAGTCACTATTGGACACAGGCCAAAAACATGTATTTTTTTGTTTTTAAAAGTGTATTAAATAACCTTGTTTCTTTGAACAAATCAACTTGAGTTCATGTTTTAATAGTCTTTAACCTTTAATAAAACTGAAAATGGTGGTGGCAGCCTGTGATTATGGTTAACACTGGTTATGATCTACATCACAAAGTTCTACCCTTTTCCCTGAAAATAAGTGTTTTACAGCCTCTAATATTGGAGCAGAATCTAATCAAATGCTGCTCTAATTTTATGCTACTAACCTGATTGCCAGATTACAACTATATTTTGAAGTTGCCCCTAAAATCGGCCATGGTAAATGACAGATGATTCAATATTTTTAGAGCCCTCTCCACTTGGTTTGGCTTTCAAGAAAGGTTTGAAATATTTGAAGCATTTTGCTCCTGCAGAAACAACATTTGAGGGATATGATTAAATTAAAAATATACTCCTTTTGAAAGTAGTCACTGGTGACCCCAAAACTAGTAACAAATGCATTATCACTGTTTATATAACTGCGGTGCAAAAAGGGTCCTTTGGAGCTTTTGCTGTTGCCTCCACTTTCCTCACTATCATTTAATTCTGCAATTGAGTGTAGGTGTTATTGAGTTGGGAAAATTGAATTGTGGGCTTTAGAACTTATTTGCTATATAGACCTTATTTTGGGAAATAAAACCCACAGTAAAGTTAGATTTTGTTTTGGTTCAGTCTTTAGAAAGTCAATGAACTTGAAAGCATACTAGCTCTCTTACTTGGATAGTGTTGCTGCTAACTCTTTATCAAAAGCAAAATAACATTAAGTCTAAAATTATTTGAAATCCCCATGCAACAAGATATGGAAATTCAATTGATTACATGTCCAACAAAACTGGTTCTAGTTTGCTGGATGGATATCCTGAAAGCCCACAGTTAATTAGTGTGTTGCTCACATTGGGTTTTTTCGTCGATGTGATGCCTTCAATAAATGTCCATTTAGATTTTTGTTTTTATACAATGTTGGAGATTAGAATTGCTGTACGTGGCCCATGGTGATTTATTCAGTTACAGATGCAATTACTTGCAGATAATTGTGGAATATCGTGATACATCAGTATAATGAATAATACAATCAAGACTGCAACTGCGTTTTATTCATCTTTATAACTTGAAATAAAAAGTTTTTGCACTGCTTGTGTTATTTTCATCAATTTTTCATCATCTTTGAAGCACGTCCTTTGGCCTGTTCTTCAGGAGATTTGCTTTGGCAGTCGGGACACTGACATCTTAAGCATGTGGCCAGCCCAAGCCCAGCGGAGTTTTCGGATGATCATAGCCTAGATGCTGGTGCCCTTGGTTCCTTCAAGAACGCTGATGTTCATATGCCTGTCCTCCCAGCTGATGCAGAGAATCTGCCTCGGACGTTGATGGTACCTTGCCAGGGTCTTGAGGAGGGCACCCGATGGCCAGAGGAGGCCCAGAAAAGGAACCTGAGAAAGAAATACCAACGATCTAGAATTCAAGGACCGATGCACTCCTGGAAACACCTGCCATGTGTGTGGTTGAAGATGCGGCTCTAGGATCAGGCTCACCAACCCTGCAAGGGCACACAGCCCAAGATCAGATTAGGTGGACAATCGTACGAGTTAGGGAGTGATTGCCGAAGAAGATTTTTGATTAAAATAAAGGAATTTGGTCTTTATTTATGAAATGGTATATCAAACATGATGCCAGCTAGTCATAGAATAGAATCCCTACAGTGCAGAAGGAGGCCATTTGGCCCATTGAGTCAACACAGACCCCCTAAAGAGCACCCCACCTCAACCCAAACCCCATCTCAGTAACCTACCTCGGGTGAATTTACCTAACCTACACATCTTTGGACTGGGAGGAAGCTAGTTTTAGAGATGTTGTATTTTGTAGTCCTCATTGACATTTTGACTGATATTTTGTCAGGTAAAGGTGTCTCAAGTAATTGGTATATTGCTTATGAATCCCAAGCAATCTTACCACAATGTAATACAATAGTTTAAAAAAAAAAAAAAAATTTTTATTAAAGGTTTTCATAAAATATCAATAACAAAATGAGAAAAAAAAGAACCCAACAGGGTTAAGTACAAAACACAATCTAAAAAAGCAATCCCCTCCCCCACCCCCCCCTTACCTAAATAATAAATTAACATTAACACCCTGACTTTTTGACAACAGGTGTATACACCCCCTCAGACCCTTCCAGTGTAAATAAAAATAAAGTAAACCCCCCACCCCCTGAGCTGCTGCTGCCATTGACCAATGTCTAGCGTTCTGCCAGAAAGTCTAAGAACGGTTGCCACCGCCTAAAGAACCCTTGTACTGACCCTCTCAAGGCGAATTTCACCCTCTCCAATTTAATGAACCCTGCCATATCGCTGATCCAGGATTCCACGCTTGGGGGCCTCGTATCTTCCCACTGAAAGAGAATCCTTCGCCGGGTTACCAGGGACGCAAAGGCCAGAATTCCGGCCTCTTTCGCCTCCTGCACTCGCGGCTCCTCTGCCACCCCAAATATTGCGAGCCCCCAGCCCGGTTTGACCCTGAATCCTACCGCCCTCGACACCGTCCTCGCTATGCCCTTCCAAAATTCCTCCAGCGCTGGGCATGCCCAGAACATATGGGTGTGATTTGCTGGGCTCCCTGAGCACCTAACATACCTGTCCTCACCCCCAAAGAACCTGCTCATCCTTGTCCCGGCCATGTGTGCCCTGTGCAGCACCTTAAACTGTATGAGGCTGAGCCTCGCGCATGAAGTAGAAGAGTTCACCCTCCCTAGGACATCTGCCCACGCCCCCTCTTCGATCTCCTCTCCCAACTCCTCCTCCCACTTACCTTTCAACTCCACCGAGGCCTCCTCCTGCATCACCTGGTAAGTTTCCGAGATCTTCTCCCCCCCCCCCCCCCCCCCGCGAGAGCACCCTGTCCTGTACTGTGTGTGGCAGTAGCCGTGGGAATTCCACCACCTGCCGTCTGGCAAACGCCCTTACCTGTAAGTACCTGAAGGTGTTCCCCGGGGGGAGCCCGTACTTCTCCTCCAGCTCGCCCAAGCTCGCGAACTTCCCGTCCACAAACAGGTCCCCCAACTTTCGTATGTCTGCCCTGTGCCACCTGAAAACCCTCCACCTGTTCTTCCTGGGGCGAACCGGTGGTTCCCCCGTAATGGGGTCCACACCGAGGACCTAACTTTCCCCCCCCATGCCGCCTCCACTGCCCCCAAATTTTGAGGGCCGCCACCACCACCGGGCTCGTGGTATAGCTCCTTGGAGGGAGCGGCAGCGGTGCCGTTGCCAGCGCCCTCAGACTCGTACCCACACAGGACGCCATCTCCAGCCTCTTCCATGCAGCCCCCTCCACCTCCATCACCCACTTGAGCACCATTGTCGCATTGGCGGCCCAGTAGTACCCACAGAGGTTGGGCAGCGCCAGCCCCCCCCTATCTCTACTCCGTTCCAGGAACACCCTTCTCACCCTCGGAGTCCCTCGCGCCCACACAAACCCCATTATACTCCTGTTAACCCGCCTGAAAAAAGCCTTTGGGATAAACACGGGGAGGCACTGGAACAGGAACAAAAACCTTGGGAGCACCGTCATTTTGATTGCACCCTACCCGCCAGGGACAGCGGCAACGCGTCCCACCTCTTGAACTCCTCCTCCATTTGCTCCACCAGCCTTGTAAATTTAAGCCTATGCAGGGCCCCCCAGCTCCTGGCCACCTGGACCCCAAATATCTGAAACTCCTCTCCGCCCTTTTTAGTGGGAGCTCGCCAATCCCCCTCTCCTGGGCCCCCAGCTGAACTACGAACAGCTCGCTCTTCCCCATATTGAGCTTGTACCCCAAAAAGTCCCCAAATTCCCGAAGCATCCTCATTACCTCTGGCATTCCTCCCACCGGGTCCGCCACGTACTTCAGGTATGTGCAGGTCGACGCATTAAGCGACACCCTATGCTCCTCCCCACCCCATACCAACCCCCTCCAGTTCCTCGACTCTCTGAGTGCCATAGCCAGGGGTTCAATCGCCAGTGCGAAGAGCAGGGGGGACAGGGGACACACCTGTCTCGTCCCTCGGTGCAACCGAAAGTGCTCTGACCTCCTCCTATTTGTGGCCACACTCGCCATCGGGACCTCGTACAACAGCCTGACCCACCTGACAAACCCCTCCCCAAACCCGAACCTCTTCAGCACCTCCCACAGGTACCCCCACTCTACCCTATCGAAGGCTTTCTCAGCGTCCATCGCCACCACTATCTCCGCCTCTCCCTCCCTCGCCGGCATCATGATAACGTTCAAAAGCCTCCGCACATTCGCGTTCAACTGTCTCCCCTTCACAAACCCCGTCTGGTCTTCATGGATGATGTGCGGCACACAATCCTCAATCCTCGTGGCTAAGACCTTCGCCAGCACCTTGGCATCTACATTTAGCAAGGAAATCGGTCTGTAAGACCCACATTGCAGGGGATCCTTGTCCCGCTTCAGGATCAAGGAGATCAGTGCCCGGGACATCGTCGGGAGTAAAGCCCCCCCCCCCCCCCCTCCCTTGCCTCATTAAAGGTCCTAACGAACAGCGGGCCCAACAGGTCCATATATTTCTTATAAAACTCGACCGGGAAACCGTCCGGCCCCGGTGCCTTCCCCGCCTGCATGCTTCCTATCCCTTTGATCAGCTCCTCCAGCCCAATTGGGGCCCCCAGTCCCGCCACCAGTCCCTCTTCCACCTTTGGAAACCTCAATTGGTCCAGGAAACGGCCCATCCCTCCCTCCTCCCGTGGGGGCTCGGATCGGTACAATTCCTCGTAGAAGTCCCTGAAGACCCCATAGATGCCAACCCCACTCCGCACCACGCTCCCTCCCCTGTCCTTAACTCCCCCGATCTCCCTAGCTGCGTCCCGCTTCCGAAGCTGATGCGCCAGCATCCGGCTTGCCTTTTCCCCATACTCATAGACTGCCCCCTGGGCCTTCCTCCACTGCACCTCCGCCTTCCTGGTGGTCACCAGGTCGAATTCGGCCTGGAGGCTGCGCCTCTTCAACAATCCTTCCTCAGGTTCTTCCGCATACCTCCTGTCTACCCTCACCATCTCCCCCACCAGCCTCTCCCCCTCCCCCCCGCTCCCTCCGCTCCTTGTGGGCCCTGATGGAGATCAGCTCTCCCCTCACCACCGCCTTCAGTGCCTCCCATACCATCCCCACTCGGACCTCCCCGTTGTCGTTGGTCTCCAAGTACCTCTCTATACTTCCTCGGACCCGCTCGCTCACCTCCTCATCCGCCAACAACCCCACCTCCAAGCGCCACAGCGGGCGCTGGTCCCTCTCCTCCCCCATCTCCAAGTCCACCCAATGCGGGGCGTGGTCCGAAATGGCGATTGCCGAATACTCGGTATCCTCTACTCTCGCTATCAGCGCCCTACTCAAAATGAAAAAGTCGATTCGAGAATAAGCCTTATGGACATGTGAGAAAAATGAAAATTCCTTAGCCCCCGGCCTTGCAAATCTCCAAGGGTCCACCCCTCCCATTTGGTCCATAAATCCCCTCAACACTCTAGCCGCCGCCGGCTTCCTACCAGTCCTAGACTTGGAGCGATCCAGTGCAGGATCCAACACCGTGTTAAAGTCTCCCCCCATTATCAGGCCCCCCACTTCCAAGTCTGGGATCCGACCCAACATGCGCCGCATAAAACCCGCATCGTCCCAGTTCGGAGCATACACATTGACCAGTACCACCCTCTCTCCCTGCAACTTACCACTTACCATTATGCACCTACCGCCATTATCTGCCACAATGCTCGACGCCTCGAATAACACCTTCTTTCCCACCAAGATCGCCACCCCTCGATTTTTGGCATCTAGCCCCGAGTGAAACACCTGACCTACCCACCCTTTCCTCAGTCTTACCTGGTCTGCCACCTTCAGGTGTGTCTCCTGGAGCATAACCACATCCGCCTTGAGCCCCTTCAGGTGCGCGAACACGCGGGCCCGCTTAACCGGCCCATTCAGTCCCCTTACATTCCAGGTTATCAGCCGGATTAGGGGGCTACCCGCCCCCCTCCCCCGCCGACTAGCCATGACCCCTCCTCGGCCAGCCACGCGCCCGCACCCCACACCCGGCCCGTTCCCCACAGCGGCATACCCCCGTCTTGACCCACCCCACTCGCTCCAGCTCCTCCTTGATCTTAGCAGCAGCAACTCGATTCCCCCCCCACACCCCCCAAGGCTAGGACCCATCCTAGCTGGTTTACTCCCCCCATTGCACTTCCGCAAGTCAGCTGACTCCTGCTGACCCCGGCCACTCCCGCCTCCCCTTCGACTCCTCCCATTGTGTGGCACACGCTCCTCTCCCGCTCCCCATTCACAGGCTCTCCCCCTCCGTTCTAAGCGCGGGAAACAATCCTCGCTTCCCCGCCCCGGTCCCGCACCCCCCAGTCTTCGGCGCGGGAAAAAAATCCCGCCCTCTCCACCTACCAGGCCCCACCACCAACCAAAACAGTGCCCAACCCGCCCCATCCACCCTCCCCAACACGAAAGAGAAAAACACAGAGAAAAAGAAACCCGAAACAATGAAAAGGCCCCCCCCCGAACCAAAAATAGGCATAACATATCCAACGCAGTCCCCAATCGCCCATCCCGACCCTCAGTCTGTGTCCAGCTTCTCGGCCTGAACAAAGGCCCACGCCTCCTCCGGAGACTCAAAATAATGGTGCCGGTCCTTGTAGGTAACCCACAATCGCGCTGGCTGCAACATGCCAAACTTCACCCCTTCCTGTGCAGCACCGCCTTTGCTCGATTGTACCCGGCCTCCTCTTCGCCACCTCCGCACTCCAGTCCTGATATATCCAAACCTCCGCGTTCTCCCACCTGCTGCTCCTCTCCTTCTTGGCCCACCTGAGCACACACTCCCGATCGACGAACCGATGGAACCGCACCAGCACCGCCCGCGGAGGCTCGTTAGCCTTGGGCCTCCTCGCCAACACTCTTCCCCTTATGGGCCCCTTCCAGCTCCAGGGGCCCCTGGAAGGACCCCGCTCCCATCAGCGAGTTTAACATGATGACCACATAGGCCCCCACGTCGGGCCCCTCCAGCCCCTCCGGGAGGCCCAGAATCCGCAGATTCTTCCGCCTCGACCGATTCTCCATCTCCTCGAACCGCTCCTGCCATTTCTTGTGGAGTGCCTCGTGCGCCTCCACCTTTACTGCCAGGGCTAAGATCTCGTCCTCATTGTCAGAGATCTTTTGTTGAGCCTCTCGGATCGCCACCCCCTGGGCCGTCTGTGTCTCCAGCAGCTTATCAATAGAAGCCTTCATCGGCTCTAGCAGGTCCTTTTTAATCTCTCTGGGGCAGCGCTGGATACCCTCCTGTTGCTCCTCCGCCCACTGCCTCCACGCTGCCTGGTCTCCGCCCGCCGCCATTTTGTCCTTCTTCCCTCCCTTCTTCTGGTCCACCACCACCTTTTTTGTCGCCCCGCTCCTAGTTAAAGCCATACACTGACGGGGAACTATTATTAACTCCTTCCCACACCGGGAAACGTCGAAAAAGTGCCCTTGGGGGCCCTGAAAAGAGCCCAAAAGTCTCGAGAGGGAATCCTTTCGGCAGTATTCGCTTCACCAATCTGCCCCAAAATGTCCGTGGAAACTCCTGGAAAAGATCTAAGTGTCCGTTCCAGACGGGAGCTGCCGAATGCGTGACCTACTCCTCCATGGCCGCCACCGGAAGCCTCGTCCCCGCTTCTTCAGTGGCCCTGGTGAGATCTTTTCACAGTTGTTCCCTCTGCTGTTAGAATTCACTTTTGACTAAAGGTCCTCATGTCAGTTTGCGGCTTTAAGCTTGCCCTTCCCCCGCTTGCATGCTGGAAGGGGCCCTGTTTATCCTGTTGCAGCCAAATCTTCCACTGCTTCTGCCGGGCCTGGCAGCCAAAAGACACAACACTCCTGGGGGACACCGTCAGGGGAGTGTTGCAGTCCTCTTGCCACACCGGGAAATGTCAAACAAATGCAGTTGGGGCCCTGCAAAAGAGCCCGAAAGTCCGTTCCAAGCGGGAGCTACCGAACATGCGACCTAGCTCTGCATAGCTGCACCCGGAAGTCGTAATACAATAGTTAATACTTACCTACAGGATCTTCCTATTTAGAAACAGCAGCTTATCTGAAGGGTGGAAGATTAACAATTACCAAGATGTAAGGAAAGTAGCTATTTAAATGTATGTCCTTGCATCTAATTTAAATGGTGTTCAACCATGTGGGAATATTGGGAGTACATACTGTAGTGCTGTATTCTTTCACTAGATAAAAATTGAAATGACTGACAAACTAAGAAATAGCTTGCATTATACAGCACCTCTCATGTCCTTGGGCATTCCAGAGTGATTCACAGCCAAAGACATTGATGCCTGATCTGATCACTGATTTCTGGCATTTTCTGCTTTGTATTTGCTTTTGAAGTACGGTCACTTGTTATGTAAGCAGATGTGGCATTAATCTGTTCGATGATAGTGCTGATCCAAGGATATTAAAACTGCCCAAACTAAAGCAAAATACTCCAGATTCCAACAAACCATTATCAACTGCCCCAGCAGCCTCCGACACATCCATACCGTCACCGCTTCCGAAGTCAGATCGACCTTCTTGAAAATAAACCCTTGGAAAGCAATGGGTCTTTTTTGTTAAACATATTTTATTACAAACATGTATCAAAGCAGGTTACAGCAAATAAACACCCCGGGAAACACACTTCCCAACAATCAACAAACAGTCTGTACAGATTCTTTCACTTTTTCACCTTCATGCGACAAACAGCTACTCAAACATGGTCACAAGCAACCCCCACCTTTTCTCAAACCCCCCTGCTGAGACCCTTAACTCATACTTTATCTTCTCCAACTGCAGGAAGTCATACAGGTCACCCAACCATGCCGCTACATCCGGTGGTGATGCCGACCACCACTCCAGCAAAATCCGCCACCGTGCAATCAGAGAGGGGAAGGCCACGACATCAGCCTTCCTCCTCTCCATGAGCCCCGGCATCTCTCAAACCCCAAATATCGCCACCAAAGAGTCCGGGTTCACTTCCTCCACTACCCTGGCTAAGACCGCAAACACTCCCGCCCAGAATCTTCCCAATTTTTCACAACTCCAAAACATGGCCGTGTGATTCGCTGGCCCCCGCCCACACTTCTCACACAACTGCTACCCCCTGAAAGAACCAACTCATTCTCGCCCGAGTCATATGAACCCTGTGCGCCACCTTAAACTGTATCAGGCTCATCCTTGCACAAGAGGTCCAGTTTACCCTTCGCAGTGCCTCACTCCATACTCCCCAATTGATCTCCCCTCCCAACCCTGCTTCCCATTTCTCCTTGATCTTCACGACCTGCTCACCTCACTGCTCCCCCAGCCATTTGTATATATCCTCAATTCTTCCCTCCCCCTCCACATCCGGAAGCAGCAGTTGCTCCTGCAGGGTGTTTCCCGGCAGCCTAGGAAACCCGTAAGACCATAAGACATGGGCGCATAATTAGGCCACTCGGCTCTTCAAATCTGCTCCGCCATTCAATCATGGCTGATATTTTCTCATCCCCATTCTCCTCCCCATAACCCTGATCCTGTTATCAATCAAGAACCTATCTATCTCTGCCTTAAAGACACTCAGTGATTTGGCCTCCACAGCCTTCTGTGGCAAAGTGTTCCACAGATTCACCATCCTCTGGCTGAAGAAATTCCTCGTCATCTCTGTTTTAAAGGATCGTCCCTTTAGTCTGAGATTGTGTCCTCTGGTTCTAGTTTTTCCTACAAGTGGAAACATCGTCTCCACGGCCACTCTATCCAGACCTCGCAGTATCCTGTAAGTTTCAATAAGATCCCCCCTCATCCTTCTACACTCCAACGAGTACAGACACAGAGTCCTCAACCGTTGCTTATAAGACAAGTTCTTCATTCCAGGAATCATTCTTGTGAACCTCTGGACCTTTTCCAAGGCCAGCACATCTTCCATTAGATACGGGGTCCAAGGGCTTGTCCGAAATTGAGGAGATTCTGGCAGGGATTTGCGGACATTATGTCAGAGGTCCGGGAAGGAAGGGTAACTCCGAGTCCAGAATTGGCAATATTTGGGGTATCGGAGGATCCGGGAGCCGCGGGGGGGGGGGGGGGGGGGGGATGTTCTGGCCTTCTCCTCCCTGCTGGTCCGCACACGGGGGGGGGGGGGGGGGGGGGGGGGGGGCGATGTTCTGGCCTTCTCCTCCCTGCTGGTCTGGCGACAGATTTTGCTGGGATGGAGGGACTCAGAGCCTCCAAAGTCAGGAGTGTAGGTCGGCGATATGGCAGGATTTCTCAGTCTGTAGAAAATTAAATTTGCTTTGAGAGGATCAATTCAAGGGTTCGCCCTGAGATGGCAGCTGTTCATAAGACTACTTCAAGGAAAACTGAATGTCAGCAGTAAGGAGGGAGGGAGGGGGAGGGGGGGGGGGGAGGTGGGGGGGGAACAGGAGGCATAGCAATGTTACAACGGGACAGAGAATTTTGTTTACGGGTAGCTAGGGGATAGAGCAGGGGAATGGGCATTCTGTAGGTTTTTTTTCTTTCTTTGCATGTGTCGGCCCACATGGGTGTTTAAGAGATGTTATGTGTTAAACTGTAAAAATGACAAATGTCTCAATAAAATATCTAAAAAAAAAAATACGGGGCCCAAAACTGCTCACAATACTCCAAATGGGGCCTGACCAGAGCCTTATACCGCCTCAGAAGTACATCCATGGTCTTGTATTCTAGCCCTCTTGACATAAATGCTAACATTGCATTTGCTTTTTTAACTGCCGGCTGAACCGGTACGTTAACCTTAAGAGAATCTTAAGAGAATTGTGAACAAGGACTCCCAAGTCCCTTTCTGCTTCCGATTTCCTGAGCATTTCCCCATTTAGAAAATAGTCTGTGCCTAAATTCCTCCTTCCAAAGTGCTTAGCTTCACACTTTTCCACATTGTATTTCACTCTCCCAGCTTGTCCAAATCCTTCTGCAGCCCCCTTGCTTCCTCAATACTACCTGTCCCTCTACAGATCGTTGTATCATCTGCAAACTTTGCAACAGTGCCTTCAGTTCCTTCTTCCAGATCACTAACGTATATTGTAAAAAGTTGTCCCAGCACGGACCCCTAGGGCACAGCACTAGTCACCGGCTGCCATCCTGAAAAAGACCCCTTTATCCCCACTCTCTGCCGTCTGCCAATCAGCCAATCCTCTATCCATGCCAGGATCTTACCCTTAACACCAAGGGCTCTTAACTTATTTAACAGTCTCCTATGCGGCACCTTGCCAAAGGCCTTCTGGAAATCTAAATAAATCACGTCCACTGGTTCTCCTTTGTCTAACTTCCTTGTTACCTCCTCAAAGAACTCTTTTTTAATAAACATTTTATTGAGGTATTTTTGGTGCAGTAACAACACCAAAATAAACAATATACATGAAACCATAAACATAGTGTAAAAGCCATTTACCTCTCGTACAGGTCCCACCCTTATTGACCCCCTACTCTAATCTAAACTATTCCCCCCCCCCCTTCTGCTCACGATTAATTTCCCGCAAAGAAGTCGACGAATGGTTGCCACCTCCGGGTGAACCCTAACAGTGACCCTCTCAAGGCGAACTTGATTTTCTCCAAACAGAGAAAGCTAGCCATGCCCGATAGCCAGGTCTCCGACTTCAGGGGCTTTGAGTCCCTCCTTGCTAATAGTATCCGTCTCCGGGCTACCAGGGAAGGAAAGGCCAGAACCTCTGCCTCTTTCTCCTCTTGGATTCCTGGGACTTCTAACACCCTGAAAATCACCACCTCTGGACTCGGTGCCACCCTTGTTTTTAACACCGTGGACATGACATCCGCAAACCCCTGCCAAAATCCCCTAAGCTTTGGACATGTCGAAAACATGTGGACATTGTTCGCCGGTCGTCCAGCGCATTTTGCACACCTGTCCTCCACCCCAAAGAAATTGCTCATCCCCGGGCCACTGTCATGTGAGCCCGGTGAACAACCTTAAATTGTATCAAGCTGAGCCTGGCACATGTTGCGGACGCGTTGACTGTACTCAACGCGTCTGCCCATAGACCATCCTCTATCTCACCTCCCAGCTCCTCCTCCCACTTGTGCGTCAGGTCCTTGGTCTGCGTCTCCTCCGACCCCATACGCTCCTTATAAATGTCAGAGACGCTCCCTTCTCCTACCCACCCTCTGGAAACTACCCTGTCCTGAATCCCCCTCAGCGGTAGGAGCAGGAAGGTTGGAGCAGGAAGGTTGACACCTGTTTATGAAGGACATCCTGCACCTGCAGATACCTGAATTTGTTTCCCCTCGTCAACTCAAACTTTTCCTCCAACGCCCTCATACTCGGAAAGCTCCCCTCTATGAACATATCCTCTCAATCCCCGCTCTCCACCATAACCGGAACCCCCCGTCCATACTCCCTGTGGCAAACTGGTGATTATCACAGATTGGGGCCCAGACCGATGCTCCCACTGCTCCCACATGCCGCCTCCACTGGCCCCAAACTCTCAGGGCTGCCACCACAACTGGACTGGTGGAGTACCGTGCCGGCAGGAACGGCAGAGGCGCAGTTACCAACGCTCCCAAACTGGTGCCCTTACAGGAAGCCGCCTCCATACGCTCCCATGCTGACCCCTCCCCCACCACCCACTTCCTGAACATGGCTAAATTAGCCACCCAGTAATAGTTGCTAAAATTTGGCAGTGCCAGCCGCCCTCTCCCCGACTCCGCTCAAGCATTACCTTCCTTACTCGCGGGGTCTTGCCCGCCTAAACGAAGCCCGTGATCACTCTGTTGACCCGCTTAAAAAAGGACCGCGGAATAAAGATGGGTAGTCAGTGAAATACAAATAGGAATCTCGGGAGAACCGTCATCTTCACCGTTTGCACCCTCCCAGCCACAGACAACGGAAGCGCGTCCCATCTCCGAAAATCATCCTTCATTTGGTCCACCAGCCGGGCCAGATTCAATTTATGCAGCCGGTCCCATTCCCGCGCCACTTGGATGCCTAGGTACCTAAAGCTTCCCTCTACTAACCTAAACGGCAGCTCTCCCTGTCCCCTCGCCTCGACCACAAACATCTCACTCTTTCCCATATTGAACTTATACCCCGAAAACTGGCCAAATTCTCCTAGAATCCTCATGATTTCTTCCATCCCCTCTATTGGGTCCGAAACGTACAGAAGCAGGTCATCCACATAGAGCGAAACCCTGTGCTCCCCCCCGGACCAGTCCTTTCCAGCCCCTCGAGGCTCTCAGATCAATTGCCAATGGCTCTATAGCCAGCGCAAACAACACGGGGAGAGGAGGCATCCCTGTCTCGTCCTCCGGTGCAGTCTAAAATAGTCTGATGTTGTCCTATTCGCCTGTACACTTGCCACAGGAGCCTGATATAGCAATCTGACCCAGTCAATAAAGCCCCGCCCGAATCCGAACCGTCCCAGTATCTCCCACAGACAGTCCCATTCTACCCGCTCAAAAGCCTTTTCTGCATCCATTGCGATCACTACTTCCACCTCCCTACCTTCCGGGGGCATCATGATCACATTTAACAGCCTTCTTACATTGGCCACCAACTGCCTGCCCTTAACAAACCCAGTCTGGTCCTCCCCAATAACGTCCGAAACCCAATCCTCGATCTTGGAGGACAAGATTTTGGCCAGCAACTTGGCATCTACGTTCAACAGAGAGATCAGCCTGTAGGACCCACACAGCTCCGGGTTCTTGTCCCGCTTAAGATCAGCAAAATCATTGCCTGTGACATCGTCGGGGGCAACACCCCTCTTTCCCTTGCCTCATTGAACATCCTCAACAACACCGGCCCAATATCCCCGAGAACGTTTTATAAAACTCCACTGGGTTCCCGTCCGGACCCGGGACCTTACCCGCCTGCATGGCCTTCAAGCCCTCCTCTCAATCTTCCAGCCCGGTTGGGGCCCCGAGCCCTTCTACCCGCTCCCCGTCCACCTTTGGGAAATTCAGCCCCTCCAAGAAGTGCCTCATCTCCTCCGGCCCCGTAGGGGGTTCCGACCTGTACAGCCTGCTATAGAAATCCCAAAATGCCTTATTCACCCCTACTGAATCACCAACCAGGTTCCCATCTCAGTCCTTTACTTTCCCTATCTCCTTAGCTGCCTCCCTCTTCCTAAACTGCTGTGCAAGCATTCTGCTGGCCTTCTCTCCATGTTCATAGATCGCCCCCCTCGCCTTTCTCAGCTGCTCCACTGCCCTCCCTGTGGTCAACAAGCTAAACTCCGCCTGTAACCTCCACCGTTCCTTTAAAAGCCCTGCCTCTGGGGTCTCTGCATACGTTCTATCAATCTGTAGTATCTCCTTTACCAGCCGGTCCGTCTCTGCCCTGTCCACCGTCTCCCTGTGGGCCCAGATCGAGATCAACTCCCCCTGACCACCGCCTTCAGTGCTTCCCACACCACCGCTGCTGAAATTTCCCCCGTGTCATTGACCTGCAGGTAGCTCTGAATACATTTCCTCAGCCGCTCGCACACCCCTTCATCCTCAAAGAACTCTTAACAGATTTGTCAGACATGACCTCCCTTTGACAAAGCCGTGCTGACTCAGTCCTATTTTACCATGCACTTCCAAGTACTTTGCGATCTCATCTTTAATAATAGACTCTAAAATCTTACCAATGACCAAAGTCAGGCTAACCGGCCTATAACTTTCTGTCTTCTGCCTCCCTCCCTTCTTAAACAGCGGTGTTACATTAACACTTTCCAGTCCTCTGGGACCCTTCCTGCCTCCAGTGATTCCTGAAAGATCATGACCAATGCCTCCACAATTTCCTCAGCTATTGGGGTGTAGACCATCTGGTCCAGGTGACTTATCCACCTTCAAACCTTTCAGTTTCCCCAGAACCTTCTGCTTAGTGATGGCCACTGCACTCACCTCTGCCCCCTGATTCTCCTGGAGCTCTGGTATCCCACTGGTGTCTCCCACCGTGAAGACTGATGCAAAGTAAATATTCAGTTCGTCTGCTATTTCTTTGTTTCCTATTATTACTTCTCCAGCCACGTTTTCCAGTGATCCATGTCTATTTTTGCCTCTCTCTTACCTTTTATATATTGAAAGAAACTCTTCCTATCTTCTTTTATATTACTAGCTAACTTGCACTCATATTTCACTTTCTCTCTCTTATTGCTTTTTTAGTTGTCCTCTGCTCGCTTTTAAATGATTCCCAATCCTCAAGCTTCCCACTAATCCTTGCCACTTTGTATGTTTTTTCTTTTGCTTTTATGCTGTCCTCTACTTGTCAACCATGGATACCTGGTCCTGCCCTTAGCATGTTTCCTCCTCCTTGGGATGAATTTCTGCTGTGCCTCCCGAATAATCCCCCAAAACTTCTGCCATTGCTGTTCCACTGTCTTCCCTGCTCATCTCCTTTTCCAGTCAACTCTGGCCAGCTCCTCCCTCATGTCTTTGTAGTTACCCTTATTTAATTGTAATACCGTTACATCTGACCCCAGCTTCTCCCTCTCAAACTGCAGGGTAAATTCTATCATATTGTGGTCACTGCTTCCTAAGGGTTCCTTCACCTTAAGATCCCGAATCAACTCTGCCTCATTACACATCACAAATCCAGAATTGCCTGTTCCCTAGCGGGCTCTACCACAAGCTGCTCCAAAAAAACATCTCTTAAACATTCCACAAATTCCTTTTCTTGGGATTCACTACCAACCTGATTTTCCCAGTGCACGTGCATATTGAAATCCCCCATGATTATTGTGATATTGCCTTTTTTACATGCTTTCTCTATCTCCTAATTTATTTTCTGCCCTACATCCTGACTACTGCTAGGGGGCCTGTACATAACTCCCATCAGGGTCTTTTTACCTTTGCGATTCCTCAACTCTACCACATAGATTCTATGCCTTCGAATTCTATATCGCTCCTTGTTATTGATTTAACTTCATTCCTTACTAACAATGCAACCCCGCCCCCTTTGTCTGTTCTTTCAATAGGACACATACACTTGGATATTTAGATCCCAGCCCTGATGCCCTTGCAGCCACGTCTCTGTGATGCCCACAACATCGTACCGGCCAATTTCAATGTGCGCAACAAGCTCATTTACCTTGTTCCATATACTGCGCGCTTGAAGGTACAATACCCTCAGTCCTGCATTGACCACCTCCGGTCTCACACTGGTCACCTTTTTTGCTCTGCCTGAGGGCGACGTTCAATTATTTTTGTTCTCTATTTCCCCTTCAGTTATGTCACCTTTTTAGAAAATAAATTTAGAGTACCAATTTATTTTTTCCAATTAAGGGGCAATTTAGCGTGGCCAATCCACCTACCCTGCACATCTTTGGGTTGTGGGGGCGAACCCACGCAAACACGGGGAGAATGTGCAAACTCCACACGGACAATGACCCAGAGCTGGGATCGAACCTGGGACCTCGGTGCCGTGAGGCTGAAGGGCTAACCCACTGTGCCACCGTGTTTCCCCTTATGACACCTTCTAAGCCAATCCTCTGGTTCCCACCCCCCCTGCCATATTAGTTTAAATCCTCCAGAGTGACTCGAGCAAACCTCCCAGCCAGGATATTGGTGCCCCTCCAGTTTAGATGCAACCCATCCTTCTTATACAGGTCACACCTGCCCCGGAAGAGATCCCAATGGTCCAGAAATCTGAAACCCTCCCTCCTACACCACTGGTTTAACCACGTGTTTAGCTGAACTATCCTCCTATTTCTAGCCTCACTGGCATGTGGCACAGGCGGTAATCCTTTTTTTTAATGTTTAAAATTTAGAGTACCCAATTCATTTTTTCCAATTAAGGGGCACTTTAGCATGGCCAATCCGCCTAGCCTGCACAGCTTTGGGTTGTGGGGGCGAAACCCACGCAAACACGGTGAGAATGTACAAACTCCACACTGACGGTGACCCAGAGCCGGGATCGAACCTGGAACCTTGGCGCCGTGAGGCAGCAGGGCTAACCCACTGTGCCACCGTGCTGCCCACAGGGAGTAATCCTGAGATTACAACCCGAGAGGTCCTGCTTCTTAGCTTACTGCCGAACTCCCTGAACTCCTCCTGCAAGACCTCATCACTCTTCCTGCCTATGTCTTTAGTACTATGTGTACTACGACCTCTGGCTGTTCACCCTCCTTCTCCAGGATGTCCTGTGTTCGTTCAGAGATATCCTTGACCCAGGCACCAGGGAGGCAACACACCATCCTGGAGTTTCTTTCATTTCCACAGAAGCGCCTATCTGTGCCCCTTACTATAGAGTCCCCTACAACTATCGCTTTCCCTGCACTTTGCCCTCCCCTGCTGAGCAACAAAGCCAGTTGTGGTGTCACCGTTCTGGCTGCTGTTGATTTCCACTGAGAGCAACCCTCTCCAGACCTTTCACGCAAAGTCCCTAACCTGCAGATACCTGAACTCTACTCCTCGGCAGCTCTACCATCTCCCTTAGTTCCTCCAGACTGGCAAACCCTTCTTCCAAATACAAATCCCTCACATTAACCAGCCCCACTTCCCTCCACCTCCTGTATACATTATTCATCCTCCCCGGCTCAAACCCATGATTCTCGCACAGCAACATTAGCACCGACATCCCTTTCACCCTAAAATGCCTCCTCAACTGATTCCATATCTTCACCGTGGACTGCGTCACTGGGTTCCCTGAATAGCTACTCGGAGCCATTGGCAATGCTGCCATCACCATAGCCCTCAAACTAGATCCCTTACAAGATTCTTCCTCCATCCTAACCCACTCTACCGCTTCTCCTTCCCACCACCGCCGCACCTTGTCCACATTCGCCGCCCAATAATAATGAAGCAAGTTCGGCAATGCCAACCCCCCCCCCTGCTGCCTCTGCATCTGTAGTAGTATCCTCCCCACCCTCGGCACCTTCCGGATGATTGTGCCCACTTTCCGAAAAAAGGCCTTTGGTATAAAGATCCGGAGAGCCTGAAAGATAAACAAGAACCTCGGCAGAATTTTTCACGACTTGGACCCTCCCCACCAATGTTAAGTGCAATGTATTCCACCTCCTAAGATCCTCCCTGGCCTCCTCCATCAGTTTCGTTAAGTTCCACTTATGGAGCCCCGTGCATTCTCTCACTACCCGAAATACCTAAACCTATCCCTCGCTACGGTAAATGGCATCCCCCCTAAATTAGCCCGCTGTCCCAGCTCATTCACCGGGAATACCTCGCTTTTCCCTGCATTCAGTTTGTACCCCGAGAACCCTCCAAACCTCCCCAACAGGTCCATTATCCTTCCCATACTCTCCAACGGATCCGAAACATACAGCAAGAGGTTATCGGCATAGAGCGACACCCAAAGCTCCCTCTGTCCCCTCATAATCCCCCGCCAATCCGCTGACCCCCTGAGAACCATTGCCAACGGCTCTATGGCCAGCGCAAACAGCAACGGTGACAGTGGGCACCCCTGCCTCATACCCCTGTGTAAGTCAAAGCTTTGTGAGCTCATATCATGCATCCTCACACTCGCCATATCATTTGTCCCCACCCTTGCCATATCATTCGTCCTCACCCTCGCCATATCATTCGTCCTCACCCTCGCCATATCATTCGTCCTCACCCTCGCCATATCATTTGTCCTCACCCTCGCCATATCATTTGTCCTCACCCTCACCCTATCACGCATCCTCACCCTCGCCATATCATGCGTCCTCACCCTTCCCTGTCATGTGTCCTCACCCTCGCCATATCATTCGTCCTCACCCTTCCATATCACGCATCCTCACTCTCGCCATATCATTCGTCCTCACCCTTGCCATGTCATTTGTCCTCACCTTTGCAGGAAAGCAATGGGTCCTGACGGAGTCCTTGGTCATGCACTCAGATCCTGAGTGGACCAACTGGCGGGTGTATTCATGGACATCTTCAACCTCTCCCTACTCTGTTCTAAGGTTCCCACCTTCAAAAAGACCGCTATCATACCGGTGCCAATGAAGAACCAGGCAACGTGCCTCAACGACTACTGTCCAGTGGCCTTGACATCTATCAGTATGAAGTGCTTCGACAGATTGGTCATGAGACACACAACTCCATACTCCTATAATGCCTTAATCCACTGCAATTCGCATATCGCCACAACTGGTGCATAGCAGATACTATCTCCCTGATCCTACATATCCCTAGAGCATCCCGACAACAAGGACTCCAACATCAGACTCTTATTCATTGACTAAAGCTCCCCTTCAACACCATAATCCCAAACAAGCTCATATCAAAACTCCAAAATCTAGGACTTGGCTCCTCCCTCTGCAACTGGATCCTTAACTTCCTGACCCTAGACCATAATTAGTAAGGATAAACAACAACATCTCGTCCACGATAGTCCTCAATACTGGGGCCCTGCAAAGCTGCATATTTAGCCTCCTACTATACTCCCTATACACGCACGACTGTGACAAAATCTGGTTCCAACTCCACCTGCAAGTTTCCTGATGACACAACCGTAGTGGGTCAGATCTTGAACAACGATGAGTCGGAGTACAGGAGGGAACCTAGTGGCGTGGTGTAATGCCAAAAATCTCTCCCTCAACGTAAGCAAAATTAAGGAGCTCGTCATTGACTTCAGGAAGCAAAGTATCGCACACATCCCTATCTGCATCAATGGTGCCAAGGTGGAGATGTTTGACAGTTTCAAATTCCTACGTGTTCACATCACCAACAATCTGTCCTGGTCCACCCACATTGATGCTATGACCAAGAAAGCACAACAGCCCCTATACTTCCTCAGGAAACTAAGGATATTCAGCATTGCCACATTGACTCTTACCAACTTTTACAGATGCACCATGGAAAGCATCCTATCTGGCTGCATCAGAGCCTGGTATGGCAACTGCTCAGCCCAAGGCAGTGAGAAACTACAGAGAGTCGTGAACATAGCCCAGTCCATCACGTGGACCTGCCTCCCATCCATTGACTGTCTGCACCTCCTGCTGCCTTGGGAAAGCGGGCAGCATAATCAAAGACCCCTCCCACCCATGTTATTCTCTTCCAACCTCTTCCATCGGGCAGAAGATACAAACGTCTGAGAACACGCACTAACAGATTCAAAAATTGCTTCCCCGCTGCTACCAGACTACTGGACTGATCTTATCTCTCCACGCATCTTAACTACTGAGTAGTACCTCACTGTACCTCGGTAAATGTGAAAATAAACCCAGACCCCAAATTCTGAAAATCTTCAATAAAAAAGATTCTGTTGGAAACACTCGAATTCTGTTGGAAACGTCAGGCGCCATCTGTGGTGAGAAAAAGTAGTTAATGCTTCAGGCTTTTGTTTTTTCACTAGAAAAATCATCTCTGAATAGTGGGTAAGTATGGGTAATCCTCAGTTTGATATCTCGTCTCAAAGATGCATCTCCGACAAAGCAGCAATTCCTCTGCACTGAATTGAAGTCATCTGTAAAGACGAACATCTTGCCAAGGTCATCCCCACACCCCCACTACTTGCCTTCAAACAACCGCGCAACCTCAAACAAACCATTGTTTGCAGCAAACTACCCAGCCTTCAGAACAGCGACCACGACACCACACAACCCTGCCATGGCAATCTCTGCAAGACGTGCCAGATCATCGACATAGGTACCACCATTACACGTGAGAACACAACCCACCAGGTACGCGGTACACACTCGTGCGACTCAGCCAGTGTTGTCTACGTCATATGCTGCAGGAAAGGATGTCCCGAAGCGTGGTACATTGGCGAGACCATGCAGACGCTGCAACAACGGATGAACGGACATCGTGCGACAATCGGCAGGCAGGAATGTTCCCTTCCAGTCGGGGAACACTTCAGCAGTCAAGGGCATTCAGCCTCTGATCTTCGGGTAAGCGTTCTCCAAGGCGGCCTTCAGGACGCGCGACAATACAGAATCGCCGAGCAGAAACTTTTTTTTTTGATAAACAATTTTATTGCGGCATTTTGGCATAGTAAACAACAATACAAAACAGTGCAAAGAACAATCAACATAGTGCAAAAACCAGCTCCCCTCCTACAAGGACCTGCCTAACTACCCCCCTAATCTACATTGCCCAAACCCCCCCCCCCCCCCACCCCCCCGCTGACGATTAATTTTCCGCGAAGAAGTCGATAAATGGTTGCCACCTCCGGGCGAACCCTGACAGTGACCCTCTCAGAGCGAACTTTCTCCAGACCGAGGAAGCTCGCCATATCCGATAGCCAGGCCTCTGACTTCGGGGATTTTGGGTCCCTCCATGCCAGCAGAATTCGTCGCCGGGCAACCAGGGAAGCAAAGGCCAATACGTCAGCCTCTCTCTCGTCCTGGACCCCCGAGTCCTCCGAAACCCCAAAAATTGCCACCTCTGGACTCATCACCACCCTTGTTTTCAGTACCCGCGAATCCCTGCCAGTACCCCCTGAGTTTTGGACATGCCCAGAATATGTGGACATGGTTCGCTGGTCCTCCCGAACATCTGGCGCACCTGTCCTCTAATCCAAAGAATTTACTCATCCGGGCCACTGTCATGTGGGCCCGGTGGCCAACCTTAAATTGAATCAGGCTGAGCCTAGCGCATGTTGCGGTCGCGTTCCCTGCTCAACGCCTCCGCCCAAAAGCCCTCTTCTATCTCACCTCCGAGCTCCTCTTCCCACTTAAGCTTCAGCTCCTCGGTCTGCGACTCCTCTGCCCCCATACGTTCTTTGTATATTTCTGAGACCCTCCCCTCCCCCACCCATCCACTGGACACTACCCTGTCCTGGATCCCCCTAAGTGGCAGGCGGGGGAAGGATGGAATCTGTCTGCATAGAAAGTCCCGGACCTGCAAGTACCTGAAATCATTCCCTCTCACCAGCCCAAATTTCTCCTCTAGCACCCTCATGCTCGGGAAGCTCCCTTCCAAGAACAGATCCCCCATCCTCTCAATCCCAGCCCTCCACCATGCTCGGAACCCACCGTCCATATTACCCGGGGCAAACCGGTGATTGTCGCAAATTGGGGACCAAACTGATGCTCTCACTTCCCCCACATGCCTTCTCCATTGGCCCCAGATCCGCAAGGTCGCCTCCACTATAGGGCTGGTGGAGTACCGTGCCGGCGGGAGCGGCAGGGGCGCCGTAACCAGGGCTGCCAAACTGGTGCCCCTGCACGAAGCGGCCTCCACCCGCCCCCAAACCGACCCCGCACCCACCATCCACTTCCTTATCACAGCTATGTTGGCCGCCCTGTAGTAATTACTAAAGTTTGGCAGCGCCAGCCCCCTTCCCCTCGGTTCCTCTCAAGCAGCAATTTCCTCACCCGCGGGGACTTTCCCGCCCACACAAATCCCATAATCATTTTATTGACCTTCTTGAAAAAAGACCGCGGAATGAAAATGGGGAGACACTGGAATACAAACAGGAATCTCGGGAGGATTGTCATTTTAACCTTCTGCACTCTCCCCGCAAGTGTCAGTGGGAGCGCATCCCACCTCCGGAACCCGACCCTCATTTGCTCCACCAACCGAGATAAGTTCAACTTGTGCAACCGGCCCCAGTCCCGCATCACCTGTATCCCTAAGTATCGAAAACTGTCCCCTGCTAACCTAAACGGCAGACCCCTCAGCCGACCCTCCTGGCCCCTCGCCTGGACTACAAACAACTCGCTTTTTGCCATGTTCAGTTTATACCCGAGAACCGGCGGAATTCCCTCAGGATTCCCATGATTTCATCCATCCCAGCCACTGGATCCGTGATGTATAAGAGCCACTGGATCCGTGATGTATAAGAGCAAGTCGTCGGCGTACAACGTAATTCTGTGCCCCCCTCCCCCCCCACAACCGTACCAGCCCCTTCCAACCCCTAGAAGCTCTCAGGGCAATTGCCAGCATCTCTATTGCTAGCGCAAACAGCAGTGGGGTGAGGGGGCACCCCTGCCTCGTCCCTCGGTACAGTCTAAAATAGTCAGCCGTCGTTCTATTCATCCTAACACTAGCCTCCGGAGCCTGATACAGCAGTCTAACTCAGTCGGTAAAGCCCTCCCCGAACCCAAATCGTCCCAGCACCTCCCATAAATAGTCCCACTCAACCCGGTCGAAAGCCTTCTCGGCATCCATTGCCACAACTACCTCTGCCTCCCTACTCTCCGGGGGCATCATGATCACATTCAGCAGCCTTCTTAGGTTGGCCACCAACTGCCTACCCTTGACGAACCCGGTTTTATCTTCCATCATAACGTCCGGCACACAGTCCTTAATCCTAGAAGCCAAAAGCTTGGCCAGAATCTTAGCTTCGACATTGAGCAGAGAGATCGACCTATAGGACCCACATGCCTCCAGGTCTTTGTCCAGTTTCAATATCAGGGAGATGGTGGCCTGTGACATCGTCGGGGGTAAAACCCCTCTGTCTCTTGCCTCGTTAAAAACCCAACCAGCACCAGCCCCACTATCTCAGAGAACTTTTTATAAAACTCCACCGGATACCCAGTTGCTGTGCCAGCATTCTACTGGCTTTCTCTCCGTGCTCATAGATCACACCCCTCGCCTTCCTAAGCTGCTCCACAGCCTTACCTGTGGACAACACCCCAAACTCAGCCTGTAGCCTTCGTCGTTCCCTTAATAGCTCCGCCTTCGGGGTCTCCGCATATCTCCATTCTATCTGTAAGATCTCCTTTACCAGTCGGTCTGTTTCTCCCCTGTCCGTCCTGTCCCTATGTGCTCGAATCGAGATCAGTTCTCCTCTCACCACTGCCTTCAGCGCCTCCCAGAGCACCGCTGCTGAGACTTCCCCTGTGTCATTGGCCTGCAGGTAGTTTTGCATACATTTCCTCACCCTCTCACACACCGCCTCGTCTGCCAACAAACTGACCTCTAGGCTCCATTGAGGGTGCTGAAAACTTTCCTTGCAGACATGCAGATCCACCCAGTGTGGAGCATGGTCCGAAATAGCGATCGCCGAATATTCTACATCTGTCACCCCTGCCAGCAAATCCCTGCTCATGATGAAAAAATCGATTCGGGAATACACCTTATGAACATGTGAATAGAACGAAAACTCCTTCCCCGTCGGCTGACGAGTCCTCCATGGATCGCCCCCCCCCCCCCCCCCCCCCCCCCACCCATTTGCTCCATAAACCCCCTCAGTTCTTTTGCCATTGCCTGCACCTTACCCATTTTTGAACACGACCGGTCTAGGCCGGGGTCAAGGACTGTGTTAAAATCACCTCCCATAATCAGCCTGTGCGAGTCCAGGTCAGGTATCTTCCCCAGCAGTCTCTTAATAAAATCCACATCGTCCCAATTTGGGGCATATACCTTGACCAAAACTACCCTCATCCCCTCGAGCTTACCGCTCACCATGACAAATCTGCCTCCCCCATCCGAGATTGTACTACCCGCCGAGCACAAACTTGTAGCCAAGTTCCGCACTCATGAGTACGGCCTCAACCGGGATCTTGGAATCATGTTGCATTACATTCACCCCCCACCATCCTACCAACTGTCCTGTCTTGAAACAATTCACACCTCTTTAACCTGGGATTACCCCTCTCTCTGGATCTGTAAAGACTTAATTACCTATAAATGCTCACATTCAAAGTAACGTCTTGCATATTTGACTTTGTCTACATACATGTTTCTGGAACCTACCTCTTCATTCACCTGAGGAAGGAGCAGTGCTCCAAAAGCTAGTGATTCCAAACAAACCTGTTGCTTGAACCTGGTGTTGTAAGACTTCTTACTGAATTGAAGTGTCAAACTAGATTATGTGAAACTCTGGAGTCGAACTTGAATTTAACTGAGGCAAGAGTGCTATCACTGGACCAAGCTTGCAATTGTAATGATAATGTAACTATAATCCACCACTTGTCCTGGCTTAGAGGTTATGGGGACATTTTTCTTATTTCTAGAACATAGAACATAGAACAATACAGCGCAGTACAGGCCCTTCGGCCCACGATGTTGCACCGAAACAAAAGCCATCTAACCTACACTATACCATTATCATCCATATGTTTATCCAATAAACTTTTAAATGCCCTCAATGTTGGCGAGTTCACTACTGTAGCAGGTAGGGCATTCCACGGCCTCACTACTCTTTGCGTAAAGAACCTACCCCTGACCTCTGTCCTATATCTATTACCCCTCAGTTTAAGGCTATGTCCCCTCGTGCTAGCCATTTCCATCCGCGGGAGAAGGCTCTCACTGTCCACCCTATCTAACCCTCTGATCATTTTGTATGCCTCTATTAAGTCTCCTCTTAACCTTCTTCTCTCTAACGAAAACAACCTCAAGTCCATCAGCCTTTCCTCATAAGATTTTCCCTCCATACCAGGCAACATCCTGGTAAATCTCCTCTGCACCCGCTCCAAAGCCTCCACGTCCTTCCTATAATGCGGTGACCAGAACTGTACGCAATACTCCAAATGCGGCCGTACCAGAGTTCTGTACAGCTGCAACATGACCTCCTGACTCCGGAACTCAATCCCTCTACCAATAAAGGCCAACACTCCATAGGCCTTCTTCACCACCCTATCAACCTGGGTGGCAACTTTCAGGGATCTATGTACATGGACACCTAGATCCCTCTGCTCATCCACACTTCCAAGAACTTTTCCATTAGCCAAATATTCCACATTCCTGTTTTTCCTTCCAAAGTGAATCACCTCACACTTCTCTACATTAAACTCCATTTGCCACCTCTCAGCCCAGCACTGCAGCTTATCTATATCCCTCTGTAACCTGCTACTTCCTTCCACACTATCGACAACACCACCGACTTTAGTATCGTCTGCAAATTTACTCACCCACCCTTCTGCGCCTTCCTCTAGGCCATTGATAAAAATGACAAACAGCAACGGCCCCAGAACAGATCCTTGTGGTACTCCACTTGTGACAGAACTCCATTCTGAACATTTCCCATCAACCACCACCCTCTGTCTTCTTTCAGCTAGCCAATTTCTGATCCACATCTCTAAATCGCCCTCAATCCCCAGCCTCCGTATTTTCTGCAATAGCCTACCGTGGGGAACCTTATCAAACGCTTTGCTGAAATCCATATACACCACATCAACTGCTCTACCCTCGTCTACCTGTTCAGTCACCTTCTCAAAGAACTCGATAAGGTTTGTGAGGCATGACCTACCCTTCACAAAGCCATGCTGACTATCCCTGATCATATTATTCCTATCTAGATGATTATAAATCTTGTCTCTTATAATCCCCTCCAAGACTTTACCCACTACAGACGTGAGGCTCACCGGTCTATAGTTGCCGGGGTGTGAACAAAGGGACCACATTTGCTATCCTCCAGTCCTCTGGCACTATTCCTGTATCCAATGATGACATAAAAATCAAAGCCAATGGTCCAGCAATCTCTTCCCTGGCCTCCCAGAGAATCCTAGGATAAATCCCATCAGGTCCCGGGGACTTATCTATTTTCAGCCTGTCCAGAATTGCCAACACCTCTTCCCTACGTACCTCAATGCCATCTAATCTATTTACCTGGAGCTCAGCATTCTCCTCCACAACATTATCTTTTTCCTGAGTGAATACTGACGAAAAATATTCATTTAGTATCTCGCCTATCCCTTCAGACTCTACACACAACTTCCCATCCCTGTCCTTAACTGGTCCTACTCTTTCCCTAGTCATTCGCTTATTCCTGACATACCTATAGAAAGCTTTTGGGTTTTCCTTGATCCTTCCTGCCAAATACTTCTCATGTCCCCTCCTTGCTCGTCTTAGCTCTCTCTTTAGATCCTTCCTCGCTACCTTGTAACTATCCATCGCCCCAACTGAAACTTCACACCTCATCTTCACATAGGCCTCCTTCTTCCTCTTAACAGGAGATTCCACTTCTTTGGTAAACCACAGTTCCCTCGCCCGGCACCTTCCTCCCTGCCTGACCGGTACATACTTATCAAGAACACGCAGTAGCTGATCCTTGAACAAGCTCCACTTATCCAGTGTGTCCAACACTTGCAGCCTACTTCTCCACCTTATCCCCCCCAAGTCACGTCTAATGGCATCATAATTTCCCTTCCCCCAGCTATAACTCTTGCCCTGCGGTGTATACTTATCCCTTTCCATCCTTAACGTAAACGTCACCGAATTGTGGTCACTGTCCCCAAAGTGCTCACCTACCTTCAAATCCAACACCTGGCCTGGTTCATTACCCAAAACCAAATCCAATGTGGCCTCGCCTCTTGTTGGCCTGTCAACAAACTGTGTCAGGAAACCCTCCTGCACACACTGTACAAAAAACGACCCATCTAATGTACTTGAACTATATCTTTTCCAGTCAATATTTGGAAAGTTAAAGTCTCCCATAATAACTACCCTGTTACTTTCGCTCTTATCCAGGATCATCCTCGCCATCCTTTCCTCTACATCCCTAGAACTATTTGGAGGCCTATAGAAGACTCCCAACAGTGTGACCTCTCCTTTCATGTTTCTAACCTCAGCCCATACTACCTCGGAAGATGAGTCCCCATCTAGCATCCTCTCCGCCACCGTAATACTGCTCTTGACTAGCAGCGCCACACCTCCCCCTCTTTTGCCTCCTTCTCTGAGCTTACTAAAACACCTAAACCCCGGAACCTGCAACATCCATTCCTGTCCCTGCTCTATCCATGTCTCCGAAATGGCCACAACATCGAAGTCCCAGGTACCAACCCATGCTGCCAATTCCCCTACCTTATTTCGTATACTCCTGGCATTGAAGTAGACACACTTCAAACCACCTACCTGAACACTGGCCCCCTCCTGCGACGTCAAATCTGAGCTCCTGACCTCTGTACTCTCATTCTCCCTTACCCTAAAACTACAATCCAGGTTCCCATGCCCCTGCTGCATTCAATTAAACTTTCAGACCACGTGTACTGCTGTAGATAGCATTTATCATCTATTCGCACCATGTGTTCAGATGTGAATCTGAGGATGTACAGAAAAATAATCCCCATCAGTTCTCAGAGCAGCATCAGTAAATTTCCCAATTATTATTGGATTGCTCGTTTCAATTTTGTGTTCGTGAATAACTAGTGCTGGCAAAGCACTCTGGGAGGCATGCAGGTGTTCCTGGTGTCAGCAGTCAGTACCAATAAAAATGTCTTAATAATGCAATAGTTAGGGTATTGAAACATGCAGAAAGTGAAACCTGAGGCAGTTCTGTGGCAAGTTCTGACATCAGACGAACTGCAGCAGTTCAAGAAGGCGACACACTACCATCTCGAGGGTAATTGTTTACAGGCAACAAATGCTGGCCTTGCCAGCAACACTTATCCCATCAGCAAATTTTGAAAAGTCAGTAATTACAAGGTGAGAGGGCTGTATATATTCAGAATTTGTAATTTTTATCACACTCAATGACATTTTGCTCAGTTTTAAAGTTCTCATCCACGTGTCGTTCCGTCCGTGGCATTGCTTCTACCTTTGTCAATAACCTCCGGCCCTTCAGGAATCTATTTCTCTCATTTTGACCATGTGCCACCTCCACTATTGGCTGTTACGGTTCCCTAAGCTTTGTATTTCCCTCCATAAATTGCTCCTTTTCCTGCTCCTTTAAGATCCGGATTAGTCGCCTGTCCCAAACATCTGCTTTGGATCAGTGTCAGTTTTTGTCTGATTATCCTTATGTGAAACTAATTTTCCATTGTTGAAACTGACGCACAATTGCAAGTTGATGTTTCGTTTACATGTTTGGAATTATAGTATTGGGAAGCTGAATGCTGCCGAAGATTGCATAAATACATAAATGGGTATGCAGGATCTTAGACTGTTTGAATTGCAGACTTCATTAATCCCTCTGTCTGCATTGGAGAACACAAATGGGTGTGCAATTCAGGAAACTAGACAATCTGGGGCTCTTTTCATTTGAGGAGAGAATGTTAAGAGGAGATCTGGGGCGTCATTCTCCGACCCCCCGCCGGGTCGGAGAATGGCCGTTGGGCGCTGTGAATCCCGCCCCTGCCCCCGCCGAAGTCTCCGGTACCGGAGATTGGGCGGGGGCGGGAATCGGGCCGCGCCGGTTGGCGGGACCCCCCGCTCAATTCTCCGGCCCGGATGGGCCGAAGTCCCGCCCAGAAATTGCCTGTCCCGCCAGCGTAAATCAAACCTGGTATTTACCGGCGGGACCAGGCGGCGTGCGCAGGCTCCGGGGTCCTGGGGGAGGCGCGGGGCGATCTGACCCTGGGGGGTGCCCCCACGGTGGCCTGGCCCGTGATCGGGGCCCACCGATCCGCGGGCGGGCCTGTGCCGTGGGGGCACTCTTTCCCTTCCGCCTCCGCCACGGCCTCCACCATGGCGGAGGCGGAAGAGACTCTCCCCACTGCGCATGCGCGGGAAACTGTCGGCGGCCGCTGACGCTCCCGCGCATGCGCCGCATTTCCGCGCCAGCTGGCGGGGCACCAAACGCCATTTCCGCCAGCTGGCGGGGTGGAAATCCCTCCGGCGTCGGCCTAGCCCCTCAATGTTGGGGCTTGGCCCCCAAAGATGCGGAGCATTCCGCACCTTTGGGCCGGCGCGATGCCCGTCTAATTGACGCCGTTTTTGGAGCCAGTCGGCGGACATCGCACCGTTGGGGGAGAATTTCGCCCCTGATATCCAAATTATGGAGGGTTTAGATAAAGCAAATGAATGAGAAAGATTTGCATACAGAGTGCCTTCCATGACCAAAGGATGTCCCAAAGCACTTTATAGGGCAGCACGGTAGCATTGTGGATTGCACAATTGCTTCACAGCTCCAGGGTCCCAGGTTCGATTCCGGCTTGGGTCACTGTCTGTGCGGAGTCTGCACATCCTCCCCGTGTGTGCGTGGGTTTCCTCCGGGTGCTCCAGTTTCCTCCCACAGTCCAAAGATGTGCAGGTTAGGTGGATTGGCCATGATAAATTGCCCTTAGTGTCCAAAATTGCCCTTAGTGTTGGGTGGGGTTACTGGGTTATGGGGATAGGGTGGAGGTGTTGACCTTGGGTAGGGTGCTCTTTCCAAGAGCCGGTGCAGACTCGATGGGCCGAATGGCCTCCTTCTGCACTGTAAATTCTATGATGATAGCCAATGGAGAGCTTCTCAAATGTAATTGCAATTGTAATGTCGGAAATGGGGAGGTAAAATCTTGACGAACTGTCATAAATTTAAGATCAACAAAAGAATAGAGCTTACTAACATTATTGGGACATGTTAAGTCCTACCAGAAACAGTGTTGGAGCTGAATTGATAATATTCCTTGCAAGAAAAGTATTTGAGGCATTAACATTAAAAAGCAGGCAATGGGACTGATACCTGGGATGGCGGGACTGACTTATGAGGAGAGGCCAGGACTAGACAGGGTAAATGCAGGAAGGATGCTCTCGATGGTAGGGGAGTCCTGAACCTGGGGTCACAGTCTGAGGATATGGGGTGAACAATTTATGACTGAAATTTCTTCACCCAGAGAGTAGTGAGATGGTGAAATTTGCTACCACAGAAAGCAGTTGAGGCCAAAACATTGTCAGCGGGATTTTCCATTCCTGAGACTATGTGCTGACGCTGGCGCAGGACTCGTGGACTTCCACGACAGCAAAACTGGCGCCTCACCTGGACTGATTCAGCGATCGTTGAGGAGCTAGGACAGGCGCCACGTGGAACACAATCGATTCCAATGAGAAAGGGTGCCGGATTCGCTGGGTCCGAGATTGACACTGAGGAGGCTGACAAGCTGCAGCAGCATATACACACTTCACTCCCCACGCACACCATCCCAGCCAATATGATGGCAGCGAGGAGAGCGGCACCCCATTTCACAGAGATGCCGAGCTGGAGATCCTCCTGGACGCGGTAGAGGAGAGGTGCTTGACCCTGTACCCGGCTCAGGAAGCAGGCTGCCAGCCGCCACCATTCGCCATGCCTGGCCAGACTGGTCAGCAGGAAGAAACTGCATGACCTCCTCAGGGCGTCCAGGGTGAGTAGGCAACATTGTACCCCTGGCCCTAACCCCTGTCCCACACACCTGACCCCTCCTCCCCAACCCGGAGGGCGGCCAAACCCCCACCTTGCACCACGAGCCTGCCATGGCCAGGTTCCCTGGCCACTGAGGCCACCATCTACTCACCCCCTGGGCTGCATGCATTGGACTATTAAACAGTGCCGTTTTCTGTTTCCCTACCACTCCCCCAGGAGAAGGCCGCCCCTAACTACCAGGAGCAGCAAAAACTGGAGGGGGACCGCCAGACCTGTGGCCCCTCACTGTGGCAGAGCAGAGGGCCCTAGATGTGGTCGGTGGCTCGAAGGAAACGGAGATTGCCGGGGTGGAGCATGGCCGGAGAAAGGAAGTGAGATCCGGCTGAGTTGCGGTTCCCCGTGACACGTGTATCAACTCCCCACCCCACCTCAACTCCACCCCCACACCACTCTCAGCATCACCTTCACCCCCACACCACTCTCACCCTCAGCATCACCCTCACCCCACACCACCCTTACCCCCCGGCCCACGGTCCAATCATGCGTCTTGTCTTGTGTCTTGCAGGACCAGCTAGTGATGCGGCAGGTCTGTCCGTTCATCTTGCCCCCAGCCAGTACCACAGCTGGAGCCCCCTTTATGAGCCGAGCACTGATGAGGAGAGTAGCCCGGATGGCAGCCCCTTGACTCAAGACTCTGGACACCCCGAAGCCCGAGTCCGATGATGACACGGATTTCCCGTCACAGCGTCTCCAACACCCTCCACCAGCCCAGAGACACTCACCTCGGTTGGGCACGTGAGTGAAGAGGCTCCTGGGACACTATCTGGTGCGTACTGCACAGCTGCTTCGGTACATCGGGTGGAGCGAAGAATTCCCAAGCGGCTGTACAGTTGGAGGCCAGGCCGACCCCAGGGACTAACTGTTATCCAGACGGGTTTTGGGCTTCTGGACAGGCAGTCCCATCGATTGTGGAGATGCAGTCGGAGAACCAGGGACCACAAGAGGGGTTGTCGATGAGCAGCCAGCACCTGAATGTGCAGGTGTTCAACCACCTGCAGGAGCAGAAGGTGCTGCCGGCCATGCATGCCACTCAGGCCAACACCACACGGGTGGCGTCTGCAGTGGAGACTTTGGGGGCCAGGCTTGCAGTTATAGATCAGCATAGTACAAAGTCTTACAACACCAGGTTAGAGTCCAACAGGTTTGTTTCGATGTCACTAGCTTTCGGAGCGCTGCTCCTTCCTCAGGTGAATGAAGAGGTCTGTTCCAGAAACACATATATAGACAAATTCAAAGATGCCAAACAATGCTAGGAATGCGAGCATTAGCAGGTGATTAAATCTTTACAGATCCAGAGATGGGGTAACCCCAAGTTAAAGAGGTGTGAATTGTCTCAAGCCAGGACAGTTGGTAGGATTTCGCAGGCTAGATGGTGGGGGATGAATGTAATGTGACATGAATCCCAGGTCCCGGTTGAGGCCGCACTCATGTGTGCGGAACTTGGCTATAAGTTTCTGCTCGGCGATTCTGTGTTGTCGCGGGTCCTGAAGGCCGCCTTGGAGAACGCTTACCCGGAGATCAGAGGCTGAATGCCCTTGACTGCTGAAGTGTTCCCCGACTGGAAGGGAACATTCCTGCCTGGTGATTGTTGCGCGATGTCCGTTCATTCGTTGTCGCAGCGTCTGCATGGTCTCGCCAATGTACCACGCTTCGGGACATCCTTTCCTGCAGCGTATGAGGTAGACAACGTTGGCCGAGTCGCACGAGTATGTACCGCGTACCTGCTCGCATTCCTAGCATTGTTTGGCATCTTTGAATTTGTCTATATATGTGTTTCTGGAACAGACCTCTTCATTCACCTGAGGAAGGAGCAGCGCTCCGAAAGCTAGTGACATCGAAACAAACCTGTTGGACTTTAACCTGGTGTTGTAAGACTTCGTACTGTGCTCACCCCAGTCCAACGCCGGCATCTCCACATCATAGATCAGCATGTCCAAGGCCTGGGGCATTCTGTGCAGGTGCTGGCCGAGTCCCAGGACAGGGATGTCTCCTCACAGGCAGCTATGTTCGAAAGTCATCTCCAAATTGCAGCTTCTGAGCATGGCCATGTCTGAGAACGTCGGCGGCATTGCCCAGACGCTGGTCACGTGGCGAAGACACAGAGGGAGGGGGCCTAGTCCAGAGGGAGATGGCGCAGTCACTGGCTGATGTGACACAGATGCAGACGGTGGTGGCACAGTCAATGGGTGATGTGGCGCAGTCCCAGATGACGATGGTCCTCTCCATGTGCTCCATGGCTGCGAACATGAAGATCCTGATCGAGACCAGAGCGGGCCTCCAGGACTGGCAGTGCCAGGGAGCCTCAGAGGTTAGCTCTGCTCACACCCCTGTCCAAATGGAATAGCCTGGGGGCCACCGGAGGAGGAGGAGGTGATGGGGCACATTCCGGTGACTCCTGGAGTGGAGGTGCCAGAACACCACAGCAACTTGGACTCCCCCCACCCCCCTGTCCCTGGCACATCTGGTGGGCAGCAGGCAGAACAGGATGGCACCATGCTACCTGGGACACCCGAGCAGCAGCCGGGCCCATCAGGCCCTGTCGCCCCAGAAATGGCCACCAATGGAGGCCCAGGTTGCAGGGCAAAAATCACAGCAGGGCACCTCCACTCCCGATGTACTGTCTGGAGATTCACCTAGACGTAGCATTAGGGCCCATAAGGCTGGAAAGTTAGACACTAGTTAAGTTGGCAAGAGTGCTGGACACAGTTTAGTGATAGGGGCTCGGGCACGACTCTGTATATATGTTGTCACACTGAACACTTGTTCACACTATTACAACCTGCCTCGGTGCTCTGTCAGATGGGTGTAAGGGGTGGGCTGGTCTCGGCTGGCAAGAGACCGGGTTCGGGGGTGGGGGAATGGGCGGATGTTGCTGGTGGCCTGGGCTCCACAGCCAAACCCCTCCACCCCCACCCCACCAGCCATCCCCACAACCGTTACCCCAGGAATCCGATGGCAACCTGTGATAGATTGATCAGCTCGCATGCAGGGATCACCCAGGTGTGGTGGAAATTGCTACCGTGGGTAGGTGTCAGACGTTGTCATACGATGTGGAGCTGCAGAGCTCATCGCAGAGTGGGTTGTCATCATCCTCCATCCCATTGACCAGACCCGGTGTTACTGCCAACCCAAGGCATGCATCACGGAGGGGGCTGCAGGTAGGAAGGTGACTGAGGCATGGCGGGGGGGGGGGCAAGATGCGGTGTCCGTGCCCCTGGTCAGTTCCCCCCCACCAGTCGGTGAACCTGGAAGCGACCAGGGCGTCCCATGTGCGTTGGCCCTGACACACACGTTGTGCGGCCTCCCCTGCCTGCATGCGCCCCAAGTCCTGCCCATCCTCCCCTTCAACATGCATCCTCCTCATCGGACAATGACTGCCATTTATCCTCCTCCAGCATGTCACCCCTCTGCTGTGCGATGTTGTGAAGGACACAGCAGGCCATCACGATACGGATGATCCCCTCAGCACCATACTGGAGAGCCCCTCCAGAGCGGTCCAGGCACATGAACTGGACTTCCAGGAGGCCGAAGCATCGTTCGATCATGCTCCTGTTTGCTGTAAGCGCATCACTGGCGCGCAGCTGATGGTCACACCCTGGATCAGTCCATATTGAAATCGATGTATTGATCCGCCTGGGCATACAGAAACTCTGTGACAGCGTAGATGCACCTGTGCACCGAGGTCTTTGAGGTCCCGGAGAGGTTTCCACTCGCCGCGTGGAAGGACCCCCTTGCGTAAAGGTTCAGGCGACTGTCAATATGACAGCTACCGGGAGCGGGTGCCCTCCCCCATACCCCCGCGGTTCCAGGTGTGCCATCATATGGCAGATATGTGGCACTGTCCCTGGCTCAGTTGGAGTCTTCAATGGCATGCCCGGTAGGTACTTGAATGACAGGCAATGTCGGCACTCACGAGGCCTCATGCGGCTCCTCCTTTGCACCCCCTTGACCTCCTTGGCCTATTGGGTGGCCGGCTCTCCATCCTCAGCGGCTGCCCCTCTGGGGCAGGCTCCACTGCTGCAGCTTCCTCCTCCTCCTCAAGCAGCGCCCACTCGTACAGCCGCAGGGCATCCCCCTGGGCTGCGGCGACTATCAGGAAGGCCACCATTGCTGGTTGAATTCCAATATCCATTGACTGCAGAGGGTGAAAGGCTGACATGTTAGCATGCTGCGTACCCCCATGCCCAACCAGGTCCACCGGTCTACATGATGGCCCTGGCTTGCATTGTGTGCTCTACCCCCGCAGGACACCCTCCCCCACCCCCACCCCCTGGCCCCATCGGTGCCTGACACCATGAGGGCCTCTGGCCCTGGTGCCCATCTCTGCTGCCAGGGGCACCATCGGCAGGCACTGTCTTTGCCAGCGGCATGCTCTGTGGCCCCCATTCAGCGCCCCCGCAATAATAATAATTTTTATCATTGTCACAAGTAGGCTTACTTTAACACTGCTTTGACGTTACTGTGAAAATCCCCCGTTGCCCTTGAGTGGGCTGCCTGATGCACCATCGGCGGATGGCGGCCAGGTGGGGGAGGTATGGCAGAGGGTGGGGGACGGGGGTGGGGCCATCCATATGGCCAGTGTCACCCTGCATAACCAGGGGACAAGATGGGTGGTCATGGGGTGAGCAGCAAGATGGCTGCCTTGCAGGCCTCGGCAGTGGCGGTCCATGCCTGGACACTGTCCCAATCCCATCGGAGGTCACCCCAGCCACATGGCCTGTTCCCCTGACACCACCCCCCCCCCCCCCCCCCCCCCCAACCGATGCTGGCAGGGCCCCACCCCTCACCCAGCCAGTGTTCTGGACTTGCAGCCCACGGTCGCACCTCTCCGTGTCCTACCGCCTCCCTCTGTCTCATCAGCCACGATGTCAGTTTCACAATTTTAGAAGCACAAGTGAACTGCATCATCGGGAACTCGGGGCCCATCGGAGGCGGAGAATCGCAGAGGCCCCGGAGAATATGGGTCAGGTCCACGAATGATATGTATGCAGTGTTTACTGTAGTGTGAACTGGACCGCATCGATGCCGCTGTCGAGGTGACAGAGAATTGCGATTTGCCATCAAACCAGCACCTGCCGTGATATCGGTGTCGGAACCAATTCTCTGCCCAATCGCGTTTCCCGCTTCTGGCATCAGCCAATGGAGAATCCGCCCTGTATGTTTCAACGAGTTAGATATAACTTGGAGCTAAAGGGATCAAAGGATATGGGGGCAAAGCGGGGACAGGTTATTGAGTTGGATGATCAACCATGATCACAATCATGACTGAACAGGCTTGAAGGGCCGAATGGCCTACTCCTGCTCCTAATATCTATAGGACTAATTAAATAGTGCTTTTAGAAGATTAGTGCAGGACCTCTTTGCTGTAAAATGTTTAAAAAGTTCACATTCAACATGGTACCATTCAGTATCTATGTCAGTCCGCAATGAGTTTGATGAATATTGTCCACTAATGAGGTAGACACTAACATTTCTGCTTTGTATTTTTTCTAATTTGATGACATTTTATTCAGCATTTTGAAAGATTGCAGAAAATATAAGTGGACATTAATTTTAATCAGTTGGAATGTGACCAAAAATGTACTGCGCAGCACTGTTGCGCAGAAGGGAGGTAATTTTGTCCCATTGTGTTTGTACCAGTTCTCTGAATGGACAACTCACCTAGTACCATGCCCCTGCCTTTGCTGGTACCCTGCACATTCTTCCTTTTCAGATAACTGTCTGATGCACGATCAATTACACTCAAGACAAAGTGATTTCATAACCGAAGGCTTTAATCAACTGGAACTTGTTCCCCAGCAGCTTCGGTACAGAAAGTGAAGGCTGCTGGGACGGCACCAGTTCTTATTCTCCGCCTGTCAGGGCGGAGCTACGTATCAACAGCCAATGGTAAACTCCTAGGTTTAACCAATGGTCATCAGCCTCTTAGGTACAGCAATACCTGATAATACCACACTGTCTAAATCCATTTTGAATGCTTCAGTTGAACCTGGCCCCAACACTCTATCAGGCTATCAAACCCTAACTATTTGCTGTGCAAATGTTTTTTTTCCTGCACTTTTTTGCTTCTTTTACTAATAATTTCAAATCTGTGCTCTCTCGCTCTCAATCCTTTCATGAGGGAGACTATGTTCTCGCAACTACTCTGCCCAGACCCCTCTTGATTTTGAATGCCATCAAATTTTCTCTCTGCCTCCTTTTCTGTCCTAACCTTTCCAGTCTGTGCTCATACTTGAAGTTCCTCATCCCTAGAATCATCTCATGAATCCATTCTGCACCCCCTCTAATGCCTTCACATCCTTCCTCAAGTATGATGTCCAGAACTGGATGCACTACTCTACTTGAGGCTGAACTACTGACTTCTACAAATTCAACATAACCTTCTTGCTCTTGTACTCTATGCCCATAGCAATAAAACGCAGGATACTTTATACTTTATTAACTGTTCTCTCAACCTCTCCTACCCATTTCAATGATTAATGTAGATCTACAATGGTCCCTCTACTCCTGCACGCTATTTAGAGTCATACCCTGTAGTTTATATTGTCTCTCCGTGTTCTCCTAAGAAAACTAATCACTTTACAATTTTCTGCATTGAATCTCATCTATGATTGCCTATGATATTTTCCGTTTAAATAAAAAATATTTCATTGAGGCGTTTATAATTTTAACAATTTTAAACATCAGGTTTCAACAATAACAAAACCATATAACCAGTACACCCCCCAGTGACAAACCCCAGCCAACATGGCTAACACAAACAGTGCCATCTTTCCCAGTCCCCCTTCCAGTGGTTCTCCTGCCCTTACTCGCATCCCCGCCAATGCCCCCCGCTGACAGCCTTATTTTTATCGAAGAAGCTAATGAACGGCTGCCACCTCCGGGCAAACCCCTGTAGCGATCCCCTCAAGGCGAATTTAATTTTCTCGAGTCTGAGAAACCCCACCATGTCGCTAACCCATACCCCCAACTTCGGGGGCTCCGAGTCCCTCCATCCTAGTAGGATCCGTCTCTGGGCCACCAGGGAGGCAAAGGCCAGGACATCGGCCTTTCTCACCCCTTGTGCTCCCGGATCTTACGACACACCAAAGATTGCCGCCTCTGGACTCGACACCACCCCCACTGTTAAAACTTCTGACATGATGCCAGCAAACCCCTGCCAGAAACTCCTCAGCCTCAGACATGCCCAAAACATATGGACATGGTTAGCAGGACTCCCCGCACAGCACCCACACTATTCTCCACCCCCTCAAAGAACCTGCTCATCCGGGCCAATGTCATGTGCGCGCTGTGGATCACCTTAAATTGTACCAGGCTGAGCCTGGCACATGACGAGGATGTATTGACTTGCCATAATCCGGCCTCCAACTCCTCACCCAACTCTTCTTCCTACTTTCTCTTCACCTCCCCTATTGGATCTCCCTCCCACTCCATCAGTTTCTTGTAGATCTCTGAGACCTTCCCTTCTCCTACTCCTGTTCTCAACACCACCTTATCATGTAGCTCCCGGTGCGGCAGGTGCGGGAAGGTTGATACCTGCCTCCTCACAAAATCCCTCACTTGCAGATACTGGAACCCATTCCCACCTGGCAACTCAAACTCCTCCTCCAACTCCTCTAAGTTTGGGAAACCCGCATTAATAAAGAGACCCCCAAGTCTCTCGATCCCCGCCCGCTGCCACCTCCGAAACCCCCCATCCAGCCCCCCAGAGCGAAACGATGAGTACCACATATCGGTACCCACACCGACGCCCCCTCCAACCCCATATGCTGCCGCCACTCTCCCCACACCTTCAGGGCTGCCACTACTACCGGGCTTGTGGAGTACCTGGCCGGCGAGAATGGCAAAGTTAACAATGCCCCCAAACTTGTGCCCCTGCATAAAATAAAATTCGGAAGAGCCCCCCCGACACCTCCACCCCCCCCGCTCCAGCAGCACCTTCTTCACACGCGGGTTCTTTTTTAAAGAATGCCTTGGGGATAAAAATTGGAAGACTCTGTAAGGCGATCAAAAACCTCGGAAGGACCGTCATTTTCATTGGCTGACCCAGTCCCACCAATGAGAACGGGAGCACATCCCACCTCCGAAAATACCCCTTCATTTGCTCCACTGACCGACCCAAATTCAGCTTATGCAGCTGCTCCCACTCCCGCGCTACCTGAATGCCCAAATCCCGAAAGCACCCCCACACCACCTTGAACGGCATCTCACCCAATCTCTTCTCCTGCCCCCTCGCATGGATCACAAAGACCTCACTCTTACCGATATTCACTATATATGCCGAAAACCGACCGTATTCCTCTAATATCCCCATAATCCATCCAATCCTCCCCAGCCATTCCAATATGTACAAAAATAAATTGTCCGCATAAAGCGAGATCCTGTGCTCCACCCGCCCCCCCCCCCCCACCCCGTACTCTCACCTGCCAGAATCTCGATGCTCTCAGTGCCATTTCCAATGGCTCCATAGCCAGGACAAACAGCAGTGGGGAAAGTGGGCACCCCTGCATCGTCCCCTAGTGTAACCTAAACTAATCTAATCTCACCCGGTTCGTGTGCCCACTGGTGCTTGATACAACAACCGGACCCAGTCCCTGCCCAAATCCAAACCGCCCCAGGACCTCCCACAGGTATTCCCACTTCACTCGATCAAAGGCCTTCTCTGCATTCATGGCCACCACCAGCTTTACCTCGCGTCCCTCTGGAGGCAACATTAAGTAACCTCCTGATGTTGGTCACCAGATGTCTCCCCTTAATGAACCCCATCTGGTCCTCCCCTATTACCCCTGGGACATAGTCCTCGATCCTTGTGGCCATGATCTTCGCCAGTAGTTTGGCATCTACATTTAACAGGGAGATTGGTCTATATGACCCACATTGTTCCGGATCCTTATCTCACTTTAGAATGAGGGAGATTGACGCCTGTGACAAGGTCGGTTGGGAGTACTCCCAGCTCCTTTGCCTCATTAAAAGCCCTTACCAACCACGGTCCCAATACCCCTGAGAACGTCTTGTGGAATTCCACCGGGTATCTGTCCGGACCCGGGGCCTTACCTGATTGCATCGTCTACAGCCCCTCCACTACCTCTACCAGCCCAATTGGGGTGCCCAGGCCCTCCTCCACCTCCTCATCCACCTTTGGGAACTTCAACCTATCCAGAAACCGCCTCATCCCCTCCTCCCCGGCTGGGGGTTCCGACTCGTATGGCTTATTAAGAAGTCCCTAAACACCCTATTCACACCCGCTGGGTCCAAGGCCGTATTCCTGCCTGTGTCCTTCACTTTCCCAATCTCTCTCGCCGCCTCCTGCTGCCTCAACTGGTGCGCTAACATCCTGCTCACCTTCTCCCCAAACTCATATATCGCCCCTCTCCCCCTTCTCAACCGCTCACCACCTTACACATGGATAATAGCCCAAACTCTATCTGCAGCCTCTGCCGTTCCTTTAGCAACCCTGCCTCCGGGGCCTCCGTTTATCTCCTCTCCACCTGCAGGATTTATTCCACTAGCCTCTCTATCTCTGCCCGCTCTGCTTTCTCCCTATCCGCTCGAATTGAAATAAACTGCCCCCTGACCACTGCCTTCATTGCCTCCCAAACTTTACCTGCCGGCACCTCCCCTGTATCATTAATCTCTACATAGCCCTGAATGGCCTTCCTCACCCGCACACACACCTCTTCCTTCGCTAACAGTCTCACATCCAGCCTCCATGTAGGCACGGGCTCCCCTTGCTCACTCGTAAATCCACCCAGTGCGGGGCATGGTCCGACATCACTGTTACTCGAATCTCGATATCAACCACCCCTGCCAACAACGTCTTGTCAAACACAAAAAGGTCTATTCGGGAATGCCCCTTGTACACATGGGAGTAAAAAGAAATTTCTTGTCGCACTCGGTCTCCCAAATCTCCACGGATCCACTACCCCCCATGTGCTCCGTGAACCGCCAGAGCTTCTTAGCTGTTGCCGACACCCTCCCCGCCCTCGAGCTCGATCGGTCCAGCCCGGATCCAGGACCATGTTGAAGTCCCCCCCGATGATTAACCAGGTCAGGGATCCTCCCCAGTACCCGCCTCATAAATTCAACATCGTCTCAATTTGGGCATAGGTGTTTACTAACACCACCGGCATCCCCTCCAGTTTCCTGCTCACTATAACATATCTTCCCTCAGAGTCCTCCACGATACCTCCCACTTCAAACGGCACGCGTTTATTGATCAAAATCGCTACCCCCTTCGTTTTAGAGTCCAATTCTGAATGAAATACTTGCTCAACCCATCCCTTCCTCAGTCTAGTCTGGTCCCCCACCTTCAGGTGAGTCTCCTGTAGCATGGCCACATTCGCTTTTAATCTTTTTAAATGTGCGAACACACGGGCCCTCTTAACCGGCCCATTCAACCCTCACACATTCCAACCTGGTCAGGGGGGCACCCTAACCCCCACTCCCCGGCCGATCAACCATAGTCCCTCTTGAGGCAGCCCGCGCCCCGCACCTCCTCAGGCCCGTCCTGGGGCGCCCACATCATCGATCCTCCTCCCATTACATTTTAAAAGCCCTACCCCCCTCAGTACATACCGTCCACCACCACTCAGTCGCCCCAATACCAACCCCTACCCCATCCCCCCACTAACCTTCTGCTCACCCCCCACTGCACTGAACTTGCCTGCCCAGCTAGCCTGGCAGCCCTGCCCATGGCGCCTAGCATCCTACCCCTGATTCCCCTCCCCATGCTCAATCTTCCTGCAACAGAAACAACTGCCCCCTAAGCCCAAATGAAGAGATCTACCCCCCATCTTCCAACAAACAACAAAAACAAACCTGAGGCTGAACAATGCCCCCAAACACAAACTAAACGCAGCGCCAAAGCATCTCAACCAATGTTCAAAGTCCACCAACTCCTGCCAGTCCATTGTCTCTGATAAATTCAATTGCCGCCTCCGACGTCCCAAAGTACAGCTCTCGGCCTTCGTAGGTTACCCAAAGATGTGCAGGGTACAACATCCCAAACTTCACCCCCTTCTTGTAGAGGGCAGCCATCGCCTTATTAAAACTCGCTCTCCTCTTGGCCAGCTCTGCACCCAGGTCCTGATATTTTCGAAGTTCACTGCCCTCCCAGGTGCAGCGCCTAGTCTGCCTGGCCCACCTCATGATCTGTTCCATGTCCAGGAAACGGTACAATTGCACCACCATCGCCCTCGGCGGCCCATTCCCCTGGGGCTTCCTCATTTGAACTCAATCCACCTCCAGAGGCTGTGCGAATGCTCCCTCTCCCAGCAGCTTCTTCAGCATCCTCCCCACATACACGCCAGCGTCGGCTCCTTCACTTTCCTCCGGCAGGCCCACAATCCTAATATTCTGCCTGCGCGATTGGTTCTGCAGGTCCTCGACTTTCTCCTGGAGCCGCCTCTGCTGATCTCTCATCAACCCCATCTCCACTGCCATCGAGGCGAACTGCTCCTCATGCTTCCCCGCCACCTCCTCCATCTTCTGGATCGCCTGACTCTGGGCCTCCAGCCTCGTCTCCACACGGTCGATCACCGCCTTATCCACCGCCCGGGTCAGGTCCTCCAGATTCTCCTTGCGTTCCTGGGTGAACGTCTCGTTCAGGAAGCCCACCAGCTGCTCTGTTGACCACTGAGCCAGCAGGGCCACTCCCTGACCCTCCATCATCTTCACGTGCGTCGCAGGCACCGCACCAACATTTACAGTCTGTTCCCCACCTTTGCAACTGCTTCTGGCCCTCAGCTCCAGACACCAGTGGGTCAATGTCTTCTACTCACTCTCCTGCACCTTTTTGCCTCCTCACATCCACCCGTTAACCGGGGAAAAAGTCCGAAAAAAACGCCATGAGTGGGAGCCACCAAATGTGAAACCACTCACATCATGGCCGCCACCGGAAGTATATGATATTTTTCTTAATTGTGACTTTTAGTTTCAGAACAATAGCTCTAGTATAAAAATTGTTGAATGAATTCAAATTCATTGGCTCCGGAGAAAATGGTTAACAGTAAACCTTTGAAGGAACAAAAGTATCCTTAATGTGCAATTACTTTAACTGACAATGAAACTCGCCAAATTAATCGAGGAGATTGTATTTGTCTTAATTCCGAATAAGTAATTAGAATTGATGGACTTTTGAACCAGACGTCACTGGGGTATGTTAAACAGCCCAAAATAAGAAAGATCAGAATTGTCTTTCCTTTATGTTTAAAGATTCTCAATGTATATGCTGCTTACCGGTCTCTGAGATAGATTTCCAACGTGTTTTATGAGTACAAATATCCCATATGTTCAAGCTATATAGCTTGGTTTTGTTTAATTGTGGCATGTGGTGGTAAAACGCATCTCTAAGTATGCCCTTATAAATCCTGGAAAGATGTTATTGGCCCATGAGGAAATGTAGACCAATGATTGTTAAAAGCATTCCTTTTCTCTCTAGTTGCGCAAGGAAGCTTTTAAATGATCTCATGGATATTTTATTTTGTTCAAACCTCCAACTGTATTTCCTGTATTTTTGGACTGTTTTATTGTGAAATTTTAGAATAGGAAGGAACTTGCATCAATTGGACAGTTTTTTTCACTGCCACTATTTCAAAGTTTGCCTTTAAAAAGAAAATAATTTAATTTTCTTCAAGGGAAACGTTTCAATTGAATCAGTTATTTTGAAGAATCATATTATGGGTTCTTTATATTGCAGTGGTGATGGCTCATTGTGAATCCGAGGCCTGTGTGTTTAAACATAAATACCTTTATTGATAAGCTATTTACAGTTTCAAGTATGACCTTGCATGGTGTTGCTCACTGTGCAGCCTAGCTGCTTACAGAGTTCTGTTCTCTGACCATGTGACTACATACAGCACACTGTGGGCGTCGCCACCCTCCAGTCCCACTTTAACTTTGCTCTACTGAGCAACATTTACATCATAATGCGTGCAGGCACATATCACATCCCCTTTTTTCAAAAACCTCCTTCCTTTCTAACAGAGAATATACAACGTAACCGCCTCCCCTTGCAGAATGAAGAACAGTATCCTAAGGTATGGGCCATTGAAATAGAGAGCCACGCACCTAAGAAGAGATATTGCCAGAGCCTGAGTAATGTAATGTCAAAAAAGATGGACAGTTACGAGATGAGTGAGCAACGGAGAGAACATGGCAAGATGCCTGGAGGCAGTGATGTAGTGGTATTGTCACTGGACACGTAATTCAGAGAGCTGGGTAAAACTCTTGGGACCCCAATTCAAATCCCACCAAGGCAGATGGTGAAATTTGAATTCAAGTCTCTGGAATTAAAAGGCTAATGATAACCAGTAAACTATTGTTGATTGTCGTAAAGACCCATCTGGCTCACTAATGTCCTTTAGGGAAGGAAATCTACCATCCATACCTGGTCTGGCCTACATGTGACTCTTAAGTGCCCTCTGACTGGCCTCAGTTCAAGGGCAATTAGGGATGGGCCCACATCGCATGAATGAATAAAATAAAATTCCTTTATTTCAATTGCCACCTTAGGGGTGTTGTCCAGATCTCGTGAATGAATTCAAATAATAAAAATTCCTTCATTTAGTTGCCACCTTTCTGACTGCCATTGATCACCACCGCTGATCAACATCGTGCTGTCACCAAATCCTGTTCTGGCATCATGTCATAATATGAGGTCTTTAGATTCCACTGGTGGTGGCTCATTGATGAGATCTTAAGGCTTGTGTGTTCAAACAAAGGATTTAACTATTTACAGTTCCAAGTATGGTCTTGCACGGTGTTGCACACAGTGCAGGTTAGCTGCTTACAGAGTTCTGTTCAAGACTGTTCTCTGACCTTACATAAAGCACACTGTGGGCAGTCCCACGCTTCAGCCCCATGTTAACCCTTGCCCTGCCAAGCACCTTTTACATTACAATGCATGCAGGCACATTTCATCACAAGACAAATGACTGAACTCATGAAGGCTTTCAGCAAGTACAGTTTATCGATGATAAAGTATGATAAGTACTTGCGAATTGTGTAAAACATCCAGCAAATGGAGATTTACCATATGTTATCCTCTATATTCCTTTGCCCAGCTCTCTCCTCTCCCGCCAACCGCCCCCCCATAAAATGCACTCTCTCTCACGCCCACAATACGCACACAGTTCAGCACAGTTTGCATATTTCTGTAAGGACTAGCTGCTTTCCTATGTAATTTCTCATGTGAGTGAAAATAATGGGGATGACATTCACAAAGTGCGATTGCATAATGTTCCAGGAAGTGACAACTATACATTTGAATACTTTATTAGTCAATCTTTTGCTGTGTTGAAGGATCAAAATGACGTGTTTATAAGTGTTCTGGTAGGAGGAATGAATAATTCGAATTAATTTTGCCTGCATTTTAAAATCATACTGTGATATCATGGTTGTGTTGCAATTCATCGATTGACCAGTAGGAGTCTCACTAGTGCATTCGTGAATGTTAAAATCAGCTGATCCCTCAGACTGGCTAGAGGAACTGAGAGAGACTGCTTGTGCATGATTTAATCTGCTTTTTTCATCTGTTTTCTTGTATATGGTCAGCACTGTTGCTTCACAGCGGCAGGGTCCCAGGTTTGATTCCCAACTTGGGTCACTGGCTGTGCAGAGTCTGCATGTTCTCCCTGTGGCTGTGTGGGTTTCCTCTGGGTACTCTGGTTTCCTCCATAAAGTCCTGAAAGACAAGCTTGTTAGGTGAATTGGACATTCTGAATTCTCCCTCAGTGTACCTGAACAGGCGGCGGAATGTGGTGACTAGGGGCTTTTCACAGTAACTTCATTGCAGTGTTAATGTAAGCCTACTTGTGACAAAACAGATTATTATTATATAGTTTACCCACAGTTAAAGGTAATAAATCATTTATGGCTTTAACAACAAGTGTTCTTGTAATAAATAAGGCTATCCGACAAGAGATTTACATGTTATCAGGGTTCGAATGTAATAAACACCGGGAGAAAACTATCAGCCTGTCACAGAAATTCTTATTGCAGTAAATTTAGATAATCAATCAGGTTCACGTAAGGTAGCAATTCTCCTAACAGCGGCAGGGCCAGAAGCAATTGCTGCGTTCAATACGTTTAAATTCGCAAACGATGAAGATAGTAAAAATTTTAATTAAGTAATTCGAAGATTTGATGCCCATTGCAGCCCCAGTGTCATGTGAGAGTACCTTTAAGACATGGATGTTTAAGCAATGTACCTTTAAGAAAACAGTGATGTCAGAGAGTGGGTGGGGCTGAGCTCAGGTGAGCCATTTTGCAGTTTTGTTTTGCAGTTTGAAAAGCAGCTTGTGTGTGTCTGTGTTTGCAGTGAGCTGGATCTCTGCCATAAAAGAACATCTCTGGATCATTTGGGTGATTTAAACTCATAATAGCAAAACCTCTAACCTGAAGTGATTTTGTTTAAAGGTGTCAAGTCTCTTGGAAGTTTGAAGGAACATTTTATGGAATTATTTACTGTTGCAATATTTTCTGAGTTATCTTTGAAGTAAGGGGTGTTAAGAGATCCAATGTTTATCTAAGATGTTAAGTTGTGTTCATGGAATAAACAGTGTTTTGTGTTTAAAAACCCACGTGTCCATAGTTGTAATCCCACACCTAGGGAAAATGTTGTGTGCTAGGAAAAGCAACAAATCCATTAAAGGGAGAGGTTGGTTGAACTCCATGATACATTTTGGGGTCCTGAAAACGCCTCGCCCATAACACCAGAAAGAATGAAATTTGTGAACGCTCTGGGTTTAGATCACATTGAAAGAAGGCAGAAGAGTCCATTGATCATTTCATCACTGATTTAAAGTAAAAAGCTAAAACCTATAATTTTTCTGATGTGGAATCTTCCATGATTTGGGACTAGATTGTGTTTGGTGTGAATGAAAATAAGCTGAGGGAACAGTTGCTGAGGGAATCGGAGCTGTCTTTGGAACAAACAGTTAAGATTTGTCAGGCTCACGAGCTGGCAGCACAACATTCTGAAATGTTTCTCAGTAATGACGGCGACTTATTGGAGGAGAAAACTCCGCTTGCTGCCCTTTTTCCAAAAAGATGGGAAAATTCTGAAAAAAGGTGGGAAAGTTCTTGCAGCTCCTCGTACACCAGCAAACAGGTTAAAGATCAGGACAAAGTATTTCTGTGTAAAATATGTAATCAAAGGCACAAATTAAGGCAGTGTTCAACGTTTGGCAAGTTTTGTTCCAGATTGAAAGGAAAATATTACTTTGCTCAGAATTGTTGCTCTAAGCTCAATCCACTGTCAGCACAGTGGAAGACACAGTCTCGAGTGATCAAGCATCATTGTTTGTTGGAGTAATAACAGCGAAGAATAATTTTTTTGAGACATGAAAAAATTCCCCAATGCTCAAAAAAATGCAAACTGATACTCCATTTAAAATAAATGAGATTGATGAGGACAAATGGCTGCTACCACTTTAAGTGAATGGTACAGTGGTCCGATTGAAGTTAGACACTTGTGTCAAAGCCAATTTAATCAGCATGACTGATTTTAAAAATCTAATAATTCAGCTGATTGGAAGAAATCACAAAATATCTCTGACATATTATAATGGTTCAAGCATTAAATGCTATTGTGCTTGTGACCTGAGTGTGGTGGCGAATAACACAGTTTACTCTCTCCCGTTCTATATTGTATCCAAAGGCTTGGATTCATTATTAGGTGATCAGTCCTATGAAGAATTATGTCTTGTATAGTTGGTATATGGCATCCACAAAGCATTGGATCAACATTCAAATAATTGTTAGAACATTATCAGTAAATGCAGCGATGTGTTCACAGGTTTTGGTACACTGCCATTCAGCTACAAAGATGTACTAAAGAAGATACACAAAGGACATCTTGGGACTGGAAAATGTAAATGGAGAGCTCGCGGCTGTTTATTGGCCAGGTATAAACTAGGATATTGAAAGGATGGTCAGTTGTTGTGACACATGCTAGACACATCGTTGCAAGCAAACAAGAGAACCTATGCAAATATCTGATTTAACTACGGCATCATGGTAGATCTCTTTCACCTACGAGGGAAAGATTATTTAATGATCATAGAGTATTTTTCAAACTATTCCAAAATGGCTCTACTGCCAAGCATAACAGCAAGCAGTGTAATACTGCATACCAAGTCCATTTTTTCTAGAGGCGGAATTCCGCAAGTCGTTGTGAGTGACAACGGTCCTTGTTTTAGCTGTAAAGTGTGGCAACACTTCGTAGTCGTGCATGATTTCAATCACGTCATGTCGAGTCCGCTGTACCCACAAGCCAATGGAAAAGCTGAAAAAGGTGGACATATTATTAAGCAGTTGTTGAAGAAGGCAATGGATAGTCAAAATCTGATGCAAAGCTCGCACTATTGAGTTACTGATATCACCATTTTCACATGGTAAAGTGCCAGTAGAGTTACGCATGAAGAGAAGGTTGCGTACCACACTTCCATACTTGGCAAAGAAGGAGCAGAATGCAGTGGTACAGCAGGAAATGCTAAACATTAAAGAGAAACAAAAGCAGTTATATGATAGAGAGTCGAGAACTTTACCACCTCCGAGTAGTGATGACATTGTGATAATAGGAAGATTCAGGAAATTGGTTGAAAAAAGCCATTGTACTTGAAGAAGTAACACCTTGTTCCTACAATGTACAGACAGAGGATGGGTTGGTTTTAATAAGAAATCGTCGCGCACTCTTGAAAATCGGAGAAGACTTTCACAACAACGTGATCCATGACGAATCTACATCAGAATCAACACAAGCTGCAGTGTCAGATAGTTTAGCAGTTCCTGAGCATGAGAATGTCATGGAGAACATTGAATATACAAGGTCTGAGCAGTCAGGTCAAACTTTGAGAAGATCAACCAGAGTCAGAAGAAAACCTGATCGACTCAATTTGGACTATTTGCACATACTATGCTTGCTGTTCTTTGTCTATATATATTTAAAAAAATTAAATATTCATACCGTTAGACTCATTTCATTTCATTGGCTCATGATATCACATGTAAATATACTGATGACAATGTATTAATTTATTCTTTCAAAGTAAAGGGGATGTAGTGATATCATGGTTGTGTTATAATTCACCGACTGACCACTAGGAGTCTCACTAGTATATAAGTGAATGTTAAAGTCAGCTGACCCCTCAGACTGGCGAGAGGAAGTCAAATAGAGAGGTTGCTTGTGCATAATTTCACTGTTTTTTCATCTGTTCTCTTGTATAACTTTACCCACAGTTACAGTTAATAAATCGTTTATAGCTTTAACTACAAGTGTTCTTATAATAAACAAGGCCATCGGACAAGAACATTACACATACAGGCTGGCTTTATTTGTGTATAATACCCAGATTTTGTGTTATTAAATATCAAAACTTAAGGATTTTAGGAACAGAGTTGGTTAGAGGTTTGCAAGTCTCTGAAGTTCAGGCAGAGGGACTGGGAGACTCATAGCCACCAGTGGCAGGGTATAATAACAGCTTGACAAGTCTGCATAGGCAGATGCAATTCTTTTTCGATGTGTCTTTTGTTAAAATATGTGTGAATCTGGCCAGCTTTAGGCAATGTGATGTCTTAATGATGTAAAATCTACAGAAGTATAATGTGCAGTATGAAATTGCAAAGCTATTTAAAAAATATATTTGGCTAACGTCTTAAGGTAGCCTATCCCCAACCTCCTTGCCTTGCATTCTCAATTATTTATTTTGCAGGCTTTTTTATTTTCTCTCCTTACTCAAAACATGTGCAGCCACCTCCTCTGCCAGAAGGGTACATAGATAGATGACCTGTTTCTGGGATCTGCGTTGTTCTCAGCTAGTTTCTGGAGGAGGAATGGTAATGACGCAATAGAATGAAGGTGAAACGAGTTACTCTGCTTTTTCTCAGGAGATGGCCTCAACTAAAAATCTTCAAGTAACCTTGCGGAGAATCTGTAACTGTTGCAGTTCGACAATACCACCCTTGTTTGTAATCAAATTGGCTCTGATTATTAATGGTATTCATTTTTTTGTTTGAGTGTGTGAAAAGATGCCAATTTGCTGATTGAGCTAATTATTGCAAGAAAATAATCGCACGTTGAAATTTCTTTGCATTACATATCATGGAAGAATTTAAATATGTGGTTATGAAAGGTGGTTTCATATTCAAATTACTCCTGATCATCATTAAATTGTTCTGCATGGATTCATTTCTTATGATCCAAGGAATAAAGCCCTATAAAATGTTATTTTTAATGATTAGGACCAGTTTGACCACAAAATTACACTGCAGTCTTCGACCCAGAATGTGATTTCTCTAAAGAATTGTATTATCAGCAGCGAAATATTGGGCTTCAGTGTCGTGCATAATCCTTTTTTTTTAAATCATGCCAGACAAGCCATTTTTTGGACTTCATATACTCTTGTTTTAAAAAAGGGATTTACCCAGAGCCTGCTGTGTTACAAATCCAGCTACTGCAGGAGAAAATCCTTCCCACTGGAGTTTCACAACCTAAGTCTTGGTGATTTCCTCGGCCTTGTTTAATCCTAATTGGTGTTCATATTTTTAGAATTGCTAGTGTCAGGGAGCATTGCGTACAATGATGAAATGTTGAGCAAGAGTAGATTGAGATACACAATTAAATGTTCCAGTAATCTCACATCAGAAGCAGTCAAATCAGTATTCAAATATCTCCAAAAAAAGGAGCCCCAAACATTTTACGGATAAAAATGCCTAATTGTCTGGCACTTAGAGTACAACATACAAAACTGCAAAATGTTTTAAACAGAGTTTTGCTATCCATCTGCAACTCAACTCATCCTCTGGATGATGAGTTAACTAGCCTTATATAGGTTTTAGAGTGAGTTTTTGTGTGTTAACCATTTCCATGCCAAAATAAATTATTTACTGAAGGGAAAACCCGGTTGAAGTGCCCTGTAGGAATACAAAGACTCAGATGTACATGATTAAAATAAAGAGATTATCTAAGCAGTTGTGTTCAAGACGTCTTAGGGATCTAACTAAACAGCGCGGTAATACAGTGGTTAACAATGTTGCTTCACAGCACCAGGGTCCCAGATTCGATTCTTGGCTTGGGTCACTGTCTATGCGGAATCTGCACGTTTTGCCCTTGTCTGCGTGGGTTTCCTCCGGGTGCTCCGGTTTCATCCCACAAGTCCTGAAAGACGTGCTGTTAGGTAATTTGGACATTCTGAATCCTCCATATGTACCCGAACAGGCGCTGGAGTGTGGTAACTAGGGGATTTTCACCGCAATTTCATTGCAGTGTTAATGTCAGCCTACTTGTGACAATAATAAAAATTATTATTATTATTAATAAACCAGTTGTGTTCATCAGAGGACACAGCAGTTTTAATAGCAATTGATCACTTTGCTTTAACATTCATAGCGTTTAACATTCATAACATTTTACATTCACAGCGTAAGTCTTCCCCGTGGCATATGTTTTAATTTGTTATCGACTACACAACAGTTTTGAATGTTCTTGCAATTTCTGGTGCTATTTGGACAAAAATTATGTCACAAGTGGGAGCAGTTCCAAGGCTTATCTTGATTTGCAGGACTAGAATTGATATTTGCAGGATGTCAATTTTTCAGGTATGTAATTTTCTTATGATATTAAGGTCCAGTAAATCATATTGACATCAGTATTTTAAAAGAAGTTTGTTCATGATTCCATTGTCTAGGTACATAGTTGATGTAATATAGGCCAGACCCCCCCCCCCCCCCCCCACTGAAGGGTGGAGGTGCAGCGTGTAATTGCACAGATGGAATTTCATCCTGGATGATAGCTCAGGCGGGGGAAACCTGGAAATGGGGTTTAGTTGAGCTCATGAGGAGAGGTGGGCAGAGGGTGTGTGTCTGTGTGTATGTGTGTGTGGGGGGGGGGTGATATGCATCCGTCAGGGCTGATGACTTCCAGACCTCCCTCCTTCCTCAGCCTGTCTCCTGAGATGTGATTGCCTCCCCGCCCCCCCCCCCCCCACCAAGTTACGACATCCCCGGACCTCCCCTACCGTCGCTACCCTGGGATCCCTGACACTTACCCTTTTGTCCAGTTCCCCGGAGTTAAGCTTTGGCAGCTCCATGCATTACCTCTTCCGGCCACTGCAGCGCTGTTGCTGGTCAATCTGATTGGCTGACTGAGGGGTGGAAGTCCTGTCGTATGCAAATCAATGCTTGTGAGAGCATAAAATGGCAGCCGGGTTCTCAAAGTCGGTTGGGATGTGTTCACTCGCCCCCTCCACCATCCTAAAAAACCTGGCCATAAAACATTTAGTCCATTCACTCAATAGTATACTTAGTATGCAAAAGTGAATTTGGTTAGTATAATTTGGGCGTTGATGAATATAGTGGTTCAGGCAATATTCCCTCGGCATGAACAAATAAAACTTTAGACAATTCCTTAATGAGAAGGTATGTGGTGTTTTTAATAAAAGCTCTTTTCTTTTACTGCTTTTACAATTCATTGTAAACTAAGGCCTCACCTTTCCAAACAAGGGATGCAACTGCTCCCACAGCAATTCATGATCACACATTGAGCACTTTTAGGCTCTGGACCAACATTCGTCCCATACCATACACCCCCCAAAATAGGTTAATTGGCAAACTTTTCATTTCTTGTTTTCTACACCTTGCTATCTGTAAAACCTGCTGCTATTTTACAATTCAAAAATTAATTAATTGGATGTGAGGTAATTTGGGACACCCTAAGGATGTGATGAGGTGCTTGCTATATGAATACATGTATTTTCTTTATCCCTGACTGCTATGGTGTCAACTCACCTTTTTCTTCAAAGCTGTCAATGCCTTCATGATTTCTCTATTTTTTTCTTAACTGCATGTATCTAGTTAGTAGCTTGTGCTTCTTTCCAGAGGGCATTATAAATATTAATAAAGTAGACGTTTATAAAATCCTCAAGTTTTCAACATTTTTGTGACTTGGTAACTAATGTAACATTAACACATAAGCTCTGGACATTTGCAACTAGATTTATTGCCAAAGTAACCACAGACTGTAAGGTCTCTTTATGACAGGGGCAGACTACAGGTATTCTTCTCTTGTACACAATAAAAACATCTGTTCAAGCACAGAGCCTTCATGTCCATGTGTGATAAGTTGGTTTTCAGCACATCATGGGCACATCACAGCAACTGCCTATTCTGAACTATTCAACCTTTTAACCAAGCAAAGAGGTTTTTATATCTGCATATCTCCAATTTTTCCAAACTTTGTGTTATTTTATCAGCTGAGTATTTTCTGGAATAAACACTGTTTCACAGACCTGCTGCCTAAGTACTTTTCAATCTATCAATCAAATGTTTCACTAAGCTAACTACAGAGTAAGCCAAAGAGTGTAATGCATCTAATCAGAAAGGGAGTAGAACAAAATACCAAAGGAACAAGTAAAGGTGATGGGCGAGCATAGCATTTTGATTTTCAAAATGAAGCATTATTATGCCACATTGCACAGAAGGTCAAACAGACAAACTCTATCCAATGGACTTATTTGAGATACTTTCAACTGTCGGAAGGAAGTGATCCGTGTTACAAGGAATAATGCCTGAATAAGGCAAAGGATAAATGGCCCTCTGCAGGGATGGCAAAGGAAAAAGGTTACTGATTCCTAACTGCATCGTGACAATATTACGGATCTTGTCCGGGAGGGGGCAGATGGGGCAGGACTGGTGGGAGAAATATGAGAAAGCTGAGGTGGACTGAGACAGGACTAGAGGATGGTGAAGGAACAGAGTGGAAGAAAGAAAGACTGTTTGGAGGCCTGTAGTATAAGAGTGTCCAAGGAAGAGTCAGGGTCTGTTCTGGGGCTGAGGCCTTGCTGTTGGGGGCCATATTAAACAATCTAGAAAATGTTGATTAAAGAGGGGTCTCTGGGCGTGTGGGAGGAGTTTAGCACAGTAATATTTGGCCAGTTAAAGGGGCATTCTATAAATTTCCTGTTCAAAGCATGGTGAGCACGGCTCAGCTGAGTTCTGGAATCAAGGCCCTAATGTGCAATGAGCAAGCTTGGCTTCTTTAGTAATAGTGCACATTTTGGTGAGAATCCATTACGTTTAGGTTGTTGCAATGCATATGGTCTTAACTGGCATTTAGTACTTACTAGCAAAATCGATGGAGGGCAAAACAACCAAGGGTCTACAGAAGGCACAGTTCATACATGGAGATAAATGAAAGTCAGTACCACAGGGACCTTTGTTTGTCTTGGAAAGTGGTAGCTCACATTTAACACATTCTCAGTGAAGAACGCATGCCATGCGGACTTGGTCATCTAGTGCCAATTGATTTGAAGGATACTGACACACTGAGCTTTTTTTGCCAGCAGGCCATTCCAGGGCTTCATTGGGGACTTTGTTGAATCTTAAATGATGACACACGAATACATAAGGGAGGTGACAGATGCCCTTTTCAATAAAACTCATCTCTCTCGCATAAGCACACCTCTCACCCTCACACACACATTCACACCTCTCTCACACACACACATTCACACCTCTCTCTCACATATACATTCACACCTCTCTCACACACATTCACACCTCTCTCACACACACACATTCACACATCTCTCACACACATACATTCACACCTCTCTCACACTCACACACAATGCCGCCTCTCTCACACACATACACATTCACACCTCTCTCCCTCTCACACACACATTCACACCTCTTTCACATATATACAAATTCACACTTCTCTCTCACACACATACATTCACACCTCTCTCACACACATACACATTCACACCTCTCTCCCTCTCACACACACATTCACACCTCTCTCACATACATACAAATTCGCACTTCTCTCTCACACACACACACATTCACACCTCTCTCACACTCATACACATTTACACCTCTCTCTCTCACACACACATTCACACTTCTCTCACACATATACACATTCACACTTCTCTCTCTCACACATTCACACCTCTCTCACACATATACACATTCACACTTCTCTCTCTCACTCACACACACATTCACACCTCTCACATATATACACATTCACACTTCTCTCTCACACACACACATTTACACCTCTCTAACACGTATACACATTAACACCTCTCTCCCTCTCACACACATATTCACACCTCTCTCACATATATACAAATTTACACTTATCTCTCACACACACACATTCACACCTCTCTCACACACATACACATTCACACATCTCTCTCTCACACACACATTCACACTTCTCTCACACATATACACATTCACACTTCCCTCTCTCACACATTCACACCTCTCACACATATACACATTCACACTTCTCTCTCTCACTCACACACATTTACACCTCTCTAACACGTACACACATTCACACTTCTCTCTCTCAAACACATTCACACCTCTCTCACATACACACATTCACACTTCTCTCTCTCACGCACACACATTCACACTTCTCTCTCTCTCACACACACACATTCATACCTCTCTCACACACATACACATTCACATCTCTCTCACACACACACACATTCATACTTCTCTCCCTCACACACACACTTTCACACCTCTCTCTCAGTTCCTTCGGCCTTCATGCCTTGGTCTCCATTCCCCAGCCTCAATTTCAGCTCCCTGTCCCTGGCCTGGGCCATCACTCCCTGCCCCTGCCTCGGCCTCTGCTCCCTGCTCCTTGCCCTGGTCTCCAAGTCAGCTTCCCTTCCACCCCTTGGCTGTGGCCTACCTTGCTCCACCACTTGCTCTGCCGTCTGGTTGCCTTCATTCTAATCCTGAATTTGCCTCTGTTTCCAGCACATCCAATCAGAGGCCAGAGTCTCACTGCATTGGCTGCTGATAGACTAGTGTGCCTACCTGTAGCCAATGCAGTGTGAAAACCACCTTCGATTGGACAAGCTGAAGGACAAATGTTTTCAAATGTAAATAGCTGGTCTTACGGTGCAATCCCTGAATGAGTCCCACAAAACTCAGTATTGGAAATATTGCTCTGCATCATGTAGCCACAGCTGTGAGTTATATTTACATTGTTCAAACAGAGAGTGGCTCAGCAGGACCATTGTTTGATCACTTACAAACACTCATGAACCTGCATTTGACAGAAGCCTGCCAAGTCTACATCATAGAATCCTATAGTGTAGAAGGAGGCTATTCGGCCTTTTCCCGTAACCCCGCCTACCCTTTTTGACACTAAGGGGCAATTCCTTAACAGACTTTTCCACCTAACCTGCACATCTTTGGACTGTGGGAGGAAACCGAAGCACCCGGAGGAAACCCAAGCACACACGGGGAGGATGTGCAAACTCTGCACAGTCACCCAAGGTCGGAGCCGAACCCAGGTCCCTGATCCTGCAAGACAACAGTGTTAACCACTGTGCCACTGTGCCACCATGCTGCATTGCCTTGGCATTTGGGACAGACATGGATCAGTCAGCATTAACAGATCAGTCAATGCTAAATTATTCCCTTTGTAGATTCTGCCGAGGACTCAGGAGATGTGTCAAAATATGACTTTCAGAGAATACAGTCCTCAACATTGTCCATCTCCTCACAAAGGCCAATCTTTTCTATCTACCCTAAGTCAATGGGTGCACAGTCATGCAGTGAATTCCATATTGGTTTGTGTACTGTGCCTTAAGTGAGGGATTTATTAAGCTCCGCTAGGCAGTCATTCAGGAGCAAAGTAAGATCCTCATAGGTGAAGAGATGGTTTCATCAGGATCGGCGCATACCTCTGACATCACACACTCATTCCCCTCTAGCAGAAATCTCTAAGATCACCAAGCGGAACTTGCTTCCATCATTCAGCGTCATGCATGGGGAGAGTGAGAACTAAGAAATGAATAAAGTTCAGCCTTAGACACAGACTTCAAAACACACTGAAGGGAAGCATTAAAGCCTATGGAGCTTGGAAATTGGGGCTTTCCCAAAGTCTCACTGTCATCAAATATACGTCATTGCGAAGTGCACTTGGGTGAAAGGATTCTAATCTCGGTTGTGACAAATACTTGTTACAGCGGCGCAACAGCGCCAGGGTAACTACTAACCTTGATGAACAATTATCCTGAGGCCAAATAGTGTCTGCCTGAGATCAAAGGGTGACATTCTCCTGCCATCGTTGTCACCTATGAAATGCGCAGATGTGGAACGAAAGGAATTAGCTTTGATGAGATTGAGGAAGACTTTTTTTAAAAAAAAGAGTATCCAATTATTGTTTTCCAATTAAGGGGCAATTTAGCGTGGCCAATTCACCTTGCCTGCACATCTTTGGGTTGTAGGAGCGGGGGACCCACGCAGACACTTGGAGAATGTGCAAACTCCACAAGGACAATGACTCAGGGCTGGGATCGAACCTGGGACCTTGATGCCGTGAGGCAGCAGTGCTAAACACTGCACCACCAGGCTGCCCGCCCCCCCCCCCCGAGATTGAGGGAGATTTAACGGAACTCAGGATCTAAGTGTGAGATAACTGAGCGGAGACAGGGGGACATGAACGTGAGTCGCTGCACATCGATTAGCCATTCAATACATGAGACTTGCAGGGGGAGAAATATGAAATATATTTACAATAGTGAAGTGTATATACATAGAATGAACACCCATGCCACCATTGTGCATTCAAACCCTCTTAATCTTTCGTACCATACTGCTTGACAAAACCCTGACAGCCGCAGCAGCGGTGGCGGCAATGGGCTGACTGCTATACTCTGTTGTCTGAGATGACTTTGACAGATGTCCGCTGGTGGCCTGAGGCCTGGAGACCCCCAGCCTGCTAATAGTCTCCTGCTCTGGGGCAGGTGCACCCTCCTCGACTTGACCTGCTGGAATTGATGTGGTCAAATTCAGAGAAGACATGGAGCGGCAGGACACCATTGGAGCATGCTGGATGGATGCCCCCGCAATGTTGGGCTGGCACTTCTCCCTTTGGGTGATGAGGGCCTCTCCCTGACTCCTTCAGTAGAAAAGACACCCGGTGGGAGGTCGACATGAACCCTCTTGCCTAACCACTTATAGGATGCACCCATGGTTAGAGTGATGGTATATAGGTCTGAGCGTAAATCTGGTAGTAACTGCTGGACCTGGGTCTTCAAGGCAACTGTCACATTTCCTATGGAGAATTCGATCCGCTTGCATACCAGAGCCATTACATGTGGATTGACTCCTCTATCCTTCTTTCCAATCTTCTGATGTCCTCTGACAACTCTGCTTGCTGTTCCCCTGCCTGTCTCTATCTTATGGCTGAGTGCAGAGGCTCATCATTAACCCAGTCTCAGCAGGGGCCTGGTCTCCAGCAATCCTCTGAGTGTCAGAGACCTTGGCTGTCACTGCCTCTGCCTGCTGTGGACCTATGTCTGTGAGGTGCTCATCAGATTGTGACCCCTAAGTCTAATCTAGAACCAGGGCCCACCGAGGTACGTGTATAGAGCTGGTGCAGGGTGCAGGTGAATGCAGTGACAGATTTTCATCAGATGGGTGTTCAGCATCTGAGCTGGTCTGGAGGCTGGAGCTGAGGTGCTTGTCTGAGGATGTCCTTCACCTTTTCTTGCTGATGGTTCGAATAGAGAGAAGAGGCAATTAATGAGTGACTAAGCAGGCTCTAATGTTACAGGCCACTCACATTCATTGTCTGTGTATGGTCAATGTATACTGGATGGACCATTTCTGGCTTGTTGGGGAAGACCAATCTCATCTTCCACACATAAACAATATCTTCTTCAGTCAACTCTGTGGCTTAGACCTTGTGACCTCAACTCTGGGGTCCTCTCTCTGATCTTCACATTCTCTTTTTTGTTGTGGGCGATCTTGCCCTGCATAAGTACAGATGGATTAGCCGTGAGCGTTATGGATGAAAGAACAGTTCATAAGCAGGCTGTTGTGTGTGCTGAGCCCTCTCCAGTAAGGGATGAAGATGCCATTTCAATATCTTACATGAGATAGTGAGCTTAAAGTGGCTGACAGACATGCAGTGCTGATTTCCTTTCTGCTGGTCATTTGTTACATCCTTATGGATAAGCCTGAGATTCCCTGAAGCCCTTATAAGAGTGTGTTTGGAATGAGTAAAAGTTTCACGTATCCGTGTGGAATGCATCAGATCATTTATGCTTTTCCTGCACTGGAGGGCAGTTCCTTTTTATTGGCCTTGGGCACTAACCTCCCCGGTAACCTTCTCCCAGGCTGGAGTGGTCAGGTGGGAAGACCTCAGGCTCCTATCCTGAGAAAGGTGGATCTCCTGCCTTTCCTGGATGGCCTTGAGGAGAATCGCCAGGGAGGTGTTGTAAAACAATGGAGGGTTTGGTTCTTTCAGACATCATTCAGAACTTGAATGACGTGACACATCTGGCCTGCAGTGAGTGATGGGAGAGGAATGCGAATAGACTTTAAGAACCTAACTAGAATGTTTATTACTTGAGCACAGATGATTTGAATACAAGAAATGAGAAAATCTACTTATTTTAAACAATCGTGTAACTTTTCTTTTGTTTTCATCTAATATTCTCCCCATTGCACTCCACTCAAAAAGGCGTTCATAGAATGCTACTCATGGTGTTTGATCACATCTATGCTCGAATAGTCCCCATTTTTTTACAGAACTGCCAGACCCTTCACATCCTGCCATCAACCGACCGATGCCATTACACTCAGGACCCCTCCTTTTCTAAACCCTGAGAGCTGTCTTGTGCTACAAAACTACAGTACCTCATCCCAGTTCTAGCAACCCTCAGGATCACATTTCTTCAGACATAGGAACAGCTTCTTCCCCATAGCTACAAGACTCCTCAGCGACGACCCCTCGGACTGATCTGTTCTCTGTAAGAACACTATTCACGACTTCCTATGCTGCTCTTGCTCATGTATTTGCTTTGTTTGGCCCCTTGTTCCGCACTGTAACGAATCACTGTTTGTCGATATACCATTTGCCAATGTTCTCTGTTGATTATTCTTTTGTCTACTATGTACGTACTGTGTACGTTCCCTCAGCCGCAGAAAAATACTTTTCACTGTACTTCGGTACATGTGACAATAAATCAAATCAATCAATCTTGCCAAACATATAAATCCTCTCCACCCTCCCCCAACCCTCCCAACATCTCTCCATAGCCGGGCTGGTTTAACTCAGTGGGCTAGACAGCTAGTTTGTGATGCAGAACAAGTCCAGTAGCGTGGGTTCAATTCCCGTACCAACTTACCCGAACAGTAGCCGGAATGTGGCAACGAGGGGCTTTTCACAGTAACTTCAAACTTGTGACAATAAAAGGTTATTATTATTATAAAACTTCTCCTTCTCTCTATCACTGGCAGCTATCTCCAGTTTGGTTCACCTTTCCTATTATTCCCCTATGGATCTGGGATAATAGATATATTGAGGCAAATGAGTAAGGAAGTAAGTTATGACCAAGGTGACTGATTACCAATATCTCCAGCCCTAAGTTTCAGCTAGCAGCACCTTCTCTTTAGACTCTTGTCTCCTGTATATACCACTTCCTCCCTCCACTCTTGCATGTTCACCCTCTGCTCCAGCACTCTTGGCAGAGCCTTCAGTCTTCATGACCGTGCACTCCAGAATTTTATTTCTTGAAAGTTATTTCTGCTTCACTGCTTAGCTTCAACAACCTGCCTGAAACCTAGCGTCTCAACCTTTGGTCATGTCCCATCACTGCCCTGGTGCACAATCTATCAGCCAACGAGTTGTGCTTTCCAATTTTAAAGGTGCTTTACAACTACTGTTTTAGAAAACAATTAGCTTTTAATATTGTAGTACTTTATCTGCGTGATGTTTAGTCTGATATTACCCAATATCAAGGTAGATAACCATATATTTGTTATAGACGCGTTGCTTTCAAATGCATTTAAAAAAAAAGTTTAGAGTATCCAATTTGTTTTTTCTAATTAAGGAGCAATTTAGATTGGCCAATCCACCTACCCTGCACATCTTTTGGGTTGTGGGGTGAGACCCACACAGACATGGGGAGAATGTGCAAACTTCACACGGACAGTGACCCAGGGCTGGGATCAAACCTGGGACTGCGGCACCATGAGGCAGCAGTACTAACCACTGCGCCATCGTGCCACCCGGATTGTTTTTAAATGTAGTTTGTGCATATATGTTGGCAATTGTGTGATAATAGGAAACTATTTAAGAAATGGCAAATGTGTAAAATTCTAGACTTAGCAATGGTAAGTATCGGGTGCGATTCAACAGCCTTGGTGCCAGGATGAGGTCTCTCGCAAAATTTGTGATGCTCGAAATGTCTTGCGAGATTTAACAGAGTCTTGCATAATTTAAATATACATTCCCTGGATTCTTCCGAGGCTCGGGATACACCAGTCATGCCTGGGAAACCTTGCCAGGGCACCCTTTATTACTGGTTCACACAAATATGGACAAGTTGTAATGGCACCTGGAGGGGGGGAGTCTCTAGACCATTGGATATCCCTGGGTGTTCATGGATTGGGTAGTATGGTACCCTGGCACTCCTGCTGTCACCTGGGCACCTTGGGTGCTGCAAGACTGCTACCTTGGCACTGCCACCTTGGTACCCAGGCAGTGCCACAGGTGCCAGGGTGGCACTGCTAGGGTACCAGGCTGGAAGTGCCACCCTGGCACCCTGGAGTTGCCAGGCTGGCTTGCTAAGGTGCCCAGGTGGAAGGTTACCCATGCCAGGGGTTGGGTCCGGGGGTGCCTTGTTAATAAGTGGGGTGAGGGGGGGGCTTGTGGGGCCCCAGAAGAGTTAAGTTGGGTTGGGTAAAATGAGGGGGGGGGGGGGGGGGGCAGGTCCGGAGGCCGCGGTGGGGTTGCTGAAGGAGTTCGAAAGATCGGGGCTGCCTTCAAAATTGGTGCCCAGATCAGCAGTGCAAGAAATGACGTAAGTGTGGCCCCGACGCGGCATTCCACGCCAAGGCCAAAAAACGGCAAATTGCCATTGGATAGCGAGGACTTTCCCGGTGCTGCAGGCACCAAAAAAGACACCACTACCCATGCTCGAAACCGGACATAGAAATGTTTTGGTCGAATTGTGCAACTCTTCTACATTGTGTAGCAAGTGTAATCTGGGTACAGCTCCAGCCTGTGAAATTTATTTGGTTCACCTGTGGAAATTGGACAAAATAAGCTTCACAGAGAAAGGTGTTGAATAGGTTCCAAGCTTTGCAGCCTTGCTTCCTGAATAGAGTGTCTGCTGGAAATAGCTGACCAGAATTCAGAAGCTGCATTTGAAAGCTTTACACAACACTAACTGACAAAGCAGCTCTTTGGGGAACAATTTCAAAACTCTTGTTGTCAATCTGCACCCATTACTGTTTGATACACTGTTACTTTGTATTTTCAATGTGTCCAGTGTTTATACATCCGTTTGACGGTTAAAATAAAACTTCTGACAGGAATTTAAAATATAGTATATACAAATTAAAATATTGTGTTCAGGATGGCTAGAGAGAGCCTGTAAGCACCTGTATATCTAATATTTAATTGCATTAATTTTCATGCTTTCAGAATTAGATTTTCTCTCCTCCAATTATTCACCTTCCTTATTAATTATCAAAATTATTGTGGGTATAATCTTGTGTGAGTTAATACTTTGTTGCCTCGGCTGCTAACGTCAATCAAGTTCTGTCTACTATATGGAGTCTCTGCCCCAAAAATGACTTAATTCAAAGCACACTATTTGGATTGTACTTATCAACATGTTTAGAGTACCAAGATCAAAATATGAAGATTTTCAAATATCCACTAATTGCCAATGAATGTGCAAACATACTATAATTGAGGCATTTCTAAGAAAGCATTCAGCATTACAGTTAATCCTTCATCCATATTTAATATCTATGCCATTTAATATAGTGTCATTGTTTTTGCTGGGGTGAGCAGGGTGGCACAGTGGTGCAGTGGTTAGCACTGCTGCCTACAGCACTGAGGACCCGGATTCAATCCTGGCCCTAGGTCACTATCTGTGTGGAGTTTGCACAATCTCCACGTGTCTGCGTGGGTTTCACCCTCACAACCCAAAGATGTGCAGGTTAGGTTGATTGGCCACACTAAATTGCGCAATCATTGGAAAAAAATAATTGGGTACTCTAAATGGGCCGGATCTCGAATAACAACGAGTCAGAATACAGGAGGGAGCTAGAGAACCTAGTGGAGTGGTGCAGCGACAACAATCTATCCCTCAATGCCAGCAAAACTAAAGAGCTGGTCATTGACTTCAGGAAGCAAAGTACTGTACACACCCCAGTCAGCATCAACGGGGCCGAGGTGGAGATGGTTAGCAACTTCAAATTCCTAGGGGTACACATCTCCAAAAGTCTATCCTGGTCCTCCCACGTCGACGCTACCACCAAGAAAGCACAACAGCGCCTATACTTCCTCAGGAAACTAAGGAAATTCGGCATGTCCACATTAACTCTTACCAACTTTTACAGATGCACCACAGAAAACATCCTATCTGGCTGCATCACTGCCTGGTATGGCAACTGCTCGGCCCAGGACCGCAAGAAACTTCAGAGAGTCGTGAACATAGCCCAGTCCATTACACAAACCTGCCTCCCATCCATTGACTTCATCTACACCTCCCACTACCTGGGGAAAGTGGGCAGTATAATCAAATTCCCCTCCCACCTGGATTACTCACTCTTCCAACTTCTTCCATCGGAAGGAGATACAAAAATCTGAGAACACGCACGAACAGACTCAAAAACAGCTTCTTCCCCACTGTTACCAGACTCCTAAATGACCCTCTTATGGACTGACCTGATTAACATTACACGCCGGTATGCTTCACCCGATGCTGGTGTGGTGTTTATGTAGTTACATTGTGTACCTTGTGTTGCCCTATTATGTGTTTCTTTTCTTTTCATGTACTTAATGATCTGTTGAGCTGCTCGCAGAAAAATACTTTTCACTGTACCTCGGTACACGTGACAATAAACAAAATCCAAATTTTAAAAAAGGTATTAGGAACCTAAACACGTAGTGCTTGTCTGCCACCATAAATTGTGCACACTTCTAGCCACAGGTTTGAGGATTCACTGACAAATCAGCATAGAACACCTTTAATGTCCCTCATGTTCTTCATTTAAAAGCCTCAGATGTATGGGAATTCACATGCAGAAAACCCATCCATTGCCCCCGGTGGAGCTGTACAAACAATAAAATAAAAGGCAAAACAAGTGTCCATAGACTCCTGAAAACCTAAGTGGCAGCAGAACTAAGAGAAGGCTAGTGCAATAAATTGCTCACTGAACCTCCTTGTATGCCCTTTAAACGTACTTCCATATAGAGCTTAGTGCCCAGTAGCCATTGATGACCATTATGTATGGGCATAAAGAGTACTATGTCAAGAATTTGCATACATAGCACACATTCCTTTAGGCTCAGGACAGTTCATTTGCCAATGGAAATATGTACAGGCGGCAACCTTTGCAGTAGGATGAGTGTCTGCCAAATTTCCTGCTGTGGTACACATGGGCCACATCAGTGAAAGTCGGTCTTTTCATTGTTTCTCACTATTCTGGACTAAAATTTGTCATGATCAGAAAACCTAGGCTGTCATAAGCTAAACAGAGAACTCAAATCGATCTTTAAGCTCAAGGTTAATGTTTCCTGATGGAAGATCCATTGGGATTTAGACATTACCTTTTCAAAGAATCATTATCGTGGATCTTGCAGGTCCAGTGCTCTTAATCAAAGGTCACTCATATTATCTGTGATAAATGATGCATTAAGTTAAAGGATGCACAAAGTTAAAGACATCTCCCGATATTTGTGCCATTTGTTTCTTTCCTCATGTGAAAAATAATAATTGCAATCATGGAATGCAGTATATTTGGAAAGTTACAAAGTCTTTTAGCTCACATTTTAATATGTGCCTCCCAAGTATGGAAAAATGCTGTTCAGACTGTTTCTGGCTGTCTCTATCTGCACTGTTTACATCCAAGCAACTAAATTATTAAGCAAAAACGTTGCTTGGCTTGTTTATTTTCATTTGTTCATGAGATGTGGGGTCACTGGCTGGGCCAGCATTTGTTGTCCTTCCCTGAGGGCATTTAAGAGTCAACCACATCGCTGTGGGTCTGGAGTCACATGTAGTCCAGACTAGGTAAGGATGGCAGATCTCCTTCCCTAAAGGACATTAGTAAACCGGATGGGTTTTTACGACCACTGCCAATGGGCTTCATTAGACATTTTTTATTGAATTCAAATTTCACCATTTGCCATGGCGGGATTCGAACCTGGGTCCCCAGAGCATGACTCTGGGTCTCTGCATTACTAGTCGGCACCCTGTTAAGTTGGTGGGTGGCATGGTAGCACAGTGATTAGCACAATTGCTTCACAGCTCCAGGGTCCCAGGTTCAATTCCCACCTTGGGTCACTGTCTGTGCGGAGTCTGCACCTTCTCCCCGTGTGTGTGTGAGTTTCCTCTGGGTGCTCCGGTTTCCTCCCACAGTCCAAAGATGTGCAAATTAAGTGGACAAGAAAGAAAGAAATAGTAAAAGATTAGCTCGACCCCACCTCGACCCATTTATTTTCATCCCATTTCATTTTAGCTGTCTTTTACCATTTCTTTCTCTCTTGTCTTTCTTTATATATATTTAACCCCCCCATTTACCCACTTTTCCTTACCCTTTCTCCCCTTTGCTTCCCCTTTCCCCATCCCCCACATCTACATCTGTCACAGTTTACCCTCTGATGTTAGTTTCTCTGCTGTTTGGCCTTTCACACCTTTTGTTCTCTCTGGGGGCTGCCATTAGCACTCTCCCTGTGGTTTCTGTGGCTATTAGTACCCCGTTTCCCTGGGTTTCTGTGGCTATTACTCATCTTTCATTCTCGCTCCACAGTATAAATATTTCCCACTTTCTCTGCATTATGGCTTTGACAAAGGGTCACATGGACTCGAAACATTAGCTCTTTTCTCTCCCTACAGATGCTGCCAGACCTACTGAGATTTTCCAGCATTTTCTCTTTGGTAACATTATTTAATTGCTCCTTGTACTGTTATAAATTGAAAAGAATTAGGTATAATCTGAAATCTGTATAAACAGTCCCAAAAAACTGACACCTACAAAAAATGGACTCTTATTGAGGCGTCCAATTGATTTATGTTGTAAAATACACAAGAAGCATTCCAGAATCGCAGACACTTGCAGATTACAAATTACTGACAGCCTTCAATGCACCAAGCCTTCTTACAACTTTAAACACAGGATACAGCCTGGCACCACACTTTAAAATGTTCAAAGTATTCGTTCTCCCCGTGTCTACGTGGGTTTCCTCCGGGTGCTCCGGTTTCCTCCCATAAGTCCTGAAAGACGTGCTGTTAGGTGAATTGGATATTCTAAATTCTCCCTCTGCGTACCCGAACAGGTGCTGGAATGTAGCGACTCGGGCCTTTTCACAGTGACTTCATTGCAATGTTAATGTAAGCCTACTTGTGACAATAAAGATTATTATTATTTTTTACTTGAAAATAAGTATGAAGACTGTGTTGACCGATGGATATTGCTAGATTCCTTTTTCTCCATTTAAATAATATTTGTTCATGGGATGTGGGCTTCGCTGGCTAGGCCAGCATTTATTGTCCATCCCTAATTGCCCTTGATAAGGTGGTGGTGAGCTGCCTTTGTGAACCGCTGCAGTCCCTGTGGTGTGTAATGTTCTTGTCGGATGGTCTGATTTATATTACAAGAACATTTGTAGCTAAAGCTACAAATAATTTATTAACATTAACTGTGGTTCAACTGTATACAAAACAACAGATGAATAACTGTATGATCATGCACAAGCAACCTCTCTCTTCCAGCTCTTCAGTTAGTCTGAAGTCTCTTGACTCAAACATTCACTTATATACTAATGAAACCTCTAGTGGCCAGTCGGTTAATTACAACACAACACGATATTACTGCATGGTCTAGGTATACCCACAGTGCTGTTCGGGAGGGAGTTCCAGGATTTGCACCCAGCGACAGTGAAGGAACAATGATATATTTCCAAGTCAGGATGGTGTGTGGTTTGGAGGGGAACTTGCAGTTGGTGGTATTCGCATGGGTAGAATTCTACCATGTCCCCACCGGTGGGTTCATTGGTGGGCAGGGGAGGAGAATTCAGCAGGAGCCCAAAAATTGGATTCACGCTGATGTGATTTCCCACAGAATCTTCCATTGGTGCTCACCATGGCCGATCAGGAGATCTGCAGGAGGTCAGCTTGAAACTGATTTGCATCCTGCGATTTGGATGCAGGTGAAGGCCCACCTGGAATCTTCCCTCCATCCTAATTCTCGTGAAACCAGCTGGAAAACACACCAGTCTAGAACACACCTGGAACAACGTGGAATGCAGAAGTCGGGGTTCACCTGGAGAATGCCTGGGGTTAACTCCGGTGTTCAGGAGAGAGGCCAGCAGTGACCCTGGGTCCTGGAGCACTGCAGCAGTGGGAGGGTGGAGGGTCTAGAGTTGGACATTCCAGATTCCGTGTCATCAAGGGGTTCCATCCTCCAGCCTCAGAATGTATCTGGGACCCATCTCCTTTCTCAGGAGGTCCATCTTCTTTCTTTAGTGGTGTGTCAACGGTGTCGGATGCCTTTTCAATAGGGAACCCAGAATGAAGCATGCCATCATGCCCGCCCCAGCACAATTAAAGCTCTAAACCCCCAGGCACATGATCAATGAGGTTGGGGCTGGAAGATACGGGGTGGGTTTCTCGGTCCCGCTGACCAGATTTCTGGTGCGGCATGCCGTCGGGATTCTCCCTTTCACCGGCTGGTCAATGGGATTTCCCATTGTGGAGAGGCCCCACGCCGTCAGGAAACCCCCAGGCTGCCAGCAAAACGGAGAATCTGATAGCGGAGAATTCAGCCACGGTGTAGTTTCCTGACGGCCTCCACAGCGGGAAACACGCCACGCTCCTGCACCCCAATGTGGGAATTAGGCTCTATGTGTCTGCTGCACTTGTCTGTAAAGATGGTAGCAGTCTTGGGTTTGGAGGTTTGTTGTCGAAGGAGGCTTGGTGAGTTCCTGATGTGCATCTAGTAGAAGGTACACACTGCTGCCACTGTGAGTAAGTGGTGGAGGGTGTGGATGTTCATGAATGGGTTGCCAATCAAGTGGGATGCTTTGTCCTGGATGGTGTCGAGCTCCTTGAGTGTCGATATTGGAGTTTGAATTACCCCTGCGGCGGCTGTTCCTGCTTCTAGAAGCAACCTCTTTGACAAATCACTTCAGAGGATGTGGCAGGGGGAGGGGATGCAGACTGTTAGCAGAATAGGGACACAGCATAACACAGAGAAGTGATCAAATCAGAGGGAATACAGTGGTAGTAAGTTTCAAGGGAGTAAGACAAGGCTAGATGGCCTCTACTGTAATGTCAGGAGTATTACAGTTAAAACAGATGAGTTCAGGGTGAGGATTATGTAATGTGAGAGTACCTTTAAGAAATGGGTGTTTATAAATGGGTGTGTATATAAATATCTATAGTGAGAGTACCTTTAAGAAATGGGTGTTTATTACTGCAGTGATGACTTCCGGGTGCGGCTATGCAGAGCTAGGTCGCATATTCGGTAGCTCCCGCTTGGAACGGACTTTTGGGCTCTTTTACAGGGCCCCCACGGCGTTTGTTTGACATTTCCCGGTGTGGGAAGAAGACTGCAGCATTCCCCTGACAGTGTCCCCCAGGTATGTTATGTCTTTTGGCTACCAGACCCGGCAGAAACAGTAAAAGATTTGACTTGAGCTGCAGGAATAGACAAAGGCCTCTTCCAGCATGCAGGCGGGGGAAGGGCAAGCTTAAAGCTGCAAGCTGACTTGACTCTATCAAAGGTGAATTCTAGCAGCAGAGGGAACAACTGTGAAAAGATCTACCAAGGCCATTGAAGAAGCAGGGACGAGGCTTCCGGTGGCGGCCATGGAGGAGTAGGTCGCGCATTCGGCAGCTCCCGTCTGGAACGGACTCTCAGACCTTTTTCAGGAGTTTCCATAGACTTTTTGGGGCCAAAAGGATTCCCTCTCGACTTCCGGTTGCGGCTATGGCGGCGGCCAGGGACAAAGGGGAGCTGCAGGAGTTCATCAAGCGCTGCTTCGAGGAGCAGCGCGAGGAGATGCGCAAGGAGATGTTGGCGCCTATGCTTTCGGCAATTGAAGGACTCGGGATCACCCAGAAGGCCCACGAAGCTAAGATCCAGGAGGTACAGAAACGAGTCAGTCAGATCGAGGACGAGCTCGTGGGCCTGGCGGTGAGAGTGGAGCAGAACGAGGCGCTACACAAGAGGTGGGCGGGAAGACTCGAAGACCTGGAGAACAGGTCGAGGAGAAAGAATCTGCGAATCCTGGGTCTCCCTGAGGGAGTGGAGGGGGCTGATGCCGGGGCATACGCGAGCACGATGCTCGAGGCGATGATGGGCACGAAGGCCCCTTCGAGGCCGCCGGAGTTGGACGTGGCACATCGGGTGCTGGCGAAGAAGCCCCAGTCAAATGAGCCGCCAAGGGCGATGGTGGTGAGGTTCCACCGGTTCACGGACAGAGAGTGGGTCCTGAGATGGGCCAAGAAGGAGCGGAGCAGTAAGTGGGACAATGCAGAGATCCGAATATACCCGGACTGGAGCACGGAGCTGGCAAAGCGGAGAGCGGGTTTCAACCGGGCCAAAGCGGAAAGAAGTGAAATTCGGAATGCTGCAGCCAGCGTGACTGTGGGTCACATACAAGGGCCAACACTATTACTTCGAAACGCCTGAAGAGGCGTGGACCTTTGTACAAGCCGAAAAATTGGACTCTAACTGAGGGTTTGTGAGGGTGGGGGGGATGTTTTGGGGTCTGATGTGTGATGGTTGTTGTATATAGAGGGTCAATCACGCGCAGGAAATGTTACATGGGCTGGGGGAGAGAGACAAGGCCGCGACAGGAGCTGCGCCAGAGGGGGCGGAGCGGGCTTTGGAAAGCTCAGGGTGTTTTCCCGCGCGCGGGAAGAAAGGCGGGAAGGGGACGAAGGAATGCATATGGATTGGGAGACTCCCACGCGGGGAGGTCAATGGGACGGCGGGGGAAGCCGGGGTCAGCAGGCGTCAGCTGACTTACGGGAGTGACATGGGGGGAGCAAAAAAGCTAGACAGGGGTCTAGTGGGGGAGGGGAGGGGGGGAAGGTGGGGGGAAAAAGGGTTGCTGCTGCACTGCCCGAAAGGGAATGGGACACAGAAGAGGTGTTCGGGACGGGGGTCCCCCCTCTGGGGGACTGGAGGGTGAGGTAGGCGTGGACACGGGACTGGCCCAGAAAAGGAGATGGCTAGTCGGCGGGGCGTGGGGGGGTGGGGGGGGGGGTGAGAGCCCCTCCAATCCGTCTGATAACGTGGAATGTGAGGGGCCTGAATGGGCCGGTGAAGAGGGCTCGAGTGTTCGCGCACTTAAAGGGACTGAAGGCGGACGTGGCCATGCTACAAGAGACACACCTGAAGGTGGCGGACCAGGTCAGGCTAAGAAAGGGATGGGTAGGACAGGTATTCCACTCGGGACTGGACGCAAAGAATAGAGGGGTGGCAATATTGGTGGGAAAGCGGGTGTCATTTGAGGCCAAGACTATTGTAGCGGACAATGGAGGGCGATATGTAATGGTGAGCGGTAGGCTGCAAGGGACGTGGGTGGTGTTGGTAAATGTATACGCCCCGAACTGGGATGATGCAGGATCCATGAAGCGCATGTTGGGGCGCATTCCGGACCTGGAGATAGGAGGCCTGATAATGGGAGGGGACTTCAATACAGTGTTGGATCCAGCACTGGACCGCTCCAAATCAAGGACTGGAAAGAGGCCGGCGGTGGCCAAGGTACTTAGGGGGTTTATGGATCAGATGGGGGGAGTGGACCCATGGCGGTTTGCAAGGCCGCAGGCCAAGGAATTTTCTTTCTTCTCCCATGTACAAAAAGCCTACTCCCGGATAGATTTCTTTGTTCTGGGTAGGGCGCTCATCCCGAGGGTGGAGGGGACGGAGTATTCGGCTATAGACATTTCGGACCATGCCCTGCACTGGGTGGAACTGGAGCTGGGAGTGGAGAGGGACCAATGCTCGTTGTGGCGGCTGGATGTGGGACTGCTGGCGGACGGGGTGGTGTGTGGGAAGGTGAGGGGGTGTATCGAAAGGTACTTGGAGGCCAATGACAACGGGGAGGTGCGGGTGGGGGTGGTATGGAAGGCGTTGAAGGCAGTGATCAGGGGAGAACTAATTTCCATTAGGGCTCATAGGGAGAAGACAGAGGGTATGGAAAGGGAGAGGTTAGTGGGGGAGATTTAGAGAGTGGACAGGAGATACGCAGAGGCCCCGGAGGAAAGATTACTTGGGGAAAGACGACGGCTCCAGACGGAGTTTGACCTGTTGACCACAGGGAAGGCGGAGGCACAGTGGAGGAAAGCGCAGGGGGCGACCTACGAGTATGGGGAAAAGGCTAGTCGGATGCTGGCACACCAGCTCAGTAAGAGGATGGCAGCGAGGGAAATAGGGGGAGTCAAAGATGGAAGGGGATCCACGGTTCGGAGTGCGACGAAAATAAACGAGGTATTCAAGGCCTTTTATGAAGAGCTGTACAGATCCCAGCCCCCAGCGGGGGAAGAGGGGATGAGACGATTCCTAGATCAGCTGAGATTCCCGAGGGTGGAGGAGCAAGAGGTGGCTGGTTTGGGGGCACCAATTGGGTTGGAGGAGCTGAGCAAGGGTTTGGGGAGCATGCAGGCGGGGAAGGCCCCGGGACCGGACGGATTCCCGGTGGAGTTCTACAGGAAGTACGCAGACCTGTTGGCCCCGCTACTGGTGAGGACCTTTAATGAGGCAAGAGAGGAGGGGACCCTGCCCCCGACAATGTCGGAAGCGACAATTTCTTTGATCCTAAAGCGGGACAAGGACCCACTGCAATGTGGATCGTACAGGCCGATCTCGCTCCTCAATGTGGATGCAAAGTTGCTGGCGGGTAGAGTGCAGTCGCTCAAAATGGTGGTCCTTCCGAGGTTTCTGTTTGTGTTTCAGTGCCTTCCCATCGTGATCACTTATGCCTTTTTTTAAGAGAGTAGGCAGGAGTATTATGGGGTTTGTGTGGGCGTTGAAGACCCCGAGAGTAAGGAGAGGGTTCCTGGAACGCAGTAGGGACCGAGGAGGGTTGGCGCTGCCAAACCTGGGGAGCTACTGCTGGGCAGCAAATGTGGCGATGATCCGCAAGTGGGTGATGGAGGGAGAGGGGGCGGCATGGAAGAGGATGGAGATGGCGTCCTGTAAAGGAACGAGCCTGGGGGCGTTGGTGACGGCACCGCTGCCGCTCTCGCCGACAAAGTATACCACGAGCCCGGTGGTGGCGGCAACGCTAAGGATCTGGGGCCAGTGGAGACGGCACCGGGGTGCAATGGGAGCATCAGTGTGGTCCCCGATCAGGGGTAACCACCGGTTTGTCCCGGGGAAGATGGACGGGGGGTTCCAGAGCTGGCATCGGGCGGGGATTGGAAGAATGGGGGACCTGTTCATCGACGGGACGTTTGCGAGCCTAGGGGCACTGGAGGAGAAGTTCGAGTTACCCCTGGAAATGCCTTTAGATATATGCAGGTGAGGGCTTTTGTGAGGCGACAGGTGAGGGAATTCCCGTTGCTCCCGGCACAAGAAGTTCAAGATAGGGTGATCTCGGGTGTATGGGTCGGGGAGGGCAAGGTGTCGGAAATACACCAGGAGTTGAAAGAAGAGGGGGAAGCGCTGGTAGAAGAGCTGAAGGGTAAATGGGAGGAGGAGCTGGGGGAGGAGATCGAGGAAGGTCTGTGGGCTGATGCCCTAGGTAGGGTTAATTCCTCCTCCTCATGTGCCAGGCTCAGCCTGATACAATTTAAGGTGGTCCGCAGAGCGCACTTGACGGGGGCGAGGTTGAGTAGGTTCTTTGGGGTAGAGGACAGATGTGGAAGGTGCTCAGGGAGCCCAGCGAACCATGTCCATATGTTTTGGTCATGCCCGGCACTGGAGAGGTTCTGGAGAGGAGTGGCGGGAGCAATATCTCAGGTGGCGAAAGTCCGGGTCAAGCCAAGCTGGGGGCTAGCAATATTTGGAGTAGTGGACGAACTGGGAGTGCAGGAGGCGAAAGAGGCCGGCATTCTGGCCTTTGCGTCCCTAGTAGCCCGGCGAAGGATCTTGCTAATGTGGAAGGAGGCGAAGCCCCCCAGCCTGGAGGCCTGGATAAATGATATGGCTGGGTTCATAAAGTTGGAGAGGATTAAGTTCGCCTTGAGAGGGTCTGCGCAGGGGCTCTACAGGCGGTGGCAACCGTTCCTAGACTATCCCGCGGAGCGTTAGAGGAAGGTCGGTCAGCAGCAGCAGCAACCTTGGGGGGGGGGTGGAGGGGACGTCCTGGGAGCCCCCCTCCCAGGGAGGGGGGGAAGGGGGGACTGCCTGGGAGGGTGGAGGAGCAAGAGATAAAATGAAGGGTTGGGGAAACTGGCACGCACGGGTGAGGGCCAGTGTACAAAGCTGTGTAAATATATCATTTTGCCATGTATATATCTTGCTCTGCGCGATCTCTCGTTTTTTTTTTGTTACGAGGCGGGGGGGGGGGCAGTTATTGTTTGTAAGGGAGAAAAATTGTGTTAAAAAACTTAAAATTAAAAAAATTACTGCAGTGATGTCAGAGAATGGGTGGAGCTGGGCTGTCTGTCAGCTTTTTTACTTTCGTTTTAGGCTGTTTGCTGCAGGGTGTGTTTTTGGTTTTGTTTTCAGTGTTGGAGCTGAAGCCAGACGGAGCATGTGTACCATGCCATGAAAAGACTATCTCTTGATCATTTGGTGAATTCAGAATTATAAATGTTTTCAGTAGTGACTTTAACCTGATGTGCTTCTGTTAAAGGTTTTGTTTTTAAGTTGTATGGATGTTAAAAGAAAAGCTTAAAGGATTACTTAGTGTTGTAGTCTTTGGGGGTTGTATTTGAATTAATGGTTGCTGAGATTTTCACTGTATGTTTCAAAAAGGTTAACTTGAGTCCATAGAATAAACATTGTTTTGTTTAAAAAAAATACTTTTCCATTTCTGCTGTACCACACCTGTCGAGTGGGCAGTGTGCTCCCCATACCACAATCTATTAAAAGTTGTGGATCAGGTGAACTCCATGATACACTTTGGGGTTCTCTAAACCCTGGTCCACAACAATTGATATGTGGAATTGTGATATAGTAGCCATCATGGAGAAGTGGTTGAGGGTGGGGCAGGATTGGCAGCTCAACATCCGGGATATAGAATCTTCAGATGAGACAGAGGAGGGGGTAAAAGAGGAGGAGGCATTGCATTATTAGTAAAGGAGTCAGTTACTACAGATGGAATGGAGTTCTTAAAATGTATACATGGGAACATTTAGCTCAATATGAAGAGGGTCCAATAAGGGATGGTGCAGTGCTGGACCTAATTCTGGGGAATCAAGCCGGTTGATGTGTTGGTGGGGGAGCATTTTGATGATGGCAACCATAACATGGTACAATTTTAGTTTGTTATGGACAAAGAAATAGGCAAGTTGCAAAAAGAGGTTTTGGATTGAGTTGGGGGTGGGGAGGCGGTGATGGGGGATAGGATGGTGGGGTTGGATCAGTAAGTTTGTGCATGATACCAAGATTGGCCAGGTGGTTAACAGTGAGGTTGAGTATCTCAGGTTACAGGAAGATATAGATGGGATGGTCAAATGGGCAGAGAAGTGACAGCTGGAATTTAACCCTGAAAAGTGTGGGGTGATACACTTTTGAAGGAGTAATTTGACAAGGAAGTACTCACTGAATGGCCTGACACTGGGAAGTTCCGAAGGACAAAGAGACCTTGGCATGTTTGCCCATAGATCTCTGAAGGCAGAAGGGCAGGTTAATAGAGTGGTGAAAAGGCATATGGAAAACTCGCTTATATCAATCAAGGCACAGATTATAAAATCAGGGAGGTCATGTTGGAGTTGTATAGAACTTTGGTGAGGCCACAGCTGGAATACTGTGTGCAATTCTGGCCGCCACATTATAGGAAGGATGTAATTGCACTGGAGGGGGTGCAGATGAGATTCACCAAGATATTGCCTGGGATGGAACATTTAAGTTGTAGAGGTTGGATAGGCTTGGGTTATTTTCCCTGGAACAGAGAAGAATGAGGGGCATTGACAGGGTGGATAGGGAGCAGCTTTTCCTCTTAGTTAAAGGGTCAGTTATGAGGAGACACAAGTTCAAGGTGAAGGGCAGGAGGTTTCAAAGGGATTTGAGGGAAAACATGTTTACCCAGAGGGTCGTGACAATCTGGAACCACTGCCTGGGTGGGTGGTAGAGGCAGGTTGCCTCACATCCTTTTAAAAGTACCTGGATGAACACTTTGCACGTCATAACATTCAAGGCTATGGACCAAATGCTGGCAAATGGTAGGTAGGTCAGGTGTCTTTCATGTATCGGTGCAGGCTCGATGGGCCGAAAGGCCTTTTCTGCACTGTACTATTCTGTGACTTTGTGTGCATTCCAGCTCCAGAGGATGCGCAGGTACCTAACCCCGTATGAACCCAGAAAAGTGCACACGAGCCCCACAAGGAAACAGAAATACACAAATACGATCCCCCATGTGGATCTAGAAATTTTCTTCAGTTTTTCTCAAAAAAGTATACTTTATTGTGAAACTTGTGAAAATACATTCCATCATAGTTCAATTTTGTTGTTAGATAAAGTGCAATATAGTTCAATCTCTTTCAATACAATATATGATTCTCTGAGGTGCCTCGCTACAAATACAATTACAGGTTGTATTTACAATATACATTTCATGTCAACCATATCGTCCAAGAGGTTTTACATGGTTTTCAGCCCCTTTGTATACAATAGTGGGAGGGTCTTAGATTGTGGCCTTTCCCCATGTTGAATTTCTGCAGTGGCTGCCCAAGGTCTTACTGCAACTCTCAGCACCTAGTCCTGAACCTTGGAATAGAACAAGAGAATTTACAGTACAGAAGGAGACCATTCGGCCCATTGAGTCTGCACCGGCTCTTGGAAAGAGCACCCGGCCCAAGCCCACACCTCCACCCTTTCCCCACACCCAATAACCCCCGCTAACCTTTTTTGGACACTGAGGGCAATTTATCATGGCCAATCCACCTAACCTGCACATCGTACCAGTTTGATTGTTTACAGGTCTTCTTCTGCAAGACCAAAAGGTTTCAGGCAGACCAAAGAGTATCATTCACTGAGTTGGTGGTCCTCCAACAGCATGTGATGTTTGTTTCAGTGTGCATTCCTGGCAACAGCTCATAGAGCACAGCGTCCCTGCATCACATTGCTGTTTGGGATTAACCTTGGCAAAAACCACAGTATCCTGTTCCAGGCCTTCTTGCAAAAGCACATTTCTGAAGGAGATACTGGGGTGCCTCGAGAACAGCACGGTGGTACCACAACTCATGGTGTGCAAGAAGGATTCAACAGGGAGTGCCCTTCTCACCATCAGTCAAGCTACGTCTTGGTGCTTGTTTGAAAGTTCTCTTGATGAGGCTAACTGCCAAATTATTTTGACAGTCTTCTCATGGAGCCATCCGACAGGACCCACCACCACCTTTTTCCGCAACGCCTCGAGGACATTAAGTGTGGCTCACTGCCTGATAGACTTGTGATCAAAGATGATTTTCTGTACAAACCTTTGCACAAGGCGCAGATGATGTGGCAAACATTGTGTATGCACCTGGCCTTATGTTGAACCAGATGATGAGGACACAAAGGCCAGGAGAAGAGGCTGCAGACTGTTCTGAACACTGGGGCCTGTGATCTAAGAGGGCCCAGGCTCACTAACTGAGTTGCCTGTTTATCCAATGGTCAGCCAAAGCAACCAATCTGGCACGAAGACAATCCTGAGTAGCAGGCTAGTTGGCCAGTGGCTGCTGTTGTTCTGAACAACACTGTAGGATGTGCCAGATTCTCCAGTTGTCCTTTTTCGCTTGCCTCATGTCGGGGTTTATATGGGGACTGTGCTGTTTCTGTCAGGCGTTGGTGCTTCCTTCACTTAAGTTCTGGAGCACGAGGGAAGGTAAAGGGCCTAGTGCCTCACCATACCCCCAGAACACCCTTCCAGATCCCTTCCCTCTCAATGGTGTGTGACTCTGGTCTGGGCCCTCACGATCTGAGCTCGCCCTCTTGCCAGCTTCATAACCATCTTGTCAGTGATGTTAATCTCCATTAATTCATCGATAAAACTACCTGGTTTTTGTATCACGAGAGTAATGATGATAACTATCCATCTTGGAAGCTATCTGCAATTACCTACCTGCCCAAAATAGGGGATAAAATGCATCTGGCTCCACTTCAAAGCTCATCTATTTAAATACACTCTTGGTTTGTTCACTAAAGTAGACAAGGAAGTATCCTGTGTAAGAGTCCTTCCTGTTTATTTCCTTTGTTTTATTTAATTATTTTGATCCGTTGGCCCATAATCGGAATGTGCCTTTAGAATGAGAATGAGAGCGCAGAATGAGGCCATGCTGCCCACAGAGTCTCACCAACCCTCTGAAAGAGCACCCCACCTATGCCCTATCCCTGTAACCACACCTAACCTGCACATCTTTGGACTGTGGGAGGAAACCAGGGCACTCGGAGTAAACCCACGCTGTCACGGGGAGAACGTGCAAACTCCATACAGACAGTTACCTGAGGCTGGCATTGAACCCAGGCCCCTGGTGCTGTGAGGCAGCAGTGCTATTCACTGTGTCACCGTGCCACCCAAGCAGAAGCATTTAGACATTGAAAGTGAAAGGAATGCTGTCTCTCTGTCTCTCTCCTGCTTGTTGAAATGAAATGACCGCTCTATTGTTCTGAAAGCTGTGAGTGCCTGGCGCATCCTTTGCCGTGAACCTGAAGTAATGCTGAGTCTGAAGAGAAAATAGACAACCTTGCCAGAGAAAACCATCCCAAGCCTAGAAGGAAAAAGTATCAAAATGAAAGTTGAACTTCAGAAAGGCATTGACTGGAAGTCACCCCAGTACATCAAAGATCTGTATCTTTTTATTTTTATCAATATTTCCTTTCCCTTTACACCACCTGGTGACTGTAGTTTATTGGGCTCAACCAAGGACCTCAGGCATTTAAGTAAAATCTTATTTCACCTGTGTTGTGACTTCAGGTCAAGTGCGGCTGAAATTGACTGCGCACAAGCCCAGAGTGTTGTGACACCTGCCTAGAATTGGTAGGAGACTGGAAGAAATAATGGGTGTTAAATGTGACACATTGCATTCAGCTACATACGATACCGCAGCACTGAGCCATTAATACACATTTGAATATTTATATTATAGGGTTGCTGCAGTCGGAACAACACTAGCACCCGCACCATTTGCCCACTTGGCCGCAAGCCCGTCCGCAGGGTAGAGGGGATGGAAACCGAGTTCCAGCTGGAATGAGGTGACACCCCAACACAGCGTCTACAGACAGAGGCTCAGCTTTCTCCACCTGTCTGAGCACCAGTGCCTCAGGAAGCTGAGGCTTTCATGGCAGGTCACTGCTGGCATCCTGATGTCAGCGGTTGGTGGTGGTGGTACGGCATCTGTCCTTGACCCTCTACAAAAGTGGAAGGTGGAGCTGCATAAAGTGATTTGTGCCATGGGGAAGGCTGGCAGAAGGGATGTGTAGTTGAAGGTGAATGAAGTGTTAGGCAGATGAACTGCTTTCCAAGCCCTTGGCAAGCATGCTTCAGGTTACCATAGCACTCTGAGAAAGGAAATGCTTTGATCGGCAGTCTCTCAATGACCATGGCTGGAGCTCTTCATTGTAACTGATCAGAACCATCCCAGCTTGTCAGTTTCATTGAAGAAGTTCTTTCCCCCCTGTGCACTCACCTCAGTGACTATGGAAATTGGCCCGGAAACAGCTTCCCTTGCTGGGAAACTAGGATCCAGGGTTGAAACAGCTCATAGTTGGCTTCTTAACAATCTCAAACACTTCTCAATTACTTGCAACATACTCAAGGATGTTCCTCGCTCTTCTTCAATCTCAGAGTGGGAACGTCAGAACAGGGTGGGATCACTACGGGCGCCCAACTTTGTGTCAATTTGAAGGACCTTTCTACCATTTGCTCTCCTGAACCTACCTCCATCAGGTCCAGATCATTCTGTCCTAGAATGTGTATCTGAAGCACACCCTTCAACCTGGATGCGTCAGATGATCTTGGCAACAGCGAGCCTAGGCAGCAGCTAGGAATTAGGCTCTCAGTAACTCTGAGGCCAAGATTATCATCCCTGGGTCAGGTTTGCTGAGTTTTCCGAATGGTGAACCTGACCTTTAAAAATGTCCATCCATAGGTCAGATTTCTGGTTGGGTGGTGGTGGTGGTTGGATAATGGGGAAGAAGGAGTTGGGGTGGGTGACCCCAGAATGAATGCTCAGGCTACTGGGTGCAAAGGTGCCTGGAGCAAGGCCTGACTCTGCCCTTGCACTGCATTTAAATAAATAATAATAATGTAAAAACATTCAGTCAGTCCTCAGCTGCCCCACATCCCCCAATGCCCCATCCATGCCAATCATGCCAACACAGATCTTCCCACCTATCCCCATTGGGGCTCCTATGCTCGTTGTGTCAACCCATCTCCCCCATTTAATACCCTCTGCCAACGCCCATGACCCCATACTACCATGTCAACTTAGTGCTACTTCATGCCAACTCATGCATCCCACCCTTTGCTCTTACCCCCTCCATGTCAACTTATGTAATATTCTTGGACAGTTCCTTAACTGCATTGACACTTCCTGGATAGTTTTGACACTTTCTAGATAGCTTTGACAGGTTTGACCGCTGGGCGTCTCTTTAATAGTTCCTTGACAGCTGGATAGTTCCTTGACAGCTGGACAGTTCCTTGACAGCTGGACAACTCTATAACAGTTGTGGATAAAAATGCACAATTGTATTCACTTTTAACAATCCTGATGGGTGCCTTGCCTTTCCCAAATGTGTCCCAGGTCCCTACTCTGGTTATCCGAACTCAAGTTCAGACCTCCTCTTACCTGTTCTATTCTGAACACTGTGGATTCCATACTTCTGTTCTTCCAACATCCCCCTTCAGTGGAAGCAGCCAGTGATTTAAATGACCAGCTGCTGTTGAATATTAAGCATGAACCTGGCCTGACCCCAGCCATGTCCTGCGAAGATAGGTAATGCCAGGTTCAGCGGGACAACTTAGAATCTTTGGCCATTTCCGTGATTTTCGTTATCCTCGAGAGCCTCTCCCCCCATGGCGAAAATCTGGGCCTGATGGTCAGATGTTCCACTGAGGTTTCTATAACACTCCTGTTACATAAAATCCATTTTGGGGCTTTAGCAATGTGCTAGAAAGGTTTTAAATTTTTTACACTTATAGTAGGCAATGAAGTTATGTTAAGTACACTTTTTTTACACTTATAATAGGCAATTAAGTTATGTACCAGCCTCCCCGAACAGGCGTCGGAATATGGCGACTAGGGGCTTTTCACAGTAACTTCATTTGAAGCCTACTTGTGACAATAAGCGATTTTCATTTCATTTCATTTTCATTTCATCTTCTAATAGTTTCTGAAGAAAAGAGAATCTTTCTGGCAAAATTCTGCAAAAAATGTGAAACATAAAACTATAAGTCATTTGGCTTTGGAACATTACTCAATACAAACTGAATAATGGAGACCCAGTGATTTTTGTTTCATAATGAATAAGCACAATTATAGGAAGCTGGACATCTCAACATTAACATCACTTTATTATTCTGAATGCCTGGTGGAGGTTAATGCGTGGACATGAAGAAACAAACATTAAAATAAAAAAAAACATGGGAGTTCCATTTTCATCTTGGCCGCTCCAATATTCCAGGAGTTTAACTTAGCACCTCATCTTCTTGTCAAGTAATGGTAGTGGCAGGAATCTGCTGAGTTAATTTCTGTGCAATTTTAAAAACGTTCAGATGGAATAAGTAAAAAAATATAGATCTCCAGGGTCTAGTAGAAAAATTAGTTTTCAATTTTATATAATTTCACGAGCCAAGGACACTTGCTGTTGGGAAACAGTGATTTCTTGAACAAACGTTGATGAAGTACATCAGCAACAAAAAAAAAAGCTTTTTCATGCTGTCATTTGGATAGAACTGAAAAGATTTGATTAATTCTTTATGTAGTGTATACTTATATATAGGCTAGGATTTTCCGCTCCCGTTCTGAATGGTGACAAGAGCAGAAAATGTGAGAGGCCCAAATCGCGTTTTACGTCAGGGCGAAGTCTTACTGTGATTGTCCCCGCCACCCCCCGCCAGTGATGTAACAAGAATCCTGATATCCTCACGTTCAACGTTGGGAACCCCATTATAATAAATTTGAATTGAATTATCATGCCTATGTGCATGATCGCCCTGCCCCCACCGTAAAGCTATCCATTCACTTTGTCATGCGGGCACACCAGCAGCAATTATGTCTGGTCTTCCACGGCGTGCACCTGGTGGGGATACCCGATGAAGGAGCCCAGGTCAGTGCATCGCTCAGGAGGGAGAGAGACATGCCTGTGCAATACCCAGGCACTGCCCCCGGGAATGCCTGGCCACTTCCCTCTGGCACTGCCCCCAGCACTGACTAGGCACTGCCCAGGCACTAACTCATGACACCTCCCTGGGCGCTGCCCTCTGAAACTGCTTGGGCACAGCCACCGCTATGGCCGTGGCACTTCCGCCTGGCAATTCTCCCGGTATGGCCCGGGTACTCCCCTAGCACTGCCTCAGAACTTCTCCCTGGCTTCTCACTGAGCACTGCAGTGGGAAGTCCAGCTGGCTCATGAGTTAAAGCTTTTCAAGGGAATGGCGATCAACAAATCATCTGTCTCAGTGGGCAGACTGATACAAACTGAACCAATAAACTAGCATGCTGTAAGTATAAATGGTCTGTCAGAGAGCCATTTTAACATGAACTGGGGTGGAATGTCTCCAACATTCATAGCTTACTGGAGGAAATTTTGGCTTTGTTAATGTTGAAAGTGGAACATTGCTTGTTAGCTATTATATCGAGGCCCTGAAATTAGAAATTAGGTGTTTCCTTCATTTTCTTGTGTAATGAATAGGTCGCTATGGGCAATCCACTTTATAATCATGATAAATTTTTCACTAATCTTAGCGCATTAAAGGAAGCATGTCCCTCAATCTGAAGCCATTAATGTATTGGCTGACTTTGCACTCGCTGTCGCCTTTTCTTTTCCAGTAAATATGTCGAAAGCATCATTACCGTCAGTTTGGAATTTATTTCCTCCACTGTTAATTATTGGTTATATTTCTTGCCAGTGTCATTCACAGTTAATTAAACACACAATTAAGGGGTAAGTGTGTGAAAAAGAACCTCAGGTCACAAGGTTTTTCATCGCAACTTCTATTCTTAAATATTATTGAAGTATTATTCAGTTCAGTTTCCATTTGAGTTTCATTTGGTCAGATCCAGGGAAACTACAAACATGATTAATTCTTGGGCCGGAAAAGACCTGCCCATCTATCAACCTGTTTGTCCACCCGCCCCCCCCCCCCCCCGCCCTCATTATGACTGGAGCATCATGACTAGATACTTCTTCCTGCCACCCGGTAAGCTCCCGGGAGTGACCCGCCTGAGAAAGATCTCAGGGCCACGAAGAAGACAACGAATCTGGGAAATTTATCTGCAATCCCCTCAGATGATCAAATTCAGCCTAGATAGAGATCACATGTGTCGTGATATGCAGACACACACATAATGATATACAGACAAGCAGCTAATGGACACAGAGAAAAGGACATGACCAATAAGCAGGCAGGACACTCAGGGGTGGGATCTGACTATAAAAGACACGAGGCACTCACACTCCACCTCTTTCCACTGATAAACATCTAGAGAGTCAGTCAAGGGTGTTGTTACAATCTCACACCTCCACCACGTGGCTAAGAGCTAGTCTGGTTCAGTCAGACAGAGTCGCCACACTTAAGTTAGCAGAGAGTCGAACTCACAGAGAACTGTACTGTGTTATTAGTTCAATAAACCTGATTGAACTAACTTCACGGTCTGGAGTATCTTTCTGATCTAAGCTGCATCCAGTTGCAGCCAGTGTTAGACCAGTGTACCTAACATGCCAACATGGACCATTAGAACGATAGACCTGACTTTGGTTATAGCTAAGCTGTTTGAAGGGACCATAAGCGGAACAAAAAGCTTCAGTTAGTGAAGACCATCACTGACACTCAACATGGCTTTTGGACAAGGTGCCTGTGTCTTAGCAATTTGCTAGAAATGTTTGAAGAGTAACATCATTGGATTTGCAAAAAGCCTTTTATAAGGCATTTCACTACGGGTTACTTGCAATACAGTGTTTGTGGAATCAGTGGAAGTTGCTAAAATGGATTAAGCATGGCCTGTATTCCTGTAGATTGAAACATGTCACAATCCAATGTGGATCTGTTTGGAGTAGTGTTGCATGGGGATTGGTGTTGGGGTCATTACTTCTTATTATCTGCAAAGGTAAACATAGATACATATTTGGGTTGAATGGTCCAGAAGTTCGTCAATTATACAAAATGTTTGGACTGTGAAAGGGGATCAAATTGATTTGGATGTGCTGGACATTTGGGCATATCTCACAGCTGTAGTTTAATATTTAACACCTTCTCCCTCTCTTTAGTTCTGATAAAGAGCCAAACATACTCAAAACATTGCCTCTGGGAGAAATTCTCCACCTCATGACACCACAGTCGCGACCCACAATCGGGTGAGGAATTGGGCGTCCGGCCAAAATCGAGGTCCGCGCCCAGCGCTGATTCAGGCACCATGCGCCAGGCCCTCGCTGGTGATGATAACGAGGTCTGCGCCCCGTGCCAGCGACAGCTTGCAAAACCAGCATTTGCATTCATTTAATTCTAATAAACGGGTTGGACACAGGATGCTCTGCTCTTCCGCGATGCTCTGCTCCTCCGGCAGAAGTCTAGCAGGCGTGAATTACTACGAGCATTTACAAACGTGGACTGGGTGCCATAACTGCGGAGGGGGAGCGGGAAGCTAAAAAAACACTGAAAAAACATTTTAATCTGTCAGCTTGCTGGGGAGTGTCTGCCCGTGCTGGGGGCTGTAGCGGGTAGTCACTTGGTGCCCAGTCCGTGGATTTGGGGTGCCCCTCCCCTTGGGATCGGGATGGCTTGGTTCAGACTACCGTTGCTGCAGTCTATCTTTTGAATGCATCCATTTGGTGCTACTTACAGGCTCCTGGCTGCTCACATTGCTGAGTGTTCACTGTGTCCTGTACATGCTCAGAGAGCCTTTGGTCATCTGGAACCCAGGCTACCCTTCTGGACACCCTCATGCCCCAGATGTTTCAACAAGGGAATGGGCATGGCTAAGCTCAGTCAGGAGCCCAGCAGGTGTTGGAATTCCTCAGAAGCACTGCCCCATTGCAGAGGAAGCAGGGGATCAGCCCAACCAGCACCAAAGCCTTTAGAACCCTCCCTGGTTCTCTGCCCCTCTCAGGGCAGAGGTCTCATCAATGACCCACACCCCTCTGGATCACCAGCTGTCTCTTCCTGGTGAAACTGGCAGCACTGACGGCCTCTGCCACCACCTTCCAGGCAGTGTTCAGGAAGGCAGGCTGGGGAAGAGAGTGTCCTCCACTCCTCAATGGCATTGAATCGTAGGTCCACTTCGGAACTCCAGCCTCAAGGGGGCAGGTCTTCTGTGAGCCATCTTGGTGGTGTTATGGGCCAGGGTTTAGAGAACCCCAAAGTGTATAATGGAGTTCACCTGACCCACAACTTTTAATAGATTGTGGTATGGGGAGCACACGGCCCACTCTACAGGTGTGGTACAACAGAAATGAAAAAGTATTTTTTAAAGCAAAACAATGTTTATTCTATGAACTCAAATTAACCTTTTTGAAACAAACAGTGAACATCTTAGCAACCATTAATTCAAATACAACCCCCAAAGAATACAACACTAAGTAATCCGTAAGCTGTCCTTTTAACATCCAGAAGACTTTAAAAAAAAACCTTTAAACAGAAGTACATTAGGTTTAAATTCACTACTGGGAACATTTATAATTCTGAATTCACCAAATGATCACAAGATAGTCTTTTGATGGCAGAGAGAACAGCAGTACATCTGCTTGGCCTGGCTTCAGCTCCAACACTGAAAACGCAGCAAACAGCCTAAAATGAAAGTAAAAAGCGGACAGAAAGCCCAGCTCCACCCACTCTCTGACATCACTGCAGTAGTAAACACCCATTTCTTAAAGGTATTCTCACTACAGATATTTATATACACACCCATTTATAAACACCAATTTCTTAAAGGTACTCTCACTACAGATATTTATATACACACCCATTTCTTAAAGGTACATTTTTTAAACACCCATTTATAAACACCCATTTCTTAAAGGTACTCTCACTACAGATATTTATATACACACCCATTTATAAACACCCATTTCTTAAAGGTACTCTCACATGACAGTGGCTACAGTGGTAAGTAGAGCACTTAAAAACAGCGGCGGCTGCCAGGCTCTTTGGCGCTAACTCCTGCCCTAGCAGTTAGAATGTCCGCTGGGCCGGGAATTGCTTGGAATGCATGCCAACAGACTGTTGGTTCATCAGCCACTCCTGAATTACTCCAGAAATAGTGTCCCCAATGGGAACATGAGCCTGGCACAATTCAGTCCTGGCATCAACACTTAGAGCACGATCTTCCCTAAAGGGATCAAGTCCCCGAGCGAGAGCGTTTAGCCACAAGGCTACTCATCTCGACTTGTGTTGAATAAGGGGCTTGAACGGCGAACGCGCGGCCGAGGCCGCATATAGCCCCGTTTGTTACAATGGGGACCTCCATTTGCCAGAGCTCCCCATTGTAGCGAGAGCCTGATCTCTGAAAAGAATCCACAAACTCCCCCCAGAGTAAGGCTTACATCCTCGCTCTAATATGCAGAGTTACTAAAAAGTGCCCTTGCAATGTTTTGTGAGAGAGGCGTGGGGAGCCGGGTAGATTCCGGGAGTGGGGTCTCCCAGCTTTCAATGGCCACGCTGCGCTGCGGCGAGCTGCTTTTCCAGTGCAGCGTGGCTGGAGGATTGTACCTTTAGTCTTCCAAATGGAGAATTTCACCCTCTGTTTTCTCTCATTACAGATGCTGCCGGGCCCATGGAGATTTTCCAGCATTCTCTGTTTATTAAAAAATGTTTTATTCAAGGCATTTTCATATAAATCAACAAAAGCAGGAGAACAACCTCAAAACTTTATAAACAATCAATACCCACCCCCCCTCTCCCCTAATACCACCCCCTCTCACATCCCGCCTTCCCCATTTTCACCCCCTTAACCCCCCATTGACCCCCGCCCAGCCCCCGCTGACCCCTCAAACCTCCTTAAAGAAATCAATAAACGGCTTCCACCTCCGTGTGAACCCATCCACCAACCCCCTCAAGACTAACTAAAACTTCTCTCGCCTCAGGAATTCCGCCAGGTCCCTCACTCACACCCCCCACTTTCGGCAGCTCTGAGTCCCGCCACCCGAGCAAAACCCGTCTCTGGGCTATCAGGGAGGCAAAGGCCAAAACAGCGGCCTCTCTCACCCTCTGGAATCCCAGGTCTTCCAACTCATCGAATACCGCCACCTTTGGACTTGGGACCACATCCACACCCAGCACCTTGGATATCATGTCCGAGAACACCTGCCAGAACCACCTCAGTCTTGGACATGCCCAGAACATGTGATTTACGCCCCCCCCCCACCCCCCGCCCCCCCACGCACTGCCCACACCTATCCTCTAACCCCTCAAAGAACCTACTCATCCTTGCTACCGTCATATGCACCCTATGTATCACTTTGAACTGGATGAGGCTTAGCCTCGCACACGACAAGGATGCATTCACCCTCCGCAACGTCTCTACCCATGTCGCGGCCTCACCTTCAATCCCAGCTCCTCACCCCAACCACGCTTTATGTCCCCACCAAGGCTCCTCTCCCAATCCATCAATTCCTTATTGACATTGGACACCTTCCCCTCCCCTATCTCACCCCTCGACAGCACCTTATCCTGAACCCCCAGGGCGGAAGCCCAGGAAAGGACGGCACTGGCCGAAGTGAACGATGAACTACAGAACATCTAGCTTAAATAATTTATTAACTAGGATAAATAAAATAATAAAATGCTGTCATTAATTAACTATTGTAGAGCAACTGCAAAATATGTCTGTCCTCCAGCACGACGTACTCCCAACTCCCCAATCCATCACCTCCCTCAGCCCAATTGGGGGCCTCCAGTCCCTGAACCAGCCCCTCCTCCACTTTAGGAAACGCCAGCCCATCCAAAAATGGCTGCAGCTCCTCCACCCGGTCGGGGCTCAGGCCTGTATAGCCTTCTATAAAACTCCTCAAACACGCTATTCGCCCTTCCGGGCCCATCACCATCTTACCTTTATCATTCCTTATTCTGCCAAGCTCCCTCACCGTCTCTTGCTTTCTCAACTGATGGGCCAACATCCTGCTTGCCTTCTCCTTGTATTCATACACTGCCCCTCTGGCCCTCTGTAACTGCCCCACCGCCTTCCCCGCAGACACTAGCCCAAACTCAATCTTGAGCCTCTGCCTCCGGGTATCTCCTATCCACACTCAAAAGCACGTCTACCAATCTTGCCATCTCTACCCGCTCTGCTTTCTCCCTGTATGCCTGAGTTGAAATGCACTCCCTCTTACCATCGCTTTGAGCACCTCCCACAGCCTGGCAGCCGTGACCTCCCCCATATCGTTTAGCTCCACGTACCCCCGAATGGCAGTCCTCACCCGCTCACACACCTCCTCATCCATAACAATCACACATCAGCCTCCACTGTGGGCGCTGTTCCCCCCTTCCAGGCCACAAACAGATCCACCCAGCACGGCGCGTGGTCAGAAACCACAAACTCCACATACTCCGAGCCGATCACACCACCAGCAGCGACTTATCTAGCAGGAAAAAAGCAATCTGGGTGTACACACGGTGCACATGGGAGAAGTATGAAAACTCCTTTGCCCTCGGCCTCTCAAACCTCCTTGGGTCCAACTCCCCCGTGCACTCCATAAATCCCCTCAGCTCCTTTGCCATCGCCGACACACTCGACAACTTGGTCCAAGCTCGGTTCTATAACCGTGTTGAAATCCCCCTCTATAACCAGCCAATGCGAGTCCAAGTCAGGAATCTTCCCTTACACCCGCCTCATAAAATCTGCATTATCCCAATTTGGGGCATAGACGATTACCAGAACCACTGGCATCCCCTCCAACTTTCCATTAACCATCACATATCTCCCCTGTCCCAGATCGGCCACAGTGCTCCCACTTTGAACGCAACCCGCTTATTAACCAACACCGTCACCCCCCTCGTCTTCATAGCTAGCCTCGAATGAAACATCTGCCCCACCCATCCTTTCCTCAACCTCGTCTGGTCCCCTATCTTAAGGTGTGTCTCCTGCAAAAGGCCACACTCGTCTTCAGACTCCTCAGGTGCATGAACACACGCGACTGTTTGACTGGCCCATTCAACCCCTCACGTTCCACGTGACCAGCCTGCTAGGGGGCTCCCCTGCCCTCTTCCCCTGCCGATCAGCCACAGACATTTTTGAGCCATCACTCGGTCTGCTTCACGCGGCCCTCCAGGCCTGTCCTCGGATGTCCACCATCATCGATCAATTTCCAACTCAGCTACACCCAACCACACCCTTGTCAGCAACCCTTCCCCCCCACTCTAAAACAAACAACCAGCCCCATTCCACCCATGCCTGCCTCCTGGCAGCCCCCCACCTCCAAGTCCAGAAAGCGCCGCATCACCAGCCCTTTGACCAGCCCTTGGTGGCTCGCCCGCCTGTGGCCTCCTCATCAGCGCCCTGTTAGCCCGGTTCACCTCCAGGGGCTGGTCAAAGTTTCTCCAGCATCTTTGCCCCGCGGAGCCCGGCCTCATGAGGTGACCTTCAATGCCTTCGGGCATCCCGACAATCCTGAAGTTTTGTATTCTGTAGCGATTCTCCAAATCCTCCACCTTCTCCCTCAGCTTTTTCTGGCTCTCCCGCATCACTCCTGCCTCAGCCACCAATGAAGCCAACTGCTCCTCGTGCTCCCCCACCGCTTCCTCCACTTTCAGGATCACCAGGCTCTGGCACTCCAGCATCTGCTCCACTTACTCAATCCCATATTTAAGCGGTTCCATCACCTTGGCGAGGTCTTCCAGGGCCTCTTTCCTTTACTGCTGAAATGTATCATTGAGGAACTCTATCAACTGCTCCATCGGCCACTGGGCAGGCAGCGCAGCCCCCTTACCCTCCGCCATCTTTTCCTGTGGCGCACCACAAAGATTCTCCTGCTCCAGCAGCTCTTTCCTTCTTGCACCACTCCTAGTTCGTGGATCCATCCATCAGACACAGAGGAGTAAAATCTTCCCCAGGAACTCCCACACCTCTTGCTCTCAAATACGTCACTCTTTGGGCGGGGAAAGACCGAACAAAATCTGCCTTGAGCGGGTGCCACTAAATGTGCGACCGCTCACTCCATGGTCGCCACCGGAAATTGCAGCGTCCCCTGTTCTTGGTTCAGATTCCAGGTTTCTTTTTAAAATAAATTTAGGGTAACCAATTATTTTTTTTCCAATTAAGGGGCAATTTATCGTGGCCAATCCACCTATTCGCACATATTTTTTTGGGTTGTGGGGTGAGGTCCACGCAGACACGGGGAGAATGTGCAAACTCCACACGGACAGTGACCCAGGGCCAGGGGTCGAACCTGGGACCTCAATGCCGTGAGGTAGCAGTGCTAAACACTGCACCACCATGCCGCCTGATTCCAGGTTTCTGATTTTAGTTGCGACATTTTGCATTGAGCCAATCTAACACCCAGCATACTTACACTTACATAGGCCATAATTAAAATCAAGTGCGAGAGTAAAGAATAGAAATGCTGATACACAATGAAACAGTTATTTGTGCAGGGAAATTCAGATGGGGCATCTGATGTAGGGGAGACGCAGACAACATTAGGGGAGAGAGAAACAGCTGCATTAGTTTCTTTTCTCTCTCGAGATATCTCGGTATCTGCAGCTGTAATCCCCCTCTATGTATGTCTCTCACAAAAGAATGGTGTGCATTAATGTTCCAACAATCTGCAGCAAAGTGCCACTGACAAATCCCTGACATTGACAGATTACGAATATGCACCAGCAATTCAACTGTGTTTAGACAGGAAGGATTTCAAGCTTTTACCCTTACAATCACTTACTAGTGAAACTGTCTAAATCTAGTCAGTCGTGCTGCCATTCAAACACACTTTTGCACTGTGACTGTCATAACATTCAGCCTCCTATATACTTTTTGCGTGAATTGATGCAGCGATTCTCTGTGCCTGACTGCTGGGGCTAAGGTGCCTCCCATATTGAACTTTGAACTTCTTTAACAGCAAGCCGACAAAATGATCAAAATTGTACTCGAGAAAGAGTGAGAAAAGATCGAGCTACCCCACTTACACAGCAGCCTTCAGGTCAATGGAGGCTGGTCAGGGATATTAGTGGTTGGGGAGGGGAGAATAGATCTTGGCCAGGCTGCGATGCGAGAGATGGAAATGGGGGACTAGAAATCAGGGTGGGGGGTCATAAATTAGGGTGGCCAAGCAGGTAGTGGTAATATGATCACAGGGCAATTTTATCTTTGGTGTTGTATTGATGCCTCAAAATAGCTGAGTGCAGCAGTGGCACTACCTCAAACCTCCACACCAGCTCGTTTGATAATTGTGTAAAGCTGCCAACTGAGCTTCGCTCCTGCCCAGGAAGCCAATGAGGCAAGTAGCATTGCCGGCCATCTAAATTTAAATTAAAGAGATGTTTCCAATTAAACATGACTGCTTCTTTATGGGAACAATAATTTATTTCAGCTTGACCAGGTTTCAATATTAATTTCACACATTTGTGAGCCTTGACCAAGTATGGTGCAGTGACGTAGATGCGTCAAGCATAACAGAAGTGAAAGCGTAATCACTGTAATTCTGTAGCAACAAAGGTGCTTAGGAACAGAAGTAGGCCATTCAGTTCCCAAAACCATTCTGTCATTCAGTGAGATCTTAGTTCAGCTGTATCTTAAGCCCATCTATCCAACTTGGCTCCTTGTCCCTCTGTCCCCTTGCCGAGCAAAAATCTATCACTATCAGGTTTAAAATTATTGATTGAACTAGCATCTACTGCTAAATTAATTTAGGTAAGAGAATGAACAGTATAGCATGGTTCCCTTGTTCCAGGATTGGCTAAATGGACACATTGAGAATGGAATATGTATAGGATTACCCAATTGGGTGTCATTCGTGGCTAGAGGCAGTAGAAAGACTTAACAAAGTCTATTCTACCTGTGGGACCTGGGATTCGCAGAGAAGGTGTACCAAAGGACTCTGACAAGGAAACACAGGCCAATGCTACCATATATCTCATGGAGATCTGGAAGAATGCTTTTCACAAAATGTTGCTGTGCCACTCGTTCCCCTCATACTTGCCAAACCTTAACGCAGCAATACAGTTCATTATTAGCATCACGTGCAAATTCATAACTCAGGAGGCACGCCTTTAAGATGCAATGTGCAATTTTAAACATTGCCTCAATATACGTGTAATAGTGGAAGGAAAACTCTTGAGTTCTTGCCCGTGATTATCTCAAGTAATTTGAAGTCAACCTGTCTGCATGATCTCTGAGAACGTCCTGGCACCTAGGTTGATTTGCAATTTATTCCTGCTTATAAATTTCAAACTTTCCACTTGGAACAACCAAATGACCTATTTAGGTCTCAATCCCAACTTTGGTTGCTGCCTTCCTGCCATAATGTGCCCAAGGTCCTTTGGGATTTATGGATCAATATGCCTTGATAATGATGGGCCTAAGCTATCTGCCTCAGATACATCGCTCTGAATCCTATGGAAATCCTTAATAGTTCTAGGGATGTAGAGGAAAGGATGGCGAAGATGATTCTGGATATGAGCGAAAGTAACAGGGTAGTTATTATGGGAGACTTTAACTTTCCAAATATTGACTGGAAAAGATATAGTTTGAGTACAATAGATGGGTCGTTTTTTGTACAGTGTGTGCAGGAGGGTTTCCTGAAACAATATGTTGACAGGCCAACAAGAGGCGAGGCCACGTTGGATTTGGTTTTGGGTAATGAACCAGGCCAGGTGTTGGATTTGGAGGTAGGAGAGCACTTTGGGGACAGTGACCACAATTCGGTGATGTTTACGTTAATGATGGAAAGGGATAAGTATACACCGCAGGGCAAGAGTTATAGCTGGGGGAAGGGCAATTATGATGCCATTAGACGTGACTTGGGGGGGATAAGGTGGAGAAGTAGGCTGCAAGTGTTGGGCACACAGGATAAGTGGGGCTTGTTCAAGGATCAGCTACTGCGTGTTCTTGATAAGTATGTACCGGTCAGACAGGGAGGAAGGCGCCGAGCGAGGGAACCGTGGTTTACCAAGGAAGTGGAATCTCTTGTTAAGAGGAAGAAGGAGGCCTATGTGAAGATGAAGTGTGAAGTTTCGGTTGGGGCGATGGATAGTTACAAGGTAGCGAGGAAGGATTTAAAGAGAGAGCTAAGACGAGCAAGGAGGGGACATGAGAAGTATTTGGCAGGAAGGATCAAGGAAAACCCAAAAGCTTTCTATAGGTATGTCAGGAATAAGCGAATGACTAGGGAAAGAGTAGGACCAGTCAAGGACAGGGATGGGAAATTGTGTGTGGAGTCTGAAGAGATAGGCGAGATACTAAATGAATATTTTTCGTCAGTATTCACTCAGGAAAAAGATAATGTTGTGGAGGAGAATGCTGAGCCCCAGGCTAATAGAATAGATGGCATTGAGGTACGTAGGGAAGAGGTGTTGGCAATTTTGGACAGGCTGAAAATAGATAAGTCCCCGAGACCTGATGGGATTTATCCTAGGATTCTCTGGGAGGCCAGGGAAGAGATTGCTGGACCTTTGGCTTTGATTTTTATGTCATCATTGGCTACAGGAATAGTGCCAGAGGACTGGAGGACAGCAAATGTGGTCCCTTTGTTCAAAAAGGGGAGCAGAGACAACCCCGGCAACTATAGACCGGTGAGCCTCACGTCTGTAGTGGGTAAAGTCTTGGAGGGAATTATAAGAGACAAGATTTATAATCATCTAGATAGGAATAATATGATCAGGGAAAGTCAGCACGGCTTTGTGAAGGGTAGGTCATGCCTCACAAACCTTATTGAGTTCTTTGAGAAGGTGACTGAACAGGTAGACGAGGGTAGAGCAGTTGATGTGGTGTATATGGATTTCAGCAAAGCGTTTGATAAGGTTCCCCACGGTAGGCTATTGCAAAAAATATGGAGGCTGGGGATTGAGGGTGATTTAGAGATGTGGATCAGAAATTAGCTAGCTGAAAGAAGACAGAGGGTGGTGGTTGATAGGAAATGTTCAGAATGGAGTACAGTCACAAGTGGAGTACCACAAGGATCTGTTCTGGGGCCGTTGCTGTTCGTCATTTTTATCAATGACCTAGAGGAAGGCGCAGAAGGGTGGGTGAGTAAATTTGCAGACGATACAAAAGTCGGTGGTGTTGTCGATAGTGTGGAAGGATGTAGCAGGTTACAGAGGGATATAGATAAGCTGCAGAGCTGGGCTGAGAGGTGGCAAATGGAGTTTAATGTAGAGAAGTGTGAGGTGATTCACTTTGGAAGGAATAACAGGAATGCGGAATATTTGGCTAATGGTAAAGTTCTTGAAAGTGTGGATGAGCAGAGGGATCTAGGTGTCCATGTACATAGATCCCTGAAAGTTGCCACCCAGGTTGATAGGGTTGTGAAGAAGGCCTATGGAGTGTTGGCCTTTCTTGGTAGAGGGATTGAGTTCCGGAGTCGGGAGGTCATGTTGCAGCTGTACCGAACTCTGGTACGGCCGCATTTGGAGTATTGCGTACAGTTCTGGTCACCGCATTATAGGAAGGACGTGGAGGCTTTGGAGCGGGTGCAGAGGAGATTTACCAGGATGTTGCCTGGTATGGAGGGAAAATCTTATGAGGAAAGGCTGATGGACTTGAGGTTGTTTTCGTTGGAGAGAAGAAGGTTAAGAGGAGACTTAATAGAGGCATACAAAATGATCAGGGGGTTGGATAGGGTGGACAGTGAGAGCCTTCTCCCGCGGATGGATATGGCTGGCACGAGGGGACATAACTTTAAACTGAGGGGTAATAGATATAGGACAGAGGTCAGGGGTAGGTTCTTTACGCAAAGAGTAGTGAGGCCGTGGAATGCCCTACCTGCTACAGTAGTGAACTCACCAACATTGAGGGCATTTAAAAGTTTATTGGATAAACATATGGATGATAATGGCATAGTGTAGGTTAGATGGCTTTTGTTTCGGTGCAACATCGTGGGCCGAAGGGCCTGTACTGCGCTGTATTGTTCTATGTTCTATGTTCTATGTTCTAATCCTCTGAATCCTCCAGGCCCTAAAGGGCAAGAGGAGCAGGGAATGTAAACACAGTGTAGTGCAATTGCTGTGTTTATCAAACAGTAAAATAGTGGTTGAATAAAAATGAAATGAAATCGTTCATCAGGGAGAGTTGCATGTGGAGGTGTGGTAGGTTCACTCAGTATCTGCTGATTGGCCTGTCGCTTGAATGTGCCTGGCTCACGCATCTGTAAAGGGCCTCAAATTGATGTCTACCCCCTCAGAATTGTGTGAAGCCCTCCAAAATTCCCCTGACTTCTTTGAGAGCAATAAACGCAAATAATATGAGGGCAGCTACAAAGGCCGCTTTGAAAATATCTGCGTAATGTTTCCATTCTTTAAGATTCTCCAAAATATCTGGAGAAGTGATGTCAAGAAAAGAGAAAAGGTTCAGAGAAACATATGTGAATATGATACCATTTAAGTGGTTCTTTAATTTTTCCCGTGTTTCCTTTTACCTAGTGCCCAAACGCACATCTTCAATATTAAACCTAATGTTGACATCCCCATTAAAGTTTATTTCAGGCATTGAATATTCACCAAGTGGAGAATGTTGCTTTATAAATCCATTTCATATCAGCTAGTAGCTAATAAAAGGAGAGAGAATTGTGTGAAATATATTGGGCTGGAGTCCCCATCTAATGACTCCAGAATTGCAAATCACGATCGGGTGGAGAATACAGTACCAGCCAAAAATCAAGGCCGGCTCCGGAAACCGAGTGGAATGCCATGCTCCAGCTCCTCGGTAGCGCGTGTGCTAAACCACTGTTACACCTGTATTAGGTGATGTAAGGTAGGACCTGTACTACAGGTTCGCCGGTAGCCCCTGCCTGCTAGCTCCGCCCAGTAGGAGGAGTATAAATATGCGTGTCCTCGATTCAGCAGCCATTTCGCCAGCTGCTGTGGGAGGCCGCACATCTTACTGCAATAAAGCCACAGTTGTATCCAACCTGAGTCTTTATACAATTGATCGTGCATCAATTTATTGCAGTAAGATGTGTGGCCTCCCACAGCAGCTGGCGAAAATCAACGGCCACATGACCTCTTGCCTGCTGGACTCCAGGAACACCAAAAGCTTCATCCACCCGGATATGGTAAGGCGCTGCTCCCTCGCGGTCCACCCCTCCAATCAAAGAATCTTCCTGGCCTCCGGACCCCATTCCGTCTCGATCCGGGGGATCCACACGGTCACTCTCACGGTCCAGGGCGTAGAATTCAGCGGCTTCCGCCTCTACGTCCTTCCTAATCTCTGCGCTGCACTACTACTAGGCCTGGACTTCCAGTGCAATCTCCAGAGACTCACCCTCAAATTCGGCGGGCCCCTACCACCCCTCACTGTGTGCGGCCTCGCGACCCTAAAGGTCGACCCACCCTCCCTCTTTGCCAATCTAACTTCGGATTGCAAACCCATTGCCACCAGGAGCAGACGGTACAGCACCCAGGGCAAGACCTTCATCAGGTCCAACGTCCAGCGGCTGCTTCGGGAGGACATCATCGAGGCCAGCAACAGCCCCTGGAGAGCTCAGGTGGTAGTCGTTAAAACTGGGGAGAAGCACAGAATGTTTGTGGGCTACAGCCAGACCATCAATCGGTACACGCAGCTCGACGCGTACCCTCTCCCACGCATACCTGACATGGTCAATCAGATTGCGCAGTACTGGGTCTTCTCAACGATAGACCTATAAATCCGCCTACCACCAGCTCCCCATCCGTAAATCGGACTGTCCATACACTGCTTTCGAGGCGGACGGCCGTCTCTATCACTTCCTCAGGGTTCCCTTCGGCGTCACTAACGGGGTCTCGGTCTTCCAAAGGGAGATGGACTGAATGGTCGACCGGTACGGTTTGCGGGCCACCTTTCCATACCTAGACAACATCACCATCTGCGTCCATGATCAGCAGGACTATGATGCCAACCTTGCTAAATTCCTCCGCACCGCCACTCTCCTCAACCTCACCTACAACAAGGAGAATTGCGTGTTCAGCACAACCCGCCTAGCCATCCTCGGCTATGTGGTCCAGAACGGAGTTCTGGGGCCCGATCCCGACTGCATGTGCCCTCTCATGGAGCTTCCCTTCCCCCACTGCCCCAAGGCCCTCAAACACTGCCTGGGGTTCTTCTCCTACTAGTGGGTCCAGTGGGTCCCAAACTACGCGGACAAGGCCCGCCCACTCATTCAATCCACCCACTTTCCCCTTACGGCCGAGGCACAACAGGCCTTCACCTGTATCAGAGCTGATATAGCCAAGGCCGGGCTGCACACAGTAGACGAGACACTGCCCTTCCAAGTAGAAAGTGACGCATCAGACGTCGCACTGGCCGCCACCTTCAACCAGGCAGGCAGGCCCGTGGCATTCTTTTCCCGCACCCTTCATGCCTCAGAAATGCGACACTCGCCGTCGAAAAAAAGGCCCACTCTATCGTTGAAGCTGTGCAGCATTGGAGGCATTACCTGGCTGGCAGGAGATTCACTCTCCTCACTGACCAACGGTCGGTAGCCTTCATGTTCAACAGCACACAGCGGGGCAAGATCAAAAATGATAAAATCTTGCGGTGGAGAATCGAGCTCTCCACCTATATTAACGAGATTCTGTATCGCGCCGGCAAACTCAACGAGCCCCCAGACGCGCTATCCCGAGGTACATGTGCCAGCGCACAAGTAGACCGACTCCGGGCCCTACACGACAGCCTTTGTCACCCGGGGGTCACACGGTTGTACCATCTTGTCAAGGCTTGCAATTTTCCCTACTCTGTTGAGGAAGTACGGACAATCACCAGGGACTGCCAGGTCTGTGCGGAGTGCAAGCCGCACTTCTACTGGCCGGACCATGCGCGCCTGGTGAAAGCCTTCTGCCCCTTTGAACGCCTCAGTGTGGATTTCAAAGGACCCCTCCCCTCCACCGATCGTAACACGTATATTCTCAGTGTGGTCGATGAGTACTCCAGGTTCCCCTTCGCCATCCCCTGCCCCGATATGACGTCTGCCACCGTCATTAAGGCCCTCAACACAATCTTCGCTCTGTTCGGCTTCCCCGCCTACATCCACAGTGACCGGGATCCTCATTCATGAGTGATGAGCTGCGTCAGTTCCTGCTCAGCAGGGGTATCGCCTCCAGCAGGACGACCAGCTATAACTCCCGGGGAAATGGGCAGGTAGAACGGGAGAACGGGACGGTTTGGAGGGCCGTCCAACTGGCCCTATGGTCCAGGAACCTCCCAGCCTCCCGCTGGCAGAAGGTCCTCCCTGATGCACTACACTCCATCCGGTCGGTACTGTGCACCGCTACGAATAACACACCCCATGAACGTCTTTTTGCCTTCCCCAGGAAGTCCTCTTCCGGGATATCGCTCCCGACTTGGCTCGCAGCTCCAGGACCGGTCCTGCTCCGTAGGTACGTCCGACTCCACAAGGTGGACCCATTAGTGGATAGGGTGCACTTGCTCCATGCCGACCCCCAGTATGCCTATGTGGCGTACCCCGACAGCCGCCAAGATACTGTCTCCCTCAGGGACCTGGCACCAGCAGGTTCCACTCATACACACTTCTCCGGCCCGGCGCCGCCCTCTCCTCCCCCGGCGCTCCCACCAATAACCCCACCAGGACCATCCCTCCTTCCCCTGCCCACGCAAGAGGATTTCGGCACGCTCCCGGGGTCACCCGACATCAGGCCAGCACCGACGTCGCCAGCATCGATATCGCCACCACCGCTATGTCGCTCCCAGCGGAACGTCAAGGCACCAGACTGGTTGAATCTCTAACTGGCACCGGACTTTCAAAAGACATTTTTTTCTCTCCTAATAAAACACTGTACATCAATTCACTACTGTATATAGTTCTCCACCACTCCCGCCGGACTCATTTTTAACAGGGGGTGAATGTGGTAAACCATTGTTACACCTGTATTAGGTGATGTAAGGTAGGACCTGTACAACAGGTTCGCCGGTAGCCCCTGCCTGCTGGCTCCACCCAGTAGGAGGAGTATAAATATACGTGTCCTCTATTCAGCAGCCATTTCGCCAGCTGCTGTGGGAGGCCACACATCTTACTGCAATAAAGCCACAGGTGTATCCAACCTGAGTCTTTGTACAATTGATCATGCATCAGCGCGTGAATGCGTTCCATGCCCTGCACCGCCGTGGATGTGCAAATTATACAGGAATGGCCCTTAGCATCCCATTAATGGCCTGACCGATAGCCTCTGGCTTCCCATGATGCTCTGTCTCTGCCAGCCAGAAGTTTATTTTATAAATTTAGAGTACCCAATTCTTTTTTGCAAATTAAGGGGTAATTTAGCATGCCCAATCCACCTACCTTGCACATCTTTGGGTGTGGGGTTGAGACCCACAGAGACAAGGGGAGAACGTGCAAACCCCATACGGCCAGTGACACAGGGACTGGTATCGAACCCAGGTCCTTGGCACCATGAGGCAGTAGTGCTAACCACTGCACCGCCGTCACGCCCTTTCCAGTCAGAAGTGATGATGGCGATGTTCACTTGTGGTATTGATAAATGGGGACCAGGTACAGTGGATACTGAGGGAGTGAGAGGAGGTAAGTGAGGTTTCCAAAGCCGCAATCAGTGGCACAACCAGCCAACACCCGTTGGCCCAAGGCCCTGCCTGCTCACTGCGTCCCTGGGCCCATCCATCCTGCCCCCAGACAGGTGGGCACAACCCTTGCGTCACACAGAGGATCCAAGGCACACTACAGCTACCAACCCAATAGGTGCCCAACCTGCTGCTCAGTCCCGTCCGCGGCAACTGCACGCACGGACGCTGCCACACATGGAATGGCCAGTGGCACACGGTGACCCCCCCTGCAATCAGGTGGCACCCTGCTGGCAGCGTAGCACACGGCCCACCCAAGGAGATCACCTACGGTAGACTCCACGGGAGGACGCAGGACAGGGACGCAGAGTGTGAGGCTGGCAGGGATGGGTGGTTGGGCAGGAGGCCCCCCTGGTGGCAGATCCAGGGGCGTGGTGTGGAGAGAAGAGTGTTGGGTGAATGGCCATGCAGGGTGGGGCCAGGATCGAGTGAGTTATCTGTTGCAGTTGGGGCTGGTGACGCCTATCCGGAGGCCTCAGACCAACATGGAGAACCGTTCCAGTGACGCCAATGCAGCAACCAGGGGCATCATAGAGCGTTGCATCAGCGTCCTTAAGATGTGCTTCAGGTGCCTGGACTGCTCTGGTGGGACCCTCCAATACAGCAGTGGGAGTGTCTCCTGCATCATGGTGGCCTGCTGCGTCCTCCACAACATTGCAGTGCAGAGGGGCACGTGTTGGAGGAGGAGATGGAGGAACGGCAGGCCTCATCCAATGAGGAGGATGCGGAGGATGGCCAGGATAGGCAGGACATGGGGCCCTGCCAGGCACAGGAGGTCGCATGACATGTGCGTTGTGGCGGCAGCGCATGTGACAACTTGATTGCTGTTGTGTTGGGTGTTCCGATACACAAATGAACCAACACGGTTGTAGATGGTACAACTCTGTTTTATTGTCTTGTACAATTATAACTAATAACTGCTGGCTGAGGTTCGTGCTTCACCAGCTAACCTGTGGACCCAGACCTATCACTATCTTAGTGAGGCACTCAGCACATGGTGTATGTCTGAGTGGCACGCTGTGAGCTCTGTGCTCTGAGCTATCTCCTGGTAGAATGAGCGGGAACTGTGGCGTTCCCTGTTTTATAGTGCGTGTGCTCTCACTGGTGATTGGCTACGATGTTGTGTGTGTGTTGGTTGGTCCAACTACCTATCCATCAGTGTGTGTGTGTGATTGTACCATGATATGTTAATGTGGATATCATGAAAATCGCCTCCAGGTTCACTGACTAGGGGGCCTGGCCACCTGCAGCTGAACTGTCCTGTCTCACCCCTAAAACCCCCCCATTCCTACCCACCACATGGCCACCCCTTCTCCCATCCAACCGGCACACCCTCTGCACCCAGCCCAGCCCATCCCCACACACTGCGGGCAGAGGGCTGAGGTAGCTTCGAACGTCGGTGAACAGGTGGTTATTGGTGACAGTGCTATGTACAATAACTATGCCCTCATCCCTAACCTATTCCAGGTGCTTCACCCATGCAAACTTAACTGGTGTCTAACTTTCTAGCCTTACATGCCCTAACGCTCCATTTAGGCAGGACCCCAGTTGGCACATCAGGGGTGGAGGCAGCAGGTCCCCTTTGGTGGTCATCCTCTGGAGCTTCTGGGCCCAGATGGGCCTGGCAGTCTTCCATGTGCCACAGGTGGTGTGGTGCCACCATGTTCTGCCCTCTGCCCATCAGATGTGCCAGGGCCAGGTGGGGAGGGATTCAGAGGTGCTGAGGGTTTCCAGCACCTCCACTGTGGGAGTCATCGGCATGGGCCCCATTACCTCATCCTCCCTTGGGCTGCCCGATAGCCGCAGGCTACTCCTTGGGATGGGGGTCGGCTGGAACGTGCTCCTGCCATCAACTGGAACTGCAGGCACTGGAAACCTGCTCACGTATCGACCAAGGTCTCCATGCTCGTGGCCATGGAGCACAGGGACTGTACCAAGTTCCTCTGGGACTGTGCCACATCACTCAGGAACCGTGCCATGTCATTCATTGACTGTACCAGGTCCCTCTGTATCTGGTTCAGGTAAGCCAGCGCCAGGCCGATGCTCTCGACGCCCGCAGCCAATGGGCCGTTGTGGCAGGGTCATGCTCTGGAGCACCGCAGCAATGTCCATGTTGACCTGGTGCATAGCTGCCTGTGACATGACCATCCTGTCCTGTACCTCAGCCGCCACCCGTACAGAGTGCCCCAGGTGTTGGCCAAGGTGGCACGCATGGCCGGCACCGCCTCCTGCTCCTGCAAGTGGTTGGACACCTCCAACTCCACCTGCAGGTGCTGGATGGTTGCTGACACCCCCTTATGTAGTTCCCAGCTCTGCGCCTGCACCTCCAACATCGATGGGACTGCCCTTTCCAGAAGCGCAACACCCATCTGGACGGCAGCTTGTCCCTGCAGTCGGGTTGCCCTCCGACTGCCCACCTGCTTGGGGATTCCTACCTCCAGCTGATCTACCACAGCGTGTGTGTGGTGTGTACCAGATAGTGCCACACTAAAGTGCCCAACCGAGGTGAGTGTCTCTGTGATGGTGGAGGGCGTAGCTAAGAGCAGTGACGTGAAGTCGGTGTCATTCCCGGATGTTTGCTCTGGGATTGCAGTGGTGGTGGGAGGTGGGGGGAGGGGAAGGAAGGAGGGAGGGGGTGGGGGAGTGGGGGGGTGGGGTTGGTGCGTGGGACCCTGACATTTCCTGTCCGTTGCCCGGTGTGTCGCAAGGTTGTGGCTGGGGGCGGGGGTCACCTTATGGTCATGCCTCGACGGGAGGTGACCCTGCAAAACAAAAGACAAGATACGTAGTTAGGACTTCCGGGTGCGGCGATGACCAGCTGAGTCGCACGTTTCGGCAGCTCCCGGTGAAACGGACTTTTGGGCTCTTGATAGGAGCCCCAACGGCAATTTTGACGGCTAAAAACACTGTGCGTTAAACCAGAAGGGAATCCCCCCTGGATACGGATGAAAAAAGGAGGAGAAAGTGGCCGGATTGCAGTGGATCCTTTAGAACAGCGGCAAGGAAGGCAAGCAAAAACCAAGATGGCGTCGGAAGGTGGCAGTTTAACATGGGGCCCTGAACAACAAGAGTTCTTGAAATGCTGTGTGGAAGAGCTCAAAAAGGAAATGAAGAAAGAGCTGTTGGCCCCGATACTACAGGCGATCGAAGGGCTAAAGGAGGAACAAAAGACCCAGGAGCGGGAGCTTCGGGTCGTGAAGGCAAAGGCAGCCGAGAATGAGGACGACATACAGGGCCTGGTGGTGAAGACGGAGACGCATGAGGCACATCAGAAACGATGTGTGGAAAGGTTGGAGGCACTGGAGAACAACGCAAGGAGGAACAACCTGAGGATTCTTGGTCTTCCTGAAGGTGCGGAGGGAGCGGACGTCGGGGCATATGTGAGCACGATGCTGCACTCGTTAATGGGAGCGGAGGCCCCGGCGGGTCCGTTGGAGGTGGAGGGAGCATACCGAGTGATGGCGCGAGGACCGAGAGCAGGAGAAATTCCCAGAGCCATAGTGGTGAGATTCCTCCGTTTTAAGGATAGAGAAATGGTCCTTAGATGGGCAAAGAAAACTCGGAGCAGTAAATGGGAGAACGCGGTGATCCGCGTTTATCAAGACTGGAGTGCTGAGGTGGCGAGAAGGAGGGCGAGCTTTAATCGGGCCAAGGCGGTGCTTCATAAAAAGAAGATAAAATTTGGAATGCTGCAACCGGCAAGACTGTGGGTCACATATCGAGGGAGGCACCACTACTTTGAGACGGCGGATGAAGCGTGGACTTTTATTGTGGAAGAAAAACTGGAATGAGCGGGTTATTAAAAAGAACGTTTGAACAAAGTGGTGGGGCGAATGTGGGGGGCGAAGAGGGGGGTTAAAAAGGGGGGAAAGAGGAGTTTTATGTACTAATCCTGCGATGTGGTAACTTTTCTCTCTTCCACAGGTGGTGATGGGGGGAGAAGGGGAGGTGGAGGAGATGGGGCGTTGGCCATTGGGGGCGGGGCCAAGGGAGAAGCGCGGGCTTGGTTCCTGCGCTATGATAATCATGGCGGGAATAGAGAAGCAGGAAGGAGGGGGCGTCGCACGGTGCGAGCCGAGGTCACGCGGGGAAGCAGAGGTCGGCCAGAGTTTGCTGACTTCTGGGAGCAACATGGGGGGAGTAATTACGCTAGTGGGGGATCTAGCGGGGGGGGGGGGGGCGGGAGGGGGGGAATTACTGGGTTGCTGCTGCTGGGGAGAGGGGGGAGCTGGTATGGGAGGGGATGGGCGGGGGGGGCACCGCCTGGGGGAGATACAGCTGCGTGGGAGCCGGGTGAGGAGCTGGAAAAAGGTGATGGCTAATCGACAAGGGGGGGGGGGTAGGAAGCCCCCCAACCCGGCTGATCACGTGGAACGTGAGAGGGCTGAACGGGCCGATAAAGAGGGCACGGGTACTCGCACACCTTAAGAAACTTAAGGCAGATGTGGTTATGTTACAGGAAACGCACCTGAAACTGATAGACCAGGTTAGGCTACGCAAATGATGGGTGGGGCAGGTGTTCCATTCGGGGCTAGATGCGAAAAACAGGGGGGTGGCTATATTAGTGGGGAAGCGGGTAATGTTCGAGGCAAAGACTATAGTGGTGGATAACGGGGGCAGATACGTGATGGTGAGTGGCAAACTACAGGGGGAGACGGTGGTTTTGGTAAACGTATATGCCCCGAACTGGAATGATACCAATTTTATGAGGCAGATGCTAGGACGCACTCCGGACCTCGAGATGGGAAAGCTGATAATGGGGGGAGATTTTAATACGGTGTTGGAACCAGGGCTGGATAGGTCG